>NW_020955261.1:1203542-1378237 GCF_003031625.1 Empidonax traillii | reverse complement strand
CGACACACCTTTGAAGCTCCCAGACCCATCTCTTTCCAGTCAGTCACATCCTGGGGGTTATAGGGAGTGTGGGGCAGCACAGAGCCAAAGCGTTTGAGCTGGTTCCTGGCTCCTAGTGGAATTGTTTGCACAGAGACTGGGAGGCTGATTGTAGAACTGCAAACATCCTGCTTTAGCCGCAGTGAGCTGGTACCTTGAACCAGCTGATACCTGCCTGAAGCAGGGGACAAGGGGAAGTGATGCCTATACCTCCTGTAGGATGCACCTCACAGCACCAGAAACTCTGTCCTAGATAAGTGTTTGGGAGGCAATCACACTGTGTAGCCCATCCCTAAAGTTTTGTGGATAAAGAGCAGCTTTTTATTCCAGTGACATGAGGCTTATGCAGCTGTATCTGGTGGCTTGCAGTTTGCTGCTGGTTAATGTGGGAAAACTGTTTGAGAGGCTGTTGCTGGAAGAAGGAAATCTGAGTGGAAAAGATCACAAATCAGCAGAGCTCTTGAGTTTCAGGAGAGGAGGGAGCAAAAGCAGTGGACTAATGAACTTAAACCAGAAGACTTCAACCCGCTCAAAGAATTGGTAAATGCAGTCTTGTGGAAAGGAATTTTAATGGGAAAGGGAGCCCTGGAGAACTCTCAGCTCCTCAAAGAGGCACCAAAGGTGCAGTCAAAAACCACATCTCAGCAAGATGTGGGGAGAGGCCGGTGTGACCACCTAGGAAGATGACCTGACAGTCAAAAACATGGTATAAAAGGTGTCTTGCAGACAGGAAGTACAAGGAAACATTCTGATACTGTCCCATATAACGCTCACGGGAAAACTAAGGATATGTGGTCTTCATTAAACTGCTGTAGTATGGGGTAAAAAGGAGGCAAGGGATCAGGCAAGCATGTGAAAGACAGAAGAGGAAGAATTAGCCGTGGAGAGAGACGGTGGCACAAAATGGGGTAACTTTTTTTTCCTCTGGAATAACAAAAAACATTCAAACTAAAACCCGAACACAATATTACACATCTAGTGTTGTAGTTTCATGCAAATGCTTTTGCCTTCTTAGCAGCAGTGTGTGACTGTAAACAGAACCGGATTTGCCAGATCAGTAAATACAAACCTGCCCTGTGCTGAGAAAAATATTAAGATCCTTTGCATGAAGCTTTTTGTTTTCCCAAATGAGGAAGAAAAGCAAGCAAACCTACTGCAACTCCCCCCATAATGAATTCCTTTTTATATTCTAAAGGGTGGGGGTTCTAAGTACCCAAATCTGAATGATTAAACAAACCAAGAGGTACATTTTTCTACTGGATAGATTGCAAGAGGTGGGTTTGCCAGCTCCCACCCACAAGCTGGTTTAATAAGGTTATTTGCCTATTTGCCTCCATTTGCAAATAAACTTCTTTCTTAGGTGCCCCTGTTGCCCTTTCCAAAGTGACATGTTAGGAGTGCCTAGATAGTTCAGGGGAAAGAGTGCATCAGGAGCAGGAGGTTCTCCTACTGATTTTTGTACAAGATCTCTGCTGAGATAATTTTTAAAGCAACACATGATTTTACATTTTTGTCCTTAATATGCTCCACTCTATAACAGGAAGGAGGTTAGTCTAAAGCTTAATTAAATTAGCAGTCAATGGGATTAGGATGTCAAAAGTTGATGTACAACTTTTGGTCGGAGAATTATCATGTAAATTCATTGTAAACTAGGAGAATGCTGGAAATTTTGCATTACATTCTGATTTATGTCTTCCATAGCTCATGTAGACTACAGATAAATGCAGAACTGCCTCTTTAATTAATAATTGGTGTGAGGAAGGTTGATCAGATGTGAAAAAATCCATGCATGCCATTTACATAAGAAAGAGACAGAAATGCTTGGGAAGTTCTGGTGAAAAGATGATGGCTCTCTCAGTGACCTTTTCTCTCTGGAAAATACAGTATGTTCCCTGTGAGGTTTACTTGCCATGCTATGTGTGGATCACTGTGCAAATAGGCAGGAGGAGAAAACAGAGACTATAATGAAAAGAATCTCACCTGACGTGTGAGTTTGCTAACAACGCAAATCTCAGTATACTTATAATGAAAATTATCTATAAACACTCCTACGTGGAGGGTAGGTCTGAAAAGGTTACTTGGCACTATTCAGAAAAAGGTGTTTGTTTGCCATTCTTGGCTTTGGATGAGCAGGAGTACAGTGCAGTGCCACTGAGAAAATGGAAATGTAACAAAATCCAAAATCTATTAACGCCAAGATTTTTGCAAGTCAGCTTTTTTTTTTTTTTTTTTTTCTTTTTTCAGTTTAGGTGGTCTCCTGAGTAGCATGACTTTGCAGTGTGCAGAACAATTATAATCCTAATTTAAAATTAAAAAACTTAAGTGTGGAAAGGGTAATTACTATTCTAATGTTACACGATGCTGCAGCTCTGTTCACAGATACTCAGACTGGCTACTATATTTTGTGTTGAATGTTTGAAAACTCAATTTCAGCAAGGATCAGTTTCTATACTGTTCCTACTTCATATAAATGAGTAAGTGCAGAGTGGTAGTCTGGCAGGCTGGCAGTGCATCTGACAGACCAATCTACGGATTCATGTGGACTGTAGGATCTCTTAGTGCTGTATTTGTGTTTGAAGCACGTCGCTCCAGGAGTTTTGCAAGCCAAGGGAAAAAAAATTAGCGCAGTCTGTGATGACTTGGCCTGCCAAAAATCATGAATCTGGAAGCAATTACAAATCAACAGCTGAGTCTTCTAGTACTTCAGCACCTTGGGTGGGGTGGGAGAAGCTTCATAAAGCACTGTATTTGTGTGATCTGGCTGAATGGAAAATACATGCAGCTGAATATGCAAACTGCGCATTCATTGACCTGACGTGGGTGACAGGTTTGGACTGCAGCAAGGTGTCTACGTAGTGTTGCACTGGTTGTTTGCAAATTCTCTGAAATTCCACCCATGCTAGTGAAGTAGGCAGTACCTACACTGATAATTTTTCTGTCAAGAAATAAGATCATAGAGTCATAGAAATGTTGGAGATCACGCCTCCTCGAAGCAGGTCTACCGCCAGTGTAGTATTACCACTGTTAAGTCAGCTGTACCTTTACCCAGCTAAGTTGTGAAAACCTTCCAGGCAGGAACTGCCACCACTTCTCTGGAGTCCCTGGAACAGAAAGCTTTCCTAGTGGCAAGCCTGAACTTCCTGATCTGCCATGTGTGCCTGTCACCCTTTGTTAAGTCCTCTGGCACCACCAAGAAGGGTTTGGCTCTGTCATCTTTGCTCTGCAGGCAGACACAGGCTTACTGTTCTATCACCCTTTGGGCTCCTCTTCACTGGGCAAAACAGGCCCAGCTCCTTCCACCTCTCTTACACTGCGTCTGCACTCCACACACTGGGCCATGGTGGCAGCCCTTAGCTGGACCTGTCCAGTTTTCCACATCTCTCTTGAGGCAGGAGTCCCAAAAATGGATGTTGTACTCCACCTGCAGACTTACCTGGAGATGTCCAGTTAAACTCTGCTGGCCACCCTCCTGACACCCACCATAGCCCCTTTGCAGCAGAGCTGTTACTTCACAGCTTGGGGTTATTCGGTTCCATAAACAGAACTTTTAATGTGTCCTTGTTGAACTTCATGGGATTGCTGAAATTGCTGCAGTGTTAAAGGTACATGGTTCTTGATCTTGCTCTTACGATTTTTCACATTTTTAGAGTATACTGGTGACACTAACAGCTCCAGGCACTACCAAGCTCTCTCAGTTGTACACAGCCCCCAGAAGTCTCTCAGCCCCTATTTGTGGCACAACATGCCTTGATCTCATAAGGACACTGCAAATCTCTCTTCTTTCTTGATTTCTCACACCCACCTTTGTTTTTCTTAAGCCTCACACATTCATCTTCATTCGTTTCTCTCCTATCCAGATGTTTTTTTTCCTGAATGGTGCCCTTTTCTGCTGGCTAGCCAGCCCTGACCCTCTCTGTCACTCTGTCAGCATAGAACATAAGTGCCAGAGGCAAGAGCAGCTCCTATGGGTGGGGAAGCACCTGCGGGAGGTCATGGCCATGGCCCACTGCCCTCTCCCTTGCTCTTTGCTCCCTCACTGAGCCAAATAACAAAGCATTTGTTCCTGACAAGCAGATGGGGCTGAATTGGCAAGGAGCCCGGATTCCTTATAACTTAATCTCTGTCTACTCAGCTGTAAGTAAAGAGAGGTTTGTCTCAAAAGAACATGATTTCTTTGGCTTTGCCACTAAATATTTGTCCACTGACATTTTTTTTTTCATACTGTTTTCCCAAGAGAAGAAATGGATAGTTAGATTTCCAGCTACCAAAAAAAATTATCTGTGGTTAAGGGAGGATGGATGAGAGGTCATTCACTAAAAGGCAGATTACTTCTGATGAGGCTATTGTGCAAATTACAAGCTTTTTTTTCTCTATATAAAATGCTGTCCTGCCTCAAATTCCAGGCTTAGAGAAGTGTGGTCGTACATTTACTCCAAGGAAATAATGTTGAGACAGATGAGCTGAGGAATTCACACAGAGAGATTACAAAGTCTTATGGTAGGCTGCTCTGAGGAGGAGTCTTGGAGACTACCTACAATTTTGACTTCATTGGAAAGCCTATTTTGTTAGGAATGGAAAAGAATTAAATTAACATTAAGCTGAAAAGTGACATCATATTTAAACATGCAAGATATCATAATCATATTCCTTTACCTAGAATATAGGAACAAACCTTTAAACATCCATAACCTTTTTCTTCGTCAGACAAAGTGCAAGTTGTCCTTTAATTTTTCTGCCTTGACTGTCTTTTCTAATTGTTATGGAACATAGTCATAGCAAGCATGTTAGATATTCCTAATATGTTCTGAAAGTTTCTTGGCAAAGACAATAGTTTCCATTTTACCTCCCTGAGAAGATTACATCCTTCTCTACTGAGAATGGAGAGCTCCTGATGGACCCATCCTCGGTAATGATTGAGAACAACTCCTGCAAAAGGAGTCAGGCTTTGGATGCCAGAGTTTTACCCATGTTTGCTGTAGCAGGAGCCTGGTTTCTCCCAGACAGGAGCAATACTTTTTGGTCAGGAGTCAGCATAGGGATGAAGGGGAGGACTACAGGAGACATGGAGGGCTGGCAGGAGCACAGGACGAGCTGGCTCCATTCCTGGGGCTGCATGCTTTTCCTGTGTTTGAGGTGTCAAGAAACCTGTAATGTAAATTATCCTTGTGCCCCAGGCTGAGAGCAGAGAGCACCTGACCTGGCACTGGCAAAGTGAAGGATCAGGTGCCAGTGCTGCAGGTAGGCAGGCAGCAAAGACCCGACCACAGAGGGCACCCACCACCTCTTACTAGTGCTAGTCAAGGCTATAAATAGAAGCTTTGGTTAATGAGTAAAAGATATATGAGAACATAGCTGTTACTTCTGTGCACAGTGATGGTGCTTGGTGGCACTTCAGGGGCCAAGAAGCCGTGCCTGAGGCTACCCTGAAAACACTTGGTGAGCACAGGCTCCCTGAGTGCTGTGCCATGCCTATTCCCTCCTCCCGTAGTGCTCTCCTTCGCAGCCTTGGCAGCCCTGACAGAAAGGGCAGGTTGCAGCAGCCAACAAGACACCACCCTGCTTTAGCTGTGGTGGTGCCCACTCTGAGCGGAGCAGCCGTGCGTGTCCACCCTGTGCCACCAAACAAAAGGCTGCCAACCTACTCCAGGCCTTGGGCTGGCCCCTGAGGTGGCTGCTGAACTCTCCCTCTCTGCCTGTTGATAAGCTTTGGTGCTTTGCAATTCCCCTTTCCAATTACTGGCCCTGTTCCCAGCGCTGGCTGGGCCTGGTGTGTGCTGCCGGCTTGGCAGTGATGTGGGGCTGTGGGGCTTAGGGTGGGAGGAGACAAAAGAAACAGTGAGGCAGAGCAGGGACTTGCATCAGTCGCTGGGAGGGCATCATCTCACTGCTACCTTTTGCAGAAGTCCTTGGAAGTGCCTGCTCAGCTAAAGATGGAGTCATCTGGATGAGCCATGCAGAAGTGGCCCTTACAAGTGTTAGGACAGGGACTCAGCAAGTTCCCCAGGCAAGGCATGTAGACATTGAGGCCAAATGAGACAAATATCTTTCTGAAATGGTTTGGGTATAATTGACTGGTTTTGGGGCATGGAAACAGAGAGGGCGAGCCAAGCCACTCTTTTTTTTCTTTAACTACTTTGCTCAATTGCTAAAAGAAACATAAGAGGATTGTCCATATAAATCTAAATATACAAGAGTTAAATACCAACACCACTATTCTAGGTATTGTGGGCTCAATGCTTTCCCTTATCATAGGCACATTCCTATTTTCAGGGACATCTACATGAAGTGATCTGAAGAACTGACCTCCTGTGACTCCGAGTAAACAAACAGCAATCCTGCAGTCGTCAGCTATCTGCCGACTCACTTCACAGAGGCACCGACACGAGGCAGTGTGCCCACTGAGGATGTCTGGTGGAAATTCCAGCTGGCATAAGACTGGAACCCTCCTCTCACCTCCTCCTAAAACAGGCAGAGCACCGCCGTGTGCCAGACATCCCTATGGCATCTTTTGTACCCATGACTGCTTTGCAAGTAGGACAAATCATGGTAGAGCTTGTGCAGCCAGAGTGCTCACGAGAGATGGATGAGCAACCCGTGGACTGCAGAGGGAAAAAGTGGGGAACTGGCATCTTCCTTTCCCCACTTCCCTAAATTCCCTTTTCCTGGGAGCTGGGCTCCTCACCCAGGCTGGCACTGAGGTTTTATTGGTGTGAGACTGGAATCCAGCTCTGACTGCCGCTGCAGGGACTGCTCTTCGCAATTAGCTCAGAAGAGAGGTCTCCAGGAGGAGAAAGGGCTTCTCACCAGGAGAAAGAGCTCTCTACTAAAGTGTCAGCTCAAAAGCAAATTTTATCTGAGTTGAGAACAAAGAGACTGCTGGCTAGCTTATGATTTTTAATATTTGAAAAAGCTCCCTTTCTGAAAATACTTTAAAAAAAGCAAAGCAAAACAAAACATGAATGTGAGCAAATCCTGAAGATCCAGTCTTGGCCTTGAAAGGAAAGAGGTAAGAAGCATGGCCCAGCAACTATCCTAAAACCCCTGTGGCAAGCAATAATCTTGAAAAAGCCAGTGCAACCTATGTTTTCAATTTATAAATTAAATGTGTTTAAAATTTATGAACTTTGACTGCACGAGTAACTACTTCATTAGACTTTAAGGCTGTGTGTTTCCTTGGCTTTTTTCACGGTAAAGTAAAACACATTTCTAATAAACATGGAAAGAGGTTCCAAGCTAGAGTCACTACTTTTATGTAAAGGACCCTCCAGACTCATTAAAAAAGTTTACCACCTAAATAAAGCAAGCACATTGTAATTCTTTAACTCATAAAGTTGGTAATATATACAGAATATTAGCCTACTCTTACATGTACACTGCTTGGTATCAATGAATGACATACAGCAAGGGGTTTACTATGAGGAAATTAGCATATAAAACTGAGTTTTGGTAAGTCTTAGACTGAAAGACGAGCTCAGGGAACAAGAGGATGTAAGCTGGGTGCTGCTCTGATTTGCTGAGCAAGCATGGCAAATTATATGCAGATACTGAGCTGAATCTGTAGCTGTAACCAAAATTGCTCTCTTTCTCCTAGTTTATATCAACTTTTAGATCCCTTCAACAGTCAGCAATAGGAATGTGAGTGGAGGCATGGTGGTGTCTGCAACATGCATTGGCCCACAAAATGAGACTGTGGCTGAAAGAGCTGGCACCATGCACTTCCCCTTACCAGCACTGGTGCATCCACAGCTGATGCTGTGTCCCACAGTCCATTTTTGGGACTCCTGCCTTAAGAGGGATGTGGAAAACTGGACAGGTCCAGCTAAGGGCTGCCACCATGGCCCAGTGTGTGGAGTGCAGACGCAGTGTGAGAGAGGTGGAAGGAGCTGGGCCTGTTTTGCCCAGTGAAGAGGAGCCCAAAGGGTGATAGAACAGTAAGCCTGTGTCTGCCTGCAGAGCAAAGATGACAGAGCCAAACCCTTCTTGGTGGTGCCAGAGGACATTAAAAAGGGCAAAACCACACGTGGCAGATGGGGATGTTCAGACTGGCCATTAGGAAAGCCTTTTACATTAGATGCTCCAGAGAAGTGATGGTGGCTTCTTCCTTGGAGGCTTTTTATGACTTGGTTGGATAAAGGCTAATTTAATGGTATGATGGTGGTGGTAGTCCTGCTCCAACAGAAGATTAGGCTAGATCCAGTAGTCCCAGACAACCAACATTTTTGTGATTCTGTGGTTCTTTTTCCCAGAGCAATGGAGAAGCATGCCCCAAAGCATCAGACAGTTCACCTGCTCACAGCTCTGCCAGATCCTGTCTCATGAGGACTGGTCTCAGCCTAGCATTTACAAGTGTGCATTAGGCTATGCTGGGGCTTATACCCAAGTTTATGAACAAACATGTCAGCCTTATCTAGCTGGTGTCTTGAATCACCAATGTCTGATTTCCACTCAGTTGTGTCTTGAAGTAGTCTCATCTCAATGTACTTGTGCATGACAAAGTGGCATACTGGCAGGGCCTTTGGTCTTCAAAACCCATCTTTCAGCAAGATATCCCTGTATTTTCAAGTCCAGTGATGAAAAATCCCTCATCAACTTTCCTCTGCCCTAGCAGATAGTTTAGCCTTTATGTGAAGCCTTGTGAGTATAACTTGCATTCAGTTCTTCTCCTGCATTGGAATTAGTCACATGAGAGTCACAGGATCAGCTTTTTCTGGTTAAAACTTCCCTCTGCAGAAACTCTTTCCTGGCTGTGCTTAGAAAATTGGCCCCAACCCTTCCATGGTCTCAAAGCTGATGCAGCCAGTTGCGAGGTCCCTACCTCACAGCTCCTTTCCTTTTAGGCTACAGGGGTGATGAAAATAACACTGGAAATCTCACTTCAGAGTTTCTTGCATGACAGCAAACTACAGAAACCACCCAGAAGAGCACCTTTTCTTGAGCCAGCTCTCCTATGTTTGCAAAAAGGACAGGGTTGCTGAGCAAACATACCTGCTCCATCTCTGATTACTTTGATACTAAGCCCATATGGGCCTCCGAGCTGGTCCCCACTCCCTGGAGCATTCATTTGTGGATATTGCATGTTCCCTAGGAACAGAAAAAAAAAAAAAACCAAAACAGAACCCAATGATTTTACTAAGTGAAACAAGCAGGTACGGTAGTGCTGCATATGGTGCTAGTAAAAATGTAATAGTGAAAGTTGGCAAGAGCCAAGCAGCCTTTGTATTAATTCTCTGGAGCTTCAGGTAGAGCCTAATGTAATTACTTGCTTTACTTTGTAGCATTTTAAGAGAAAAGTGTGTGCTTTAAAAAGTTATATTTCCAAATAAAGTGGTTAGGTCTGAAGCAGACAAAGTGCTTGAATCTGGTCCCTCTGAATTCAATAGCAAAACTCTTAAATCAGAGCAGGATTATGTCCTAAATCTAAGAAATAACAGCAGAGCTGTACTGTTTTCTAATTCACTGCCCAGGCTACCAGACTGTAACTTTTCACTACTTCTTTATCCACTGGAAGCTCCAGAAGATTTATCTTTTCTCAGCTCCAGGGTCTGAGTCTGAATACTAGAGTTGAATTATTTTCTCACATGAAGACACCTGCTTTGCAGACATCTCAGTGAAAGTGAGTGTGTCCAGAGATCCTATATGTCACCCACACAAACCCAGTGATTTCATTCAAGAAATATTTGGGTCATGCTTTTCATAGAATCATAGAATATCCTGAGTTGGAAGGGACCTACAAGGATCAGTAAAGTCCAACTCCCAGCTCTGCACACAACAGCACCAAGAATCACATCATGTGCCTGAGAGCATTGTCCAAACACTTCTTGAACACCATCAGGCTGGGAGCTGGGACCACTTCCCTGGTGAGTCCAACTATCCTCTGAGTGAAGAAACTTTTCCTAATATCCAATCTAATCGTCCCCTGACACAACTTCAGGCCATTCTCTCTGCACCAGATTGGCACCTGCCCCTCCTCTTTCCCTCATGAGGAAGTTGTAGACCACAAAAATATCAAATATTTCAAAATTCCACAGTCTGCCAAAATGCCATAAATTTAATTTTCCCGGGTAGATTCAAAAGCCCTAAATACTGAGGCCATTTACATTGATGCAATAAGAAAAATTTAAAATGTTTGGGGGGGTTTCTGAGAGGAGCTTTTTTTGATTTTTTTTCTGTTTAGTTTTGCAATTGATTTAGGGAACTTGATAAAAATAACTTCCCTGTTGAAAACCAGTCTGTGATCTTTAAAACTTGCCTCTAATTAATCGAATTCTGTCAATCAACATTGTTTGTGAACTCTTATCACAAGTTAGGCAAGCCTGTAATAAGTCTTACCAGCAGCCTTTTCCAACAAGCCATTGATAATATTAGTAAAGATTAACCATTTAATCACCAAATTAAAAAATAACATGGTTCCAATTATTTTATTTCTTAGGTTTTTTATCTAACCATTTTTTTCTTGGATGTCCAAAATCATGTTACTATGCATTTTTTCTAACTAACTAACTTGTCATTAAAAGTTTTTCCAAAGTACCTGCTTTCTGGGTACACATATGTCTTCCAGATTTTCACTTAATGCCTGAATAACAAAAAGAGTATCTGAGCTGCCTTTGTCTCTGCCGTGCTTTGACCTCACCATGCCAGTTGTCAACACAGCAGCCAGAAATGACAGAAGGCTGAAATACACCGAGATCCATGCTCTGCCTAAATATTGGTTAAAGAACTAGTCCCCAGGCCCCTCTCTACATCAAATGGTATGTGAAGGAGCCTTCCATGGACATCTGGTGCTGGACTGAACCTTCTATCAATTTGAAGTTCACCTTCTCCTATGATTCCTACAAGCAATAGCTTTTCCAGCACATTGGCTCACCCTGTGATTTCTGTTCAAGTGTTTATGTTCTTCAATCAGCACCTAACTTGCCTGCAGTTTGTCCCATACCTACGGCAGGGTTTTCATTCCAGCTTCTCCTGGCCTGCTTTCAATCACTGGAGTCACGTGCTTCCCGGGGGAGATGGAAAGCAGATTTTATTAGATGGACATAAACCTCAGTAAAGCTGCACTGGCTTTTGGTAATTTTCAGGGTTTATTACTGAGGTTTTCTTATCGATTCTCTGCTGCCTCTGTAGGAGAGTTCCTTACAAGGTGAGGGAAACAGTGTCCTGTGCTTGAGATGGCACCTGCTCCAGCTGAGACTGATGGGAAACTTCACCTCCCTTGGCTTTATGTGCCCTGTCCACGAAGAAGATCTCCTCCACGCCCTAGGAAAGGCATAAGGATTGACTCTGGATGTGAAGTGTGGGGCTCTCCCACACCACACGGGCTCTAATGCCAGATGACACCTTTAAAAACACTGAGCACGTACACCAGCAGCCGTATGTTTACCAGGAAGCAATAGTCACTCCCCTGTCTCACGCCATGACCAAGGAGGTGCTGAGCAGCTGGATGGCTGCAGAAGCCCATGGACTGCCTGTACAAACACAGGTTGTTACAATGTGCCTGCAAAACCCGTGAACACGCACATAATGCTTTGGGAACATAGAAACGCCTGGTGGCCCCTGGGGTTCAGACTGGAAGAGCAGAGGGACATAAGGGCCCATAAATACTCTTCAGGGGCATCCTCCCAGATGAGGCTTCCCCACTGCAGGGCCCCGAACCTCTTCTTCTCTTTTCTCCTGCAAGCTCTGGCAGCTGAGAAAGTGTCTGGTAACCAGGAGTTTCGTGACATTTTTACAAGGGCATGTAGTGATAGGACAATAATTTTAAACTGAAAGAGGGCAGTTTTAGATTAAATATGAAGAAGAAATTCTTCACTGTGAGTGTGGCGAGACACCGGAACAGGTTGCCAAGAGAAGCTGTGGAAGCCCCATCCCTGGAAGTGTTCAAGGCCAGGTTTGATGGGGCTTTGAGCAACCTGGTGTAGCAGAAGGTGCCCCTGCCTATGGCCAGGAGAGTTGAAAAAAGATGACTTCCAAGATTCCTTTCATCCCAAACCATTCTCCAAATCTATGACTACCTGGTCCTGCAGGTGCACTAAATTTTCCCTAGTGAAAATGAGACTTATCTATACACCAAACAAGTTGGGGCCTTTGAGGTGTTATAAAAGAAGCAGTGCCTGTTTTACAAGCTACGAAGGGGAAGAGTTTGCCTTTCCCCAGACTGCCCACCAGCATTATGGTATCTGCATACAGTGGCAGCATTAAGGCAAAACAGTTCTGTCAAACATTTGCAACACAAGGAAAAAAAAACATTTTTCTATAGGAAATTTGATGGGAAGAGCTCCTGAGGGCACCCCCCTCACAGCCCTGCAATAGTTCAGCTTTCACGAGGAGAGATGTTTTAGGTAGCCACACCACACTGACCGCATTCTGCTCTCTGGCACCATACACCCATCACCTTCCACTGGCCCAAAATCCCCCAGTTCTCCTTGCCACGTGTCATCTCCCAGTGCAGGGCTTTGGGTCCAGGTCCTACCCAAAAGGCAGCGTTACAAGAGCAGCGGCTTGGCATAGGGTGAGAGTGTTGAAAGTGAGAATGAGTTTGCTTGATGTCAATGGTGATTGCTACCAGCATTTCCTCCAGCTAAATATGGGGGTAGCCACTGAAAACAAATCTTGAAACCGCTGAAATTGAGGGGGTTTTGTCTGGTTTCTAACAGGAGCAATAGCTGCAGGCATCAGTTCTGAATAATTTCCCATTAAGTAAAGATGTGCAACAGTCCGAGGTCTGAGAACCTGAGTTAGCCCAGAGCTTTTTCTCAGTTTTGCTTTGAGGTAAGCCAGCAATTCAAAGCGAAACCTGGCTAAAACCATAATGGTTACCTCCTTTTAAGTGTTACCCTACCCAAGAACACTTGAGGCATGTAAATGAGAGAGCCCTGCGTGCCCAAAGAGGCTGAGGCCTGAACTTCAGGCAGGAGTGAAAACATCCAAAGAAGGAGACTGGGGAATCTCTGGGGGAATCATAGGCATTTCCCTCAGGTAAGTTTAACACCTCATTTCCTTAAATGCCTTTAATTCATACACAGTAAGAAGCAAAGATTTTAATCCAAAGATTTTGGTGCATCAGTTCCTATAAATCCTGGCTATGACCGGAACCTGATTTCTGCCCACATCCTTGCTGTCAGGTGGAGGTGAGGAAATGTGAAGATGTGTTTGATGGAGGTGCAGTGTGGGAGAGATTTGACACTGAAGTTTCCAGAAAAAAATCAGCTTCCAAGGGCTGTGGTAGGGAAGGTTTTTGCAGAGGACACCGTATGCTTCAAAAGCTGTCTGGAGTTCCAGAAACTCCAAAAAACCCCAAACCAAAAATGAAAACAAACACCCTCCCAAACAAAACACAAACAAACAAACAAACAAAGCACACAATCCTCCACTTTCCATCCGAACGTTTTAAAATTCTCTAAATTAATAAGCTGAATTAGATTTTATGAAAATATTTAATTGTTATACTAACGACGAGTAGAGGTACAGCAAAGGGATTCAAGAAGCCTTTGCTCTCAAAGCACGAACCTTTGATTTCTCCCTCCCTCCCTTACCTTTATCAGCCATTTTAAACTCCAACCCCCTTCAGCGAAATCTTTCCCGGAGAGTTTGCCGAGGCAGGACACAGGTGCCTGCCCCCTTTAGGACAGTGATATCCCCGTGGTCGTGAGGGAGGGGTGGCCCCTTTCCCCCGTCCCGGCAGGGTCCAGGCTCCCCCTGTCCCGCCGGTGCCTCGTTGTGACGGTGACCTCTAGCGGCACCGGGAGCCGCCTCTCCCCTCCCTCCGGGCTGCTCCTTCTCCGGGCAGCGACGCCCCACATCGACCCCCGGCTGCCAATTCACCTCTGCCGGCGAGGAAAGGAGGGTTTAAGCCAGGGGGACTCCGAGTCGTGACTCTCCGCATCTAGGTGCACAGGCACCCATTCCCTGTAAGTTGTGGTAGCTGTTCAGTGTGTCTGTTTCCCCCTGTCTCTCCTAGGAAAACATCTAACTCTTTCAGTAAGTGGAAATTATGCAAGGAAATAATTCCTTAATCACAATCCCAAACAACATGTCTCGTGCGCGTGGGAAGGTAGGCCTGCTTCCCCAGAGCAGTGGGCAGCAGCAGATTTCACCTCTAGTTACCCTAAAAATAGCATCTGAGGGTAAAAATCTATTTTTGCTAACTTTCCCTTTTCCTAGTTTCTTGCTGTAAATCAACATTTCTTTGACATCCCCAACTATGGAGAGGACGTGAGTTGGGGCTCAGCACACTTGTTCCCCTCCATGTGTTCTCCCTGCTCTGGATAGGCCCAGAAAGAGAAGGGAGTCATGCCCTTCTCCTGCACTTCCACCCACTTCCTTCCTGCAGCCCACTGGCCCTCTCACACAAGACCAGACCCCTAGGCAAAACCAAGTCCTTTGGCCAAAATGAGCTGATGTACTCAGCCTCATCAGCCCATCTCCTATCTAGGCATCCTGGGGTGAGAAGCCAATCCCATGTGCTCCAGCCCCATGTGCCCCTGTCCCATCAATATCTTCCCCCACAGGGCAAGGAGGCTTCCCACTGCCCAGGCAAGTTCCCCAGCACCTCAGCAGCCCCTCTGGTCCCAGTACTAACAGCTGCTCTGTGGAGAAGTGTCTGAGCTGCCCTTTTGCCATGCTTGATCTGTCTCAAGCAGGGCTGCGCCAACTTATCTTAAACCCACAGGTGTGGGATGATGTTTTTCTCTGTTTACAAACGTCACTTTTTTCCCTTAAATGTTTTCTTTTTCACCAGCTCCCCATCCTTCCTTGCCTATGCAGGGCAAGCTCTGTTGTGGGCCTCCTACAAGGCCTTTGCAGCAGCAATCACGCAGAGATGTGAGCAACCACTTCCTCCTTCCACCACCTCTGTGAATATGCACCGGGACCTTTTTCAGCTTTGAGCCACTCTCCTCGGCTCAAGCCTGGAAAAATTCCCACCATCAGAAACTCAAAAGTCACTCAACACTTCTCCCCTGCTGCACCATGCACACCCAGGAGTGACACCAAAGTGACTTTTCCCGCATAGTCGCTGGAGCATCTTATTGTGGGAGCAGCATCACTGTGGCTTTGGTAGGTTGTGGTTCATTCCTGTGCCTCCTGAAAGCCCCAGAGGTGTTAACACATCACTCTGCTGTGACAGGGCTCAATCCCAGCATCACCCTGCTCTGGGCTGAGTGCCAGGGCCTTGTGGACACCCCACAACCTCAGGAGGGGAGAGAAAGTTCAGCACCACCTGAAAAGGGGGGATTTGCACCCTGGAAAGCTCCCTTCCTCCAGCAGGGCTGTGGCATTGTCCCATGCCACCCAGTGGACAGCACATCTCACCCAGCAGCATAGAGGCATGTTAGGAAAGGCTTCCTTTGAGGAAACAATCCTTAAGTAAACTTAGATTGGTCTAAGGACATGGTTTGCCACCTCTTGAGCTGGGGAGCTCAGGAGATGTCTGTTTAACCTGCCCTGCAGACTTGGTTTCCAGTTGCCTGGCAAAGTGCATGATCCCTCTGCTCAGGATTCTTTCTTTCACAGAAGCCCACACCCCATGCATGAATTTGCATCTAGTTAGCATTTGCTCAGTGGACCTTACTCACAGGCCCCAGTGGGATACCTTTCTTTCACCTCAGACTGGTTTCTGATAAAAATCTGGGTCATCCAAGTGGTAAGTACCTTTTTCCTGTCAAGCTCAGTACATTTTACAAGACCTTCTTCATTCACAAGAACCATGTGAGGTTGCACAAGCCCTTGGACCCAGCCATCCTAGGGAATCCACCCACAGATGTGCTTCACCTCAAAGAATAGAATGAAGACGTTCACATCTCAAGAAGAAAATGTGCTTCTAAGCATAAAACAACCTTCCCCCATATCCTCACCCCAGTCTGCAATTACAAACATTACAAACATGAATCCCATCATCAATACACATCACACCAGAAAAAGCGTCTGTGATTTTTAAGTCACAGATCAGCCGTGGAAAACAGATGTTTGGAACAACTGTCTGCAAAATAAAAACCATTCAAGCAGTGAAACTGAGAATCATTTGGGTGCAGGAGCTTGACCCAGCAGCACGAAGACAGTGGGAGAACACCCACCTGTCTCAGTGGGTCCAGCTTCAGACCTGGCTACTGAGGGTGTGCTGGGTCACCCGTGTGCACAGAGCCTGGAAGCAAAGCACAGCTTTGAGTGGAGACACGTGGCAAGACAGCGGGACCTGAGTGGCGGGAAGCAGCAGGACCCCTATCAGCCTTTGGGTGGCACGGCTGTGACCAGACATTTTGTTTCCTATTACAAGAAAGAGCTGAAGGCAGACTTTTTCACCTCGAGGCATTCGGTACACCAGCCAGAGCCAGGCTATTAATTTGTGAACCAAGTGTGGGTGGGGAGACTGACACTCTTCAGGAGGTGTAGATAAGGATATGCACGAAGTCAAGCTAATGAAACTACACTGTCTCCATTTCTAGTAAATACTAATTTTACCCCTCTTAGGAGCTGGTATTTGAATCAAATTAGAATGATGACTCTATTGTCCCAGAATACTTGAATGCATTAAAAAAAAACAAACCAAAACCCAATCCACTAGTAAGACCACAGCAAACAGGTGCCTTTGCTGTGTTTGTTCCTGTATTTGTTCATGTGAATTGTGTGTTTAGTAAATGACGATCGAGGCCAACTGAAGTCATCAGATGACTACAGTGCTGGAGAAACGGGAAATTACTGGTGTCCCTCAAATTTCCCCCTGCCCTTGAACAAAAACCCCCTTTTATTTCTTGCCCTTTTAGAAATATTCTTCCTTATTCCCATTTTTTATCATCCAAGTTATGACTCATCCTGACATCGACCATTTGCAACCACAGTGGTCAAATCCCCTCCTAAGCAGGGACATTCACATGGTTATAGGGAGCTGGTACACATTTAGGAAGAGAGCTAAATTCCTGCTCTCTTGAGGGTAGTCAGTGGTAGATGATGCGATACCCCTGTGTGTGCTATATGTGATTGTACTCAAGAACAGCAACAGTACTGAATTACAGCAGCATGCTGTAATAGCTGTGTAAGGAAGGAGACCCGTTCCTGCATTTGAAAGCAATTTCAAAGTAGCAGGGTGTTGGACATCCTCAAGCTCAGGCTTTGATTGGGGGTGTGAAGAATGAAATGCTTCTCTCTGACTGCACATCTCAAGATTACATGTTTTTACAGCTCCAAAATGCTTGGGTTGCTGTACAAAATTAATGCTGGTGGAGAACCAAATAGGATTTCTGGCTCCATGATGCTAAACCATATAACTGCAATTTGTAAAGGAAGTAATCTAGAAAACCTCATTCCTTGTCTCCGATCCCTGTCTGTGAGATGCAAGTCATTCCTCAGAGTCAGAGGTAAAATCTGTGCAAATGCTATGGTGGCAAACAGAGGGGATGCTCAGCAGCTGATGGAAGGGAATTATCCCAGCCTCTGAGTCACTCTGTTGGAAGTGCTGGGGCTTTCAACGTGTACCAACCCTTCCCAGGAGGATGAGACTTAAAGGTATGGGGTGCTAAAAGCCAACTTTTTTCCCCCTGTGCTGAAGCCAGGAAAGGACACCTTTTGGCCTGGATGAGCTGTGGCTCATGGCTTTGTAGGGTAGCTGAATGTGGTGCTGAGCACACTCTATTTTTATGTGTAAGGAGGGGTTTTGTTGTTTCTCGAAGAGATCTTCCCTTACACTGAGATCTGATTCTGGTTTTTTTCAAAAAGGCAAATTTTCTCTATCTACCATGTACATAGGAAACTCCCCTGGAAGCAAAATTTCCTCTGTGAAGAAATAATTTGGAAAATGTATTCCAACGCAAGTAAGGGAGGAGACCAACCTCAACTTGGTCTCAGGAGTGGAGCGGAGAAGCAAAAGCATGTAATAAACACATTAAAACAATATTTAGCCAACAAACCTTGAAAACTACAGACATTTAAGGTGGAAAGGATCTGTCTGATCTTACAAGTCAGCCCTAAAAGTTAAAATTTGATGACTGCAAATAAATTCTTCCATATAATCCAGACCTTTAAAGCACCACCAAAACTCAATCTGATTGAGTGTTTGGGGTTTAAGCCAATCTGGTTTAAGCAGTAACATTTTCTTATGTAGATGCAAAGAGCTGCAACACAGTGAAGAGAAAAGGAGCAGAAGTAGTGAAGGGTTCAGGAAGTCCATCATCTAGTGCCAGTGGACTTCAGGGGAAAAAATCTGCCAGGGAAGGAAGCTGCAGACAAATACGGATCCAGGGCCTACACAGTTCCTGCACAGGGGGTTGGTACCATTTTGCTGGGGAAGGATGCCAAGACTCTCACCAGAATTGTACCATGCAACTGAATAGTGCAAGAACATCTCCCTTCCCTGCTCCCCATGACTTCCCAAATTTTTGAGGGTATTTTTTATCTAACAACCGATTTTTCTTGCAGCCTTCAACAAAATCTTTCTTGCATGAACATGGTCCTTCATGGGGAAACTGCACAGTAAAATGAAGGATTCACTCTGAGATGTTGCTGTCTACTTATTATTTAGCCCCAGAAGCACCTGGTCTCCATTCCCAGTTTCCCAGGTTCTGGTAAAGTCCTCTGGTATGTGAAGATACGTTTAGGTGCACATAGACATGCACGTGCATTTGTGACCTAAGCTATCAATTCTGGTTTTAAATGGCAAATTCAATACGTGTGAATGTCGGACATCCGTCCTGTGGGATGCCCATCTGAATCTCAGGGAGAGTCCACATGTGCTGCAACCAGAGGCTGAGTCTGGGCTGTCTGCAGGGTGGGAGCAGGGGCTGTTTGGGAGCAGAATGAAGGCTGCGCTGATGACACTCGCTGTGGTTGTGTCCCCAACACTTTCTGTTGTGCAAAGTCTTTTGGGTCTGTATGGCTTTGGCCAGACAGGTATGGTTTGGGTTGGGGCTGTTCTTGCCAAAAGAGTGTTTTGGGGTGAAAATTCCACCTAAAAATGGCTTAATGTTTTCTGAAAGTAGAATTCAAGAAAGGCATTGCCCTTCATATGTGAACAAATAGTGCTGTGGTTTGGCAGGCTGGTGATTGCCTCCCAAAGGAGCTGACCATTACGGAGGGATGTACTTGCAAGGATGTGGCCATTGGTTTTTTACTCGCTTCATGAAATTCCTGCATTCTCTGGCCAAGCTGCAGGTCCCCCCAGAATACCAGCTTAGTGGAAATATTAATGTTTGCCCCCCATTCCTTGAAGGTCTCATCATATGCTGCTGCACAACACTTGCAGCAGGACCTGTGGAGTCCCTGGGAGGACCTGGCACTGGCCAAACTCTTGCTGTCCAGGGAGCAGCTGCGAAGCAACCAACCCGTGGTGCTCCTCATCTCCTCAAGGAGGTGGCGAGTGTCACAGCAGGGCACAGAGGTCTGTGCTGTGGCTGTGCTTGGGGCTGGCACCACCAAGCATCATGGCTTTCTGAGGTGCCATCTCTTCCTTCTCCTGCCTGTTCTCCTAAGCAGGATAAAAAGAAGAGGGGAGTTACAAAAGCAACACAAAAAAGCCTCGTAGAAGTTGCACTCCTGGTCCTAAAAACTTAAGATCTGCCTGCATAAGGACTGTCTGTACTGACTCAGCTCAAGTCCCGTGCACACACTCACAACGTGCAGGGGTGTGTGACAGCCTTTCGCTGGGTGACTGCTGACGGGACTGTGCCGTGCTCAGGGCCACGTGGGCCACGTTCTGTGGGTGAATCATTGTTGTGGTGCAAACGGATTTGTCTCTTTGCTCTGCCCACACTGAGTCTAGGCAGCAATAACCACAAAAGCTAGAGTTCGCTCTGACCACCACTGGCAAGGGAGGCTTTTGTTAAGGAAGGTTTTTGTTCCAGAGTGAGCTGGTCCCATCCTCTCCCAAAAGCCATGAGATTCTGCAGGATTAGGGATTGAGGAGATGGAAAAGCACTGAGGTGTTGATTGCTTGGGGCTGGTGCTGCAGCCGTTTACAGGCACCCTTTGAGCAAGCAAGAACAAGCTGCTCTGAGAAAAAAATCAAATGCTAAGGTCTCCAGCTATTCACTGTTCACCGTGACTTTTCTGAGGTTTCCTTTCCCACAATAAAGCAAAGAGCACCCTACTTGCTTGCATGCAAGTACTTGGTAGGTAAATCAGCAGAAAATGCTGAAGCATTGAGTGCTTGAAAACTGTCTGCATAGCCAGGCCCAGAGGATGATGATCAGCAGCACAGATTCCAGTTGGAGGCTACAGAATCACAGAATATGCCTGTGCATCCCTTCCAACCGTGTGAGTTGGAAGGGATGCACAGGATCATAAAGTCCAACCTTAGACCTGCACAGGACCATCCCTAAGAGTCACACCGTATGCCTGAGAGTATCATCCAGATGCTTCTTGAACTCTGACAGGCTTGGTGCTATGACCACTTCCTTGGAGAACCTGTTCCAGCACCCAACCACCCTCTGGGGGAAGAACCTTTCTCTAACAGCCAACCCAAACCTCCCCTGACACAACTTCAGGCTGTTCCCTTGGTCACCACAGAGAACAGATCAGTGCCTGCCCCTCCTTTTCCTCTCACGAGGAAGTTGTAACTGCAATGAGGTTTTCCCTCAGTCTCCTCTTCTCAGGCTGAACAGACCAAGTGCCCTCAGCAGCTTCTCGTACGGCATCTCCTCAAGACCCTTCACCATCTTTGTTGTCCTCCTTTGGATGCTCTCTAACACCTTAATACCTTTCTTATAGCGTGGCACCCAAAACTGCACACAATATTCAAGGTGAGGCCACAGCAGTGCAGAGCAGAGCAGGACAATCCCCTCCCCAGACCAGCTGTTGATGCTTTGCCTGATGCCCCCCAGGACACAGTTGGCCCTCCTGGCTGCCAGGGCACTGCTGACTCATGTTCAACTTGCCATCGACCACGACCCCCAGCTCCCTTCCCAGGGCACTGCTTTCCAACATCTCATTCCCCAGTCTGTATGTACATCCAGGGTTGCCCCATCCCAGGGTTGCCCCATCCCAGTGCAGAATTTGGCACTTTCTCTTTTTGAACGTGATATGTTTGGTGATTGCCCAGTCCTCTAATCAGTCAAGGTCTGCAGGGCCTCCCTGCTTATGAGGGAGTCAACAGTTCCTCCCAGTTTTATGTCATCTGCAAACTTGCTAACTTCCAGTCCTTCATCCAAGTAATCTATGAAAATGTTGAAGACTCCAGGGCCTAAGATGGAGCCCTGAGGAACCCCACTAGTGACAGGTTGTCAGTCGGGTCAGGCCAGTAACTAGTTGTGCACCCCAGTGGTCAGTACTGGCTCCAGTCCTGTTCAACATCTTCATTAATGACCTGGACGATGGAGCAGAGGGCACCCCCTGCACTTTTGCTGATGGCACCAAACTGGAAGGAGTGGCTGATACACCAGAAGGTTGTGCTGCCTTCCAGAGGGACCTTGACAGGCTGCAGAAATGGGCTGATAGGAATCTCATCAAGCTCAGCAAGGGGAAGTTCAGAATCCTGCATGTAGAACAGAACAACCCCGGGCACCAGTACAAGCTGGAGGCCAGCCATCTGGAAAGCAGCTGTGTGGAAAAAAGGACCTGGGGATCCTGGTAGACACCAAGTTGAACATAAGCCACCAATGTGGCCTTGTGGCAAAGAAGGCCGATGATGTCCTGGGGTGCATTAGTCAAAGTACTGCCATCGGGCTGGGGGAGATGATCTTTACTCCCTGCTCAGCCCTGGTGAGGAATTCCTCCTTTCAGTTCTGGGCTCCTCTGTACACAGAGACACAGACATACTGAATAGAGTGCAGCAAAGAAACACAAAGATGATGAAGGGACTGAAGCATGTCTCCTGAGAAGAAAGACTGAGAGAGCTGAGATTCTTCAGCCTGAGAAGGCTCGGGCGCAGCTCATCAATGCATATAAATGCCTGAAGGGAAGGAGTAAAGAGGACAGAGCCAGGCTCTGTTTAGTGGTGTTCAGTGTAAGGATCAGAGGCAACAGGCACAACCTGAAACACAGGAGGGTCTCTCTGGACATCAGGAAACACGTTTTCGCTGTGAAAGTGACTGAGCACTGGCACGTGAGAGGTTGCCGAGAGAGGTTTTGGAGTCTCCATCCTTAAAGATACCTACCAGCTGTCTCAACACAGTCCTGGACAACTAGCTCTGGGCATCCCTGCTTTAGCAGTGTGGTTGGACCAGCTGACCTCCAGACATCCCTTCAGACCTTCCACTCTGTGGTCCTCTGAGGCACTGGTGCACTGAACTGAGCGCCCCATGGAAACGCTCATGAGAATGCTACTTTTTCCACTTACTGTAGGATTTACATGGTATGTGTTAAACATGGCCAAAACCTGGCCATAACACGGCCTAAACACTGAATGCAAAGAATAAATGGAAATTAAGAAAAAATGCAATTCGCAAAATATGAAGATGCCTTTCCAAGAGAAATTGTTGTAAAGGATCATGGAGATCCAGACTGAATTAAGATGCGTTTTTGGCACTTTCTCTATCACGAACTCTCATTTCTGCATTTTGTGTTCATCTTCTATGCCAGTTGCTTTTGTTCATGTTGTAGCTGCACCTTACAGAGGTGTATGTGCTTGTATAGCATATGTGCCCATGTCATAAGAAAAGACCAGATAAAAATAGGACCTCAGTTCTACAGACTTGCCTTATGATTGTGTGTTTTTAACAAGCATTTAAACATTGTTTTTAACCACGGAAATCAGATACCAAGAAAACTTTCATCTTATTCCCGCAAAATCAAAATGGAGCTTCTAAGTCACAGCGCAGCGTGGGAGCAAGTGCTTTTCATGCTTGCTGGAGGAAGTTATTTAAGATTGTGAATTTCATTGGTATTTCTCCTACCAAGGTGCCCCAACCCTCATGAGTAAGAGTTGCCCCTGTTAGCAGACCTACCCTGTCCCTGTAGCCAGGCTCAGGGAAACCATAGGCACCTGGAAGTCACGGTGGTTGCGTGGCCGCCATACGAGGCTTTTTGCTCACATTTTGGGACTGAAGTCAAGGGGGTGTGGAAGGAAGCAGCTCCCTGCTGCTGTGTTGTGTTCTACTGCTCAGGACGCTGGAGTGACCTGTTCTGCTCCTCTGACTGTGTCATGACTTGGTGCTGCAACATCATTTCCAAAGCTGTGCTACACGTGCCGAATAAAGTCAGACATGTCCTGCAGAAGCTGATTTCAGCTGCTTTGTTATTCAGCATTTCCTACTTAGATTTAGGGCCAGATTAGGTTTCAAACATATCAAAACTCCAGTAATTGTTTTCTTGAGATTTTTTTTTATCACAAATTGGTAGGAATCTTCAGATTTTTGCTTTCTCTGCAATTCCCATCATTGAGAGGCTAAAACCTCTCAAACATTGTCCTCCCCACATAGCTGCTGTTGTTGAATAGACAGGGGGATGTTAAAATCAGAGGTTCTCCCAATTTCTGTTCTACTATCAGGTGACCAATGGTGACTTGAGATACAGGGGCTGAGCTGTGGAAAATCCGTGCTTCTTGCATTGAAACTGAAAGCACCTGGATCTGAGATTTTTGTGTCTACCAAAGCTTCCTGAAGATGTTTTGCACTAGAAGAGAGAAAAGGTAACCAAAGTCGATGAGGAAAGCAAAGAGGGAGAGGCGATGATACAATGGAAAGAGGAGGCTCAAACTTCCTGCTGTCTCTCCGTGAAGGGGCTGTTTCCTCATTTGTTATGCTGCCTTGCCCTCAGAAAGTCCAGCTCCAATCATCTCTCAACTTTGGGAAACCCCACGAGATGTCAACAACTGCCTCAGCACCCCAAAGTGTGGCTTTGAACCCCAAAGATGGTTCAGGAGGAAGCCCAGTGATAGATCTTCCAGCACGTGTGAGGGCACATGCCTGGCTGGCATAGTTCTTACAGCACTTTGTGAGCCTACCTTGTGCCTGCCACAGCCATCGCCACAGCTGGGCTCACAGATGATGGCCTGAAGGACTTGCCTATGACCGAGGAGCTGTGGCCTGGCTTTTCTGCTGGGCTGGGAAGCAACATCCGTGACGAGGTCTCCAGGAGGGAAAGGAGACTGCAGGGAGCCTTCATGGGACTGCAGAGACCAACATCCTCTGTGAGGAGGATGTGAGAGAGGAGCTGCAGTGACTTGGAGGTGCACATCTGTCCTGAAATACCCAACATCTGGCTCTGGGAAGTAGCATGGGGTGGCTGCCTGTCCGGAGTCATGTCACTGTTAACGACTGTGATGCATTGTCAGAAAAGAGAACCTCCATGCTGAGTGTTTGCACAGGACTCCCGTAGGAGGTATCCCCTGTGCCTTAGCCAGGTCCCTGGCAGCAGGGACACCCCGGGACACGAGGTCCCACTTCACCCTAGATGAGTACCCAGGCTGTGGTATTCTGTCCCAGCCAGGTCCAAGGAAAACTGTCTTTGTGTGAACATGGACAGAACAGAAGAAAACCTGGTCCCAGTTTTGAAGTTGAACCTCACTACTCAAATTCTCATACCACATTCCATCCAGCCACTGGGTTCAGTGAAGTCCAATATCTCCTAAATGAGGCTGCAACCTGGGCTGGACAGGGCCTCCCTGCACTGTCCCAAGGAATCCCTTCTCAGCTCACCCAGTGTTGCAGAGGCAGGAACCGGGTTCCCCCAGCCGGGAAGTGGGTCCCCTCAGCCCCTCTCCCCCACCCAAAGGAGCTGTTGCCTGCGGTGCAGCGCAGTGCAGTTCAGCAGCGCTGGGCTTGGCGGGGCCGTGCAAACGGGTGGAGCTGGGCTGCACTCCTGTAGCGCAGCACCTGCTGCACACAGGGCAGGAGCATGTTTTGCACAAAAGAAGAACCCACTTCCTTTCTTCTGCATTGCAAAAAGAAAAATAAAATCAGGCAGAGAGCATTGTTTTCCCTCCTTCTTATTCCCAAGTCCCTGGATGAGGTTGTCACCTGGACCTTTGGGGTCCTCAGTCTGTTTTAAGGCTGGTATTGCCACTTGGGCCATCTCCCTTCTCTGCGCAGAGGCTGAGACCCTTCGGATCTCACTTTACTCAGGACCCCTTTTGACACAGCGATGCTGTCCCACTCCCACTGGCTCTCACGAGAAGGCCCCCACGCCCAGGCAGGTGCTGGGTGCTGCTGCTGCTGGGTTGTCAGCACGTGATTCCCCTTCTGGGATCTGCAGCTCATTTTTTGGTGCCTGCGTGCCCTCAGAGCCCAAGGGACTGGAGGGAATGTATATGGGGGATGTTTGCTCGGAAAAGTCCCGAGCATGAGTTTGCATCATAAACCACCCCATCTGTCATCATCGCGGGGCCATGCTGATGGTGACCAGCCCCAGGCATTGCGGGCACCTGGCTGGAAGTCAAGGGCGTTTTGCCCAGCTTCATCCCAGATTTGTTTCCTTGACGGTGTTAATCTGTGGAGATGCAACTCTCATATGAGAGAGTGTAAGGAGGGCAGACAGAAGCCCCGTCAGTGCCACAGTGACCCTGAATTTGTGTGACCAGTATTGATTTCAGCTGCAGCTGTTTGTCATGCAGAGCTTTGCATGGATGAGAGGACAGCCCTGCATCCACTCACTGGTGTGGGCTTGGGGTTTCTGTAGAGATAACACTTCTCTACTGTTACATCCATTGGCTGTTTTTTCACCAACATGCTGAAAGAGCTCAACAACATTTGAGCCCCACACAAGTCTGATTAGCTTAAGTCTTGACAGATGTGCATGTAAAAAATCCCCGTCTTACGAAGGAATATTTTTAATGATTTATCCAGCAGTTATTCTATTACTAGCAGACCTTTCCCTCTGTGTGATATAACCCCCCAAGCAAAAAAAGTATCTCCATTAACAGATGCTTGTTAGCAGATTTTCACTATTACTCTTGCTAGGTATCTTCAACTTGTAGTAAATCCATGGCAATATCATAGACTGTGTAATTTCTATACAAATGACTCATGGTACATGGGTACACAGATTAGTACTGCATTTGATATCACTGTTTTAAAACAGTAGAAATAATATGCAGCTAAATAACTAGTTGAGCTTTACTAGCTCAGAGGGAAATATAAGTTTGTCTTAACTGTAATCTTAACCTTGACATTTCTTGGCTTCAGTACTTTTCAGTAGCATCCTGAATGCCCCGTGATGGGAATTTCCTAGTGAATTAGGAGTTTTTGGGAGGGGAAAAAAAGGAAATAAGCAAGATCATCACCACCACTACTGAAAACCCAACAGCCTAAAACCACTAAAAAGGGCATAAAAAAATCCTCTTGGGATTTGAGAACCCCAGTGTTCTCCAGTAAAATAGCCACTGTGGGGAAGACCGTCCTGCCGGTCACAGGGTAGGCTGTCCTTCTGCAAACATTCTGGGAAGTGCTGGGAAGGAAAGTACTCTCTGCACACACATAGGGCCATGGGGTAAATCACAGCCCTCCACTGTTCTGCACCCTGTGGGGGCAGAGCCTGCCCCGAGGACTCCAGCTGAGACAAGGGGCTTTGCCCAGCATTCACCTCACAATATGTCACCTTACTAACAATTTTTCCCCACTAAGGGCAAACTGCCTTATTCCACTCATCTTAGCCCCTGCCCTAAGGAGGGAGCTGTGCCTGGTGGTCTCTCCGTGTGTGTACGAAAGGCAAAGATGGGTTTCACCACAGCCTGGGGAGCCAGGTACAGCGTGTCTTGCTTTGGCCACAGGCACAATAAGCTCCGTAGGAGATTTGTGACAACTCTGTTGGAAAGGTGCGATGGTCCGATCACGCTGCCGTGGCCATACGTATGTGTCACAGGGGTGAGCCCTCTGGGCTGCACGTGAACCAGAGCTGAGGCTGTTTTCATTGTTCAGTTGCATTTTGCATCCTTGTAAAACTTTTCGGAGTAAAACCCGAAGTCGGCTCAGATGTCGGGAGCGATTGCCGCGCAGGTACAGTCATTTATCTTCTCCAGCACAGCCACTACTGAGAATATCCCCCGCGGCAGCAGCAGCAGCATGCCTCTCACACACCGAAAGAAAAAAACCCCACCCAGAAAGAACACACAGTTTTACTAACCCTAAGAGAAAAAAAAGAAAAAAAGAAAAAAAAAAAAAAACCAACACCCAAACCTCACGGTGCTTTTGTAATGTGAGCGAATCCCGGGAGGCGCTAACACGACCGGGGAACCCAGCACAGGGCGAGGGCAAGAGGCTCCGCGCCCGCCGCCCCTCAAAAGTCGGCAGGGAGGAGGAGGAGAAGGAGGAAGAAGAGGAGGAGGAGGCGGTGGCACCTCTGCTCCCAGGTTGGAGCCCCCGATTTCTCTTTCGTGCGTGTGCGTGTGAGCATCTCAGCCCCTCGGGGGTCGCCGCCGCCCGCGGGAGGCAGCGCCGTCTGTCTGTCCGTCCGTCCCGTCCCGTCCCGTCCCGCCCGGTGCGGCGGCTGCTGCGGAGCGGAGCCCGGCGGTGGCAGCGTGCGGTGAGCGGCGGGCGGTGGGCGCGCCCCGGGAGCTGCTGCAGCCCCGCGGCAGAGGGGACCCCGCTGTCCTCGGGGTGCCCAAGGCGGGGCGAGCGGCGGGAGGGCGTGCGGGGCGCTGGGGGGTCGCTGCCGCGGTGTTCCCAGCTGCCTGAGCGAACGGGCACGGCGCGCGCGATTTTTGGGAAAGGATGTTTGGGGTTTTTTTTTGATAAGGCTTCTTGGGTTTTTATCGGGGAAGGTTAGTTTATTTCCTCTCTTTGAATTTCTTCAGTTTTGGTCCCTCTTTGGTCCCGCTGGAGGGTTGTGAAGGTGCTCCTCAGCACCTCTGCGGGCTGGTCGCCTCTGGTCCCCCCTCGGTCCCCTGGTCCCTCCACTTTCTCAATGAAGCTCCCCATTCCCCTCATAGTAAAAAGTAAACTACGTGACTGCCATCAAAGCAGTTTGGGACCTTCCTTTTGTGACAGACAGTTTCCCTTCCCAGTATCCCGAGTCCTCTCTTGTATGGACTGGACTTAACAAAAAAACCCAACCAAACAAACAACCAAAAATAAGAGGAGCTGGTGATAAGAAGACTGAGAACACTTAGATGAATGAGTCACAGCCTCTGTTGAGATGTTCACACCAAAATCACAAGAGAAGCATTTTTCCAAATGACTCGAGCTGTGTGCTGCCAGGGGGGTGGCAGGAGCAGGGGACAGACCTTTTGCTTTGTGATGGGGGCCAGCTCTAAGGGTGCTAGTTTCATGTCTGTTCTTATTCCAAGGGAGAGGGTAAGAGCCTGTGAGGCGCCACAGAAGAATGGCTGTTGTGGAGTCCATGTTCCCACCCACCAACCTCACCTCTGGAAACCAAAGCAGCTGCAACGTGTACAACCACCACTTCTCTACCAAAGTCACCTTCTCCCTCTTCTACACCAGCCTGCTGGTGTTTGGCGCCTGTGGGAATGTCCTGGCTCTCTGTATCACCTTCCAGCGCAGGAAGAAGAAACTCAACTCCACCGACCTCTACCTGGTGAACCTGGCCCTCTCCGATGCCCTCTTCACCCTGGCACTGCCAGGCAGGATTGCCTACTACATCCTGGAGTCTGATTGGCCTTTTGGGGACTGGTTCTGCCGAGTCACAGCTTTCATTTTCTACATGAACACTTATGTGAGCATCTACTTCATGACTTGTGTGAGCGTGGACCGCTACATTGCCGTGGTGCGCACCAGGCACCCCGGCAGGATTCGGAAGATGAGCCGTGCCAGGGGCATCTGTGTCCTCATCTGGTCCCTGGTGTTCCTGCAGACGGCACCGCTGCTTCTGTGGCCCATGACACGGAGGATGGGGGACAAGCTGACGTGCATGGAGTACTTTAACTTCGAGGAGATTCCCAAGCTGCCCTACCTGCTCCTGGTGGCCTGCGTGATTGGCTTCTTTCTGCCTGTTGGCATCATCTTGGTGTGCTACGTGAGGATCAACCTCAAGCTCTGCCAGACAGCCAAGGAGAACCCATTGATGGTGAAGAATGGGCACCACCACCGGGCCTTCACTGTCATCCTGGTGGTGCTGCTGGCTGTCCTGCTCTGCTTCAGTCCCTACCACCTCAATATTGTCCAGTTCATGGTCAGGAAGATCCTCTACCAACCATCCTGCCAGGAGCAGCAAGCCTTCAAGATGTCCCTGCAAGTCACTGTGGCGTTCATGAACTTCAACTGCTGCATCGACCCCATCATCTACTTCTTCGCCTTCCGAGGCTACAAGCGGAGGCTGCTCCGCATCTTCAGGAACAGCGGCTCGCTGGCTACCTCCTCCACTGCCAAGACCCCCTCTGAGAGCAACAGCAACAGCCAGCCCCCTGGCTCCACCTCTGTCTAGCAGCACAACCCACTCCCTGTTGCTCTGGCCTATGGACTGTCCCTGACAGCAGGAGCCAGGGTTGAGCTGCAGGACCAGCACATTCAACAAGCTTCCTTGCTCCCATGCCTAGAGCCAGGGGCTCCCACAAAGCTCCCACAAACCTGTCTGGGACACAGCTCTGCCTGGCTCTGCACAGGCCTGTGCTCAGCACTGCTACACTTGCACCTGCCATCCTGGGGCGCAGAGAGACACATTTTCATCCCAGCCCCAGAGGAGGCAACTAATGCAGCTGCTCTGGCTGGCAAATGCAGCTGGAGCTTTCCCAGCATTGCACTGCACCCTTTTCCCATGTCTGTCCCACATCCCCCGTGGATCTGGGGGCTGCTGGTAACCACTATGGCAGCCCCTCTGCCTCCTTCCTCTCCCTCCCCTGCCCCGGAGCACTTCAGGAGAAGCCTGGGATGTTACTTCCATGCAGAAGACGGCCTATAGCTCCTTCCCACGACCAACAAACAGCAGCTCTGCTCTCTCCCTGCCCAGCATCCCACTCCTGTACCCAGACTCTGCACGGGGTAAACAGTAAGCACGGGGCCTGTGGGAGCTGCTGGAAAAGCCCTTCCTCAAATGAGAGGGGTGAGGCTGTGAATTTGAAGAGCTTCCGGGAGTGCTGCTGCCTGTGTCCTCCCACTTGGGTGGCTGCTTCTTCCCCAGAGTGCCCTTCCTTACACCTGAGGGCACTGCAGTCACTCCAGGACCCACTGCAAGGAAGGGGATAGTGGGGATGGCCTGGCTCCCAGCTTGGCCCCACGGCTGCAAACCTGCCCTGGATGTACTCACTGGGGAAACCTTCCCATCACTCCTTAATTTGAGGGGAGTGGAGGAATAGGGCCAAGAGGATGAGGTCTAAGAGTGGCCTTATGTGACCTTGACTGACATTTGCTTGAAGCCAGTGCCCTGACAAGTCCAAGAGCTTTGCTAAAAGGTTGAGGTTTGTACCTGTGAAATAAGGAGAAAGTTGGCTGTTTTCTGAAGTCACTGGACTATGAAAAAAAACCACAAACACATGTAGGATTTTACAGTTTCTAGGATGTCTGGCCTTTTGCTTGAGGTTGGAAGGGATGGAGACATGCACAGACATGAAGAGGGGAAAAAAAAGCTGCTTTATTTTGCTGAAAAGTGTACCTGAAGAAGTTTCATGAATGGACTTTTGATAAATACAAATAATTCTTTAAGGTAATATTATGCCGAGAAAGTTTAAATAGTCACATGCAGTCCTTTATTGTTTTAAATATGCATGAATAAGATTTTGGATGATGATGGTTTTACTTATGGTATAGGTAACTGTAGCATCCTGAAGGCTGACTAAGAGGGATGCCTACAATAATTCCGGTGAAATGGAACTCCAGTATGTCCTTTCCAGAGACTATCTGAGCCCTCCTCAAAGCAGGTCTGGACTGCAGAGAGCCTTTGTCCTAAAAGACATGGTACAATGGACAAGGAAGAGCTGGGATGGAATAATATAAGGATATCAGTGGTCTGATATAAACATAACCTTATTTGGTCCTTATTGGACTGTGTTTTTCTAAAATGTACTTGACTCCACCTTTCATCATCTTAGCACCAGTAGATGCCTTTGGAGTAGGAAATAGGTGAGCAGGTGGGTTCAGTGCTGCCAAATGCAGGAGGGATCTGGCCTCCCTCCTCTGGATGGATGCCAGCCTTGGGCCCTTTGCTTTCTAAAATACCCACCCAGGGACAGCAGGCAATTAGCTGGAACATCCATGGGATGGAGAGGGAAGGGACTTGGGCAGAATGGGTCAGGAGGACTCTGGACAAAGGAGAACGCTAAGGAACCTGTATTGCCCAGACTAGCTTGCCCACCTGGGCCAGCTTGTTGGCTGCTTGAAAATGGAGCATTTCACTAAAACTGAAGAGAAACCATACAGAGCATTTTGTCTATAGGCACAGTAACACTTTTTCTACACTTCATCCTTCACCCGCTCAGTCCAAGCTCCTCACACGATGCTCACTGTGCCCCCTGGCCCAGCGGCTCCTGCCCTCTGCCACGCTTTGACCCGCCGGCGAACCCTTGGAATCAGAGCAGCACAGAATCCCAGAGTCATTTATGATGTTGGAAAAGACCTCTGAGATCATCGAGTCCAACCATTAACTGAGCACTGCCAAGGCCACCACTAAACCATGTTTGTAAGTGCAATAGCTGCGTGTCTTTCAAATACCTCTCCACCGACGCTGCTCGGCTGCTGCTCCTGCCTTTCCTCCACCCCCTCCCCCCGGGGTGCAAACCCCCCGACGCTTCCTTGGGCTGCTGCCCAGGGCCAGGATACCCGTGTCGGAGAGAGCCCCCAGGGCGCAGAGCCCACCCCGACGGTGCCACAGGGCGAGAGGGACAACACCGGTTCCTGCCGAAAGAGGGAGTCGAAACCTTTGTTCGGTGTTAAAAGACACGCACGCGAATCCAAGAAAACAATGAGCGACGGGGCCGATGCGCCCCCCGCGCAACTGCTGCCCCACGGGAACGGGGCGCCTCTCGCAAGCCGCGTGGCTGTGGATTGTCTGGGAAGCCCGAGACAGCACACCGGGATCCAAAGGCATTCCACGCAGAGTTAGTACTGCACGGTACACGGGTATTTCTTGGGTGTTCTGCAGCCTGTTGCTGCCATGCTGTTTTCTAAGAAGAGAAAATTGCACTTTCATCTAAGGCAAAGAGTACACTTTGCGGACACACAACACGTACAGGTAATATACATACAGATCAAGGATATACTATATATATATATACTATATATTTACTATGCTCTATATACATACTGGCTGAATCAAAAGCAGCATGGCCAGCAGGCCAAGGGAGGTGATTTTGTCCCTCTATTCCACTCTGGGGAGATCCCCCCTGGAGTACTGCATCCAGCTCTGGGGTCCCCAGTACTGCAAACACATGGACCTGTTGGATTAAGTCCAGAGGAGGGCCACAAAGATGATTATAAGGTCTGGAGCACCTCTCCTATGAAGACGGGATGAGAGAGTTGGGGTTGTTCAGCCTGGAGAAGAATCCAGGCAGACCTTAGAGCAGCCTTCCGATACCTGAACGGTACTGGAAAGGTAGGTACCTAAAGCATACAAGAAGGCTGGAGAGGGACTCTTAACAAGAGCATGTAGCGACAAGACAAGGGAGAATGGCTTCAAACTGAAAGAGTGCAGGTTTAATTAAGATATTAGGATGAAATTCTTTACTGTGAGGGGGGCGAGACACTGGAACAGGCTGCCCAGAGAAGCTGTGGATGTCTGACCCCTGGAAATGTTCAAGGGCTGATTGGATGGAACTTTGAGACTTGGTCTAGTGGAAGGTGTCCCTGCCCATGGCAGGGGGTTTGGACAGAGCTCGAACAGCATTGCTTTTTTCCCTCAGTAGTGGTTCTCAACTTATGCTTTCAGCTAAAAACAAACATTTCCAGGAGAGCACTGGGGAACAAAAGCTCGTGGTTGCAGTCACACATTATTTGCTAGTAAAATCCCTGTGCTGTGCAACACACCTCTTCAGTCTGTGCTTTAAACGGTCCTCAGTTGAAGCTATTGCTTTCACACATAATATTTGTAAGCCATCTTGTAAGCCAGTAAAATACTGTAATGTAAAAATGCATGTATCTACCAAAAATAAAAGCTTCTTGTGGCCAAGTAACAAGTCCTGGTGTGATTGATCAGGCCAGGTGATATGGGCAGCAATCTTCTTCTCAGAGGTGCACATGTGCCTCTCCTGTCCACAAGCAGTGAGGAGCAAGCACAAGCTCTGGATCCACCTCTTTTATGCAGGACACTTGTTTCTGCAGGAAGGTGGTGTGCTCCCATGCCATGGGGATTTATAAGCTGCCTTAGGTGGGAAAAGCAGCAGGACCCGTGAGGAGCTGTGTCCCTTCCGGAGGAGGTCTCTCCACAGCTGGGATGGTGTGCCAGGAGAAGTCAGGTTGGCAGGACTAACTGTGCTTTGAAAACCAGAAACCTCACACAGAGGTGGCTCCAGGGTTTGCTTCACTGTCCAGTTGCTGGGATTACAGTTTTCTCTCTTGCTGCTTGTACCACCCCCTGCAAAACTGACCAGATAACATGGAAGGATTCCCCTACTGGACACCTCTGAAAAAAGAGTGGATTTTCAGTACAGAATTAGCCACAATACTGTGTATTTTCATTTTCTACAGGGTATTATGTGAATTCTTTCAAAACTGAACTAAATGCAACATTCCATTCCCCTTCTCTCATCAGGTCTTTTCTTTCTGTCCTCTGAGTTCTATCTTCTACTTTGCTCCTTTTCTCTAAACGCTGTGTTTTACTCAGTTCCACATCCCTCATCTTCCTTGAATCCTCTCCTTTTCTCATGTTAACTGACACTTCTGGTCCCTACTTACCTCTAGTCAAAAGGCCAGACGCTGCTTTCAGTTCAGGCATGATTCTGGAGTTTTTCACCCATTTTTAAAGTACGTATATTCCTGCTTTCTCCATTGCAACCATTCAGGTTTAGAAACAGCCCCCTACAAACATGTGTCAGTCCAACTAACTTGTCCCTCCTCTTAGAACTCCCATTTGGAGAACAAATGACAACAACTGAACTACCAATTTGTTGAGATTCTCACCAGTCACACACATTTGTCTGGTCGTACCATTCCTCTGCTCCCCTCACTGGTGTCCCATCTCATATTTGGACTGAGCGCTGTTGGTAGCACAAACCCTCTTTGAGTTTCAGAGTGGATTTTCTGTGGTCAAAGCATCCCTTTTTATGTGGAAACAGGAGGAATGTAACCCTGCTAAAAATTGCACCAACCCCAGTATTTTTTAAGTAAAGGTTACACACACATTTTATATATCTAAATATGCATGCATGCATCTTTATATATAAACACCCAATGGTGTTTATGCGATCATGTGACTCTCCTAGCAAAATAGTGCTTACACTCATTTATATAAAATACTGTGGCCACCCAGTTAAAGAAAGCTTATCTCATTTAGTTTTTTCTTGTGGAAGAACACATGCAAGAAATTACCTGCACTCATGTATCCCTCTTACTAGTTCGAATGAATGCTGTGCTTTTATTTATCCTCAGACAGATGCAGTTTCCCCCACAATGTGCGAGTTGTAGCTCCATGTGTTTTCAGAGCTGGGCGCCTTTGCAACTGCACATATACTCCAAATACACACGTCTGAGAGATGAGAGTCTTTGAATACAGACTTTTAATTTTCTTCAACAAACTCTTAACTCTTAGTTAAATTCATCAAACCGGTACATAAATACTTCTCACTCGCTCTCTGTATATATACATATGCATACACACATATATATATGCATATATGTAATCATATATATATACACATACAAACAGGAGAGCCAGAAACACTGCCCTTGGCCCAGTACATTGCAATATGTTTTTCTGGCTTGTTCTTCTGTTTCAGATAAAAATAATGAGACCATTTCTCCATCACACATTCAAGAAGGCACTGGTAAGCGCTAGACAGCACAGGCTGTGCATGAACCAGCTGCGACAGTCCCTGTGCTCACTAAGTTACAGGCAAACCATTAACGCTTGTTTTGAGGGAGGAAAATGGTTTGGTAGGTATGGAGCCAAATAAATACACATCTTAGCAAAATTTGAGGCTTGAGAACCCGAACCTGGTGGCTTACCAGTCAGATGTCCACAAAAACCAGCCTCACTGTGGGTGTATTTCAAAGTATCTCATAACTGTCCAGGGAAGTCCCCAGTAAATTACTCCAGTGCTGTCTCAAAAGACATTCCCAGTCTAGTAGACAAATTTTAACATCTGCAACTACTTTTATTTCAAAATACCAAATCTTGGCTTTACTAAAACCAGTGTGAATTTCCCAGTTACTTAAAATCCTCTCCATAGAAAGGTATTCTGTCTTCTCTCACTGCCAAAAAATACTGCTTGTGTCACATACAAAATAGAAACTGTGCTATGAGATATTCAAAACTGTGTCAGACAAACACTATGTAGGCTGCGAAAAACATGCTCCTTGCATTCCCAGAAATGGTTCATGAAAGTTTCACCATCAAGTGGAAACCAAGTTTTTTTCCGGCTCTCATGTGTGAATCTCTCTTCTATGGTTCTTGCATGAAACAGGAACTGTGTTCAACAGCATCTGAGACCCTTCTTTTACCACTTCTTTTTTTTTTTCCTTTTTTTTTTTTTTTTTTTTAATTGGAAATTACAACCCTGGAAGCATTTTGAGTACAAACTTTTCTCACAGAGGTCAAGGGGAGTTTTGAACTGACATCACCAAGACCTGCGTTCTACCCCTTATGTTTGACCATGTTTTGCAAAATGCCCAGCAAAATTTTCCACACACCTGTGACGTCTGGATATCCCCGGTACAGGCAACAGTAAGAAAGGATTCAGACTTGGAGAATATCCATTTACATATGCCAGGTGCCACTAAATATGGTTTAAAATTCCAAGGAATAAATGCTCTTTGTGCTTGTCCCTGGAACAGGGCAATGTCTGAAAGGGAACAGGTCATATTTAATTTATCGTGGGCTAGGTGGACTTTTTTCCTACAGACAAAATCTGATTTCTGAAGTAATTCACTAGTCTTTATTGCTACTTTTTGGTAAAGTATTTGTGAAGGAAAAATCTGTATGTTTTAAGATTAAAACCTGTATTTGTTTCAAAACATTTAACTAGTCTGCATATACAAATTATCATAGCGATTATTTTTGCTACACGTGTCTTCTCCTTTGTAAGACAGAATGTTTCCGGAGTTCTCTGGGCACAGAAATGCCCGAGGCCTATACACATCCAGAGCCTCAGCTTCACACAAACAAAACCTTTCGTTTAAAAACCAGACCCTGCCTAAATAATACGATCATAGCAACAAATCAAACCCTGAAGGACATTGCTCAAAGTCCAAGAAAACACACAGTCGTTCAAAAAACCCCTTACGTCATGCACTGGAAAACACCAAAAATTACATACAGGCACTGTGCTGAAAGCTGCACAAATTTGATGCAATTTCTGGATAAGGACTCGTGCCTGAAGGACTTTTTTCAGTTTTATCATTTAATTAAAAAAGGAAAAGAAATATCTCTCTCTCTCTCTCCCTCTAAATCTTGTCCTGTACGTTTTCCAGGCCCAAGCGAGACTGTGAAGATCTGTACTTTGGTAAACATGTGTTCATTCGGATTTCCAAACAACCTTCTCTCTCCCATATTCTTTCACCTCCCCACCTCTGCACCTGCTACTGCCTTTTCTACCTTTTTATGACCTATATCTTATTCTAAACGTATGTATGTATTAAATACACCTGTATGTATAAAAATGGACACATATACACACGCTACACAAACACAAGTACACACAGAAACATGTTAAATGCTTAAGATACATGTCTAGATCGGTTTCATGGAGTTGCAGTTTGGAATCTTGTATTCCTTCAGCTTGGCTTTATAGAGACACTCCTCCCTCTCCCCGCCACCTCCTGCAACTCCTAAGGTGCTAATACTGAGCACTTCCAAGAGTCAAGCCAAGTAAGCTGATTTATCAATCTAAACTTCAAACCCAGTATTGTATGAGCTTGGCATTACTGTCCTGTTACCTCCTGTACCAGCCTCAATCACCCCTGGGGTTAATATTCCAGCCTCTGGTCAACACTAAGTTCCTCCAGATAGTGAGGATTCAGCAAATGCAAGGGTTATCCTCGTCTGTGACACCAGAAAACTAGAACTATATATATAAAACTTAGCTTTTTATAATTTCCTTTTAAGATTGTACGTAGCCAGTTGAAAAAAAGGAAAGCAGCACATAGGACACAGCATACATCCACTGTTACAGAATTCCTCTCTGAATTAGCCATGGAAGTCATTCAAGTCATTCCAGTTCTGATCTTATTGCATCATTCGATTCACCTTTATTGCTTCCAGTGAGTATCTTCATGACCCGTATCTGAACAGCAATTCACTCAGTTTGTAAAGATTCAAATTGACAGTGGTCACTTACCATAGCCTGCCACACACACATGAATTTTTATCTCATCCTATCTGTGTATTATGTGCTGAATGACAACTTTTATTTAAAAAGAAATTTGAGAAACAAAATATTACAGGCATTAATAAAACTTTGCAAAGAATGACATAATAGTCCCATAACCCTTTAGTGAGCTGAAAATGAAGTGACCTTCAAACCTCTTATTACTGTAATAAAAAAATCAAGTACTGTAAAATAACATGTAGGCTAGAGAAATTAGACTTGTAAGTGAAGAAAATATGATTTTTCTTGATAGGTAAATCTAGTTGTTGTAGTTGCTGGCGATTCTTTTCCCAGTCATTAAGTCTGATAACACGTCTAACAAGGATTTACAAGAAAAAACCCACCTATTTTATTTTAAAAATAAATTTAGGTGATATCCAGTAACAAGTAGAAACTAAAGTTACTTTTAAAAGGATAACCAGACTAGAAACCACCAAGTGATCTGAAGGCTTGGGAACAGTTCACATCATTTCTTAACATCACTTTGAGTCACCAGTCATACGGAGCCAGTTTCTCCCTCCTGACGCCCTCGTGGGGCCGACCTTGGTGACTCTGCCCAGCAGGTGGCTTTGATCCTCTTCCAGGCATGTACAAACCCATCGAGTGAAGTTCCTTCACACAGAAAACCATCAGTGCTGCAGTAGAAAATTAGTGGCTACATTTAAGTCATTATTTGAAGCCCTCAGAGCTTCTAGGGCATCTCCTCTGGAAAATCCCATTTCCATAAGTCGTGCAACCTGGAAAAGAAACACTGCTTTAAAACCAGAATTTTGCTCACACCCTGTGCACATCAGTCACGTTAAAATTGTGTCAGAAATCCCTTTTCACTGACAAGAGGTATATCTGGGACAGCATGCTTCAAAAACACTGTCACAGAGATGACCACTTTATGATACTTTATTCAAAACAGATTGCAGAAAATGCCACACCTGTATTGTCCTAGCTGGCGCAGTTTTGAAAGAAAAGTAAAATCCAAAGCGTGGTACCACACACGACAACTACAGTCTGACCTGCTTGCTGCTCTCAACAAGGGCAGGATCTCAAGAAACTAACACTGACCAAAAGACGGAATTTTACAGCAGATGTGAAAACCTATCCAGACACTCTCAGCCCTACTACACTTGAAAAGACATACTTCTCCAGAGAGCATTAAAAAAAACACCTCAGAACTATTTATTCTAGATGTTTTGGGTTTTTTTTAATAAACGTTCAAGTTAGCTTTAAAACAGAGGCAGGACAATACTTAAATGGTTTACTAAAATTCTTGGAAGGCATCTACAGGTACTCAAAGTAGCACTTTTTTTGCAAAAGACTTCTACAAAGCAAAAGTCAAGATACCTGATGCAAGAATTACATGGGAAAGTGCACATTATGACAGTGATTTTGGTAATCAAGAACCACTTGACCATCCCTCTTTATAATACCATGTACTTGACACCTAATCTTTGTGCTTTGTGATAACAGATATTCAAATCACCATATGTGAAAAGCAATGAATGCATCATCAAATTCAGTTTATGGTTAAATTCCAATCTAAAGTACATTTAAAATCTACAATTCTCATTTCGGTATAACTGAAAGTCACAATATAATTCATTCACTTTTATAATTAATCTTCCAGAAAGTGGGAAAACAAGGTGTGAAGGGGCAGGGAGTGACATGTAAAATTAGGTGTGGCCACTGACAGCATAAAGCATTCTTCACCCTGCTTCAAATGGCATTGTGACCAGATACCACAGCTCCTGAACCTGGACATCCTGGGCTACAGGAGCTGCCTGAGAGCTACCACTCCTCCTCCTCTTCCTGTAGGAGCCTGCAGCAGAGTGGAGCCAAGCAGGAATGCAGCAGAGGTGGTTTACATCTCAGGAGGAATCTTCCCAGGGTGCAAGAGTAATGTGCAGCACTAGTATTGGAAGTACTCTAAATGGCTTTTAAAAGAAAAGTGCCATCAAAAGCAGCTTTCCTTTCCCCTAAGACACCTCCAGAACTTTCTGTATTTTTAATCATCTCTGCTTTGGTGACTTACTGAGAACTATACAACGGCCAAATATGCCCAGAGGTGCAGGTCCTCCTATTCTTAATATAAATACACCACAACAAAATGCTTGAGAATGGTTACCTTGGTTATCAGAACATCAACCTTAAAACCCAGTGCCAGTTTCTCACCTTCTTGTAGGAAGAGAAATGAATTGTTACTTTCAACACTTCTGCAACAATAGTTTAAATTCAAACTCGATTTCATAACCTGCAACTTTCTAAAGTTTCCTCTATCTGATTTTTCACATAAGACTGTGTTTTTTATGAGAAAAAGGGCAGGCAGTGGAATAAAACCTAACCACAGAAACACATTTCAGAAGAAAGGTTTTTACTGCATTTGCCATGAGCTATAACCTTAAGAAGGGGTGGATGGAATTGCAATATTGCCGTTAAGAGATGTATCCATTGAGCATCATGGGGAAGAGTAATAAAAAAAATATCTCTTTTCAGCTGAGTATATTTTAATCACAGGAACTGAATCTAGCTCCAGGAAACAGAGATGTATAACTGGCAATGGTAATTCAAGGTGCTAAAAACCCACAAGAAATGCGGAGATTTTTGTACAAAAAGCACTGCAAATGCTCACAAACTTTCATCTGAAAAACAGATGAAACTCTTGCATTTCTGCCAATCTAAGACAATGTGTGTAGTTATTAGTACAGTCCTGCGAAATCAAAGGTGCTACAATGACTTTTTCTTTGCAGGGTAACCAGACAGCACTGCAAAAGGACAGTAACCAGGTGGGCTCTACAACAACATCAGGAAATGTAAGTGTATACTGCTTTCATAAATTTGGGCCTAAAGGCTTTGGGTAAGAATCCAGCATAAGTCACACTAGTAACTCATTTATTAGTTCTAGCCGCAAAATAAAAGTTTCTATAAGCAGAATTTGTCAATAAAACAAATAAATAAACCAATCCAGCAAGGAAATCTTTTGGTTCATCCGATACTGGCACTGAGAAGACTTTCAGGCCAACCAAAACTAAATTTCTGGGGTTTGTCTCAGAAAGTGCTTATTTTTATTTCTTTTTTTGTTTGTTGGTTGGGGTTTGGGGTATTTTGGAGGGGTTTTTTTTGTTCTTTTTGGATGTGGTCCAGCAGGTTGGCAGTCAAAACCACCAGTGCAGGTAAAATTTTGAAAATTTTGAACATACTCTAACATTGATTCCAAACTAGAAATCAGATCATAGCAAAAATTTCTGTTTGGGACAAGCTCATTTTAAACTAACTAAAAATGACAGTGTGGTGCTAGCAAGTGTTGATTTATTGCCTTAAAAAAAGGAAAAAAAAGGAAGGAAAAAGTCACCCTTGAAACCTACTCTTGTTCAAGGATAGCAAGAACGTTAGACTATAAAGTGGCCAATGCAGCTAACTGCGGGCAGGCTACAACCTGGAGAACTTTATTGCAATAAACCCTGAATACAGATATAAGAGTAATCTTAAATTCTTAAATTTACAAGTAAATCATGCTCTCTTTTGAGAACAGAACTATCAACAGAAGTCTAGAATTCTAAACCTATATGGTCTGGCATAATGTTCTTATTTCAGAAAAACTAAGTTACTGAATTGGAAACTTAAGCTGGGGACTTCAACAAAGAAGGTATGTACAAGACAAATAATGAAATCTATCTGTCATTCTTCCTTCTTTGAAACATTTATTTTATCAGATTCAAACAGTTTCCACTAGCTGAACCATCACATCTTAAAATACAAAATACAGGCAGTTACACATAAAAGCAGAAACTCCCAAGTTGCTCTGTAACTCTGGTCTGGATGGTAATGACAATTTGCTGTCTCTGTATTGTGACCATTACCCAACATTATAATTTGTGCTGCTATAGAGAACATTTAAGAAACTGTGTACAAAGATGATAAAAAATCAGTAGAGTTAATTCCTAACCATTTTAATGCCATTTTAAATAGAAAAGTGTTTACCTGCTCTTCAGAAACCTCAGTAGGTGGAGGTATGCCTTGTTCAGACGGGTGATGATCTTGATAATTTGCGTTATGTCTGTGACGTAAAGGAGGAAACAGTCTGTTCCAGTTAATCATCCCACCCTGAAAGCAGACACTGCTGTCAGTCTTTGCAGAAAGAACTACAAATTTTTTAAACAAAAAGATCATCCATACCACAAAATATGAAAGGCAAATGTTTAAGCAAGGCTGCTATTGAAGGTACCCCAGGAAAAAGAGTGCAAGAAATAAGAAAGGGAGAAAAAGCAAAAGGGGATTCCTAGTGCATCAACAAAACCACATCAGGAAACCCAGAACAAACCCAGCCTTCAGGATAGCTGTGATTTTCATGCAAGTGATTGATTCTGTGACAGCAATGCGACTTACAGCCTCCCATGCCACCTCACCTAACTTCCATGTATTTAAATACCATTGCAAAATCTGGTCGTGTCCCAATGCCAAAACATCTTTTAATTGCATAGTAATAATACAAATACGCAGCAGTGACACGGGTATGGTGTAAATCACAGAACTGAAACTTCCTGTTAATAACCAAGCTTCAAGACTCATAATAAGACATTTAGAATATCAAGCACAAATAATAAAGAACAAGCTTTAGAATTGTCCAGAAATAATGAATCCTCATTTTAGTAGCTTAAACAAACGTTTTTGTAAGGGATTTTGTATCACACCAAACCCACAGATCCTGCAAGCAGGTAAGATCAAACCCCAAATCTCTCTTTTCTATACCGTTTGTTAAAACACCTTTTGCAGTTTGTGTTGTCCTTTTCTTCCTCCCCTGCTCCCCCTGTTACTATGGAGATGATCCCCCTCCCTTTCTGCATATATAGGACTTGAACTTCCTTCCTCCAGTTGCTCTATTTTAGTTCTATAATGTCGTTTCTCAGAAGACCTTTCTCTTACGAGTTTTTTCTTTTCTTCTCTCACTGAGGGCTCTTCCTGCCTTTATGTACCCCTGGAGCATTAAATCCTCTCTGCTCCATCAGATCAACTAAACCTGATCCTAAATCACAAAAAAAGTTAAATTATTTAGTTTTCCTGCCCTTTCCTTTGTTTCCTTCCTTTATCTCCAGAGGATACCCAACCAGCCCAGATGCCACAGGGGGCAGTAAAATTGCACACTTAAAAATGTATTTGGGGAGTCATGAGACTTGAAGCACCAGTTTGTGAAGTGTTCTAGTCCCTTACATCTAGAGTGCATTCTTCCCTGTGAAGATGTGCAATAGCTAAGAGTCATCACCCGGTTTCAAGACACAGTTTCCACTTCTGGTGATTTTGAATTTAAAAATTATTATGTATCTACATTTCTACTTTCCATACTGCACAGAACATTTGCTTAACATTCATGAGGTTTTAACCAAAAGATTCTGTATAAGCCTGGCATTAGTCAAACTGCATAGCATAGTAAAAAGAAGAACTGGTTTGTAGTTTAAGCCCAAAGAGGGATATCAGACGTTCTACTGACAGCACTGCACTACCCTGTGGTCTTGGGTAATCATGTCCTGTACTTCCCCATCTTTAACTTCCCCTAACTCAGAATTATGTTGAGTTTTAATTCATGAACTTTGAATTTCTGAAAGTCTACTAAGCTCTATAGTTCAGCAAGAACACTGCACTAATGCTGTTTTGCATGTTTTTATTATTTAGAGAAGACCTGAGGAGGAGGAAGTAATATTGTCACAAGAAATTCACCTTAAATCACTGAATTGGAAAACACTAACAAGACTATGACACATTCCTCTGAAGCATCGCCATACAGAATAATGTGTATCAAATATAAAATCTACAATAAATGTATTAATTTACCAGTATTCCAGTGTATCTAAAGACTGAAATAAACTGTGCCCTCAGCTTCAATACCGAGCTGCCTATCACAGTTTTGTTTTGCATCCTCTGTGTCCTGTGCATTGTCACCTAATACTACAAAAGGATTTGTCTGCTTTCTTATCTCAAACTTAGAATACATTTTAAATTAACATACACAGATTTCATTACTTCCAATAAAAATTGCAGATTCCTTACAAATGTAACTACTTAATTTTGAAGGTTTACAGCGGATACCTCGATAAACTAAAGATGCTGACTGATGCGTTCAGAAGAGTTCCACGGGAAGACTGCTAACCCCTTCCCAGAAAAAACAAAGATCTAGACAAATTAGATCAAAATAGTTGTGAGAAGATCTGTTTTGGTTACCCTCAGAATATTTCGAATATCTTTGAAAACTCTGACAAACTCTATCAGTTCTTTACTATATTAATGAGGGAAGAATATCTAACATTCCATGGTGTGTGGACACGGATATTTAGGATTAATACCAACACTGAGGTCCACTTCTCATCTGTATATTACTTTAAACTGCACCAAAACCAGGTATATTATATTTCTTTATCTTAATTGCAAAGAAATTGTTTCCCTTCACAGTCTGGCCTCTAATTAGATGATGGACATGCATAAAGTCAGGCTCAAAAGAGCAGGGATTCAAGGAACTGCAACAGGAACTATGGATCTGGTACTGTGCCAACCCCACAGAGTAAAGGTATGGAAAAACTGGGAAATGTGGCTAATGTCATAGATCTGTAGGAGACAGAAAGAAAGGCTATGGATCTCCAATGCGGATAGTGACTGTGCAAAGGCCTTCAGACAACCTTAACTATCCCAGCAGAAATACATGAAGATCTGTGAATTTTAATCTGAGACAAATCAAACATCAAATAATATCTTACATTAAGTAAATATCCCAAATTCCAGTCAGAAAATGTGCAGGAGAATTCCAGACCAATACTCCATCTTACCTTAGAGAAATTATTTTGCAGACTTCCCTTCATAATTTTATGATCTGTACTGCACTGAACACTGTACGAACACTGTACTGCAGTGGTTTCACACTATACTAACACACTTACTTGCGAGAAGTCAGAAAGATTTCACATGAAGATAACCAATCTGATTAATTTATTTAACCGATGCTTCTAAACCCTCTGAGAATCCCTACTGGGGAATCAGCACACAATATTTGTGTATTTCACAATATACTTGAATCTCAGCACAGAGGAGTTCACACCAGTCTCTGCACCCACCCTCTGTTACCTTGTCTCAGGTAACAGAACTCTCTGGGGTGATCCAAAACGTTAAGCAGTGGGGATGCTCAAGGGTCCAGTATGTAAGTTCCCTTCCTGAGCAGCACCGTGAGTGACAAGTGTCTGCCAGTCTAATCCATTTAACAAAACACAGGCAGTTCTTCTGTAATTCTGGTTTGTTGGTTTGTTATAAAAAGAATTAAGTGTAACACTACATGGTTTTTTTGGGGCTGGTACTTAATATGACTCAGGACCAAGTAAGTAGGAACCATTAAACCTGTCACATCCAGAGCCAATTTCCAGAACTGACAGACTGACTCAAGCTATCTTACACTGAGATTATCTCAGGCAACATTTTACTTTGTCCTGAATCTTAGGTGTCAGGGAGCAGTGACCGCAGGTGTACTACTAGAGAATGAGAAGCACTGAAAAATTCAGTCTACAGACTATCACTCACAAAAATATTGCACAGAAATTGGTGCCTGGGCCCTTATTTCTGTATGCAACACAGTCTTCAACATGTCAACTAAAAGGATGACAGACACAGCTAAAAAAAAAATCCTATAAACTTTTCTCCCTCCCTTAATCCTACACTATATTTTTTTAACTATAGAAAAATTCATTTTCCTTCTTTTAGCAGCATAAAGACTCGGTGAATTGGTTGATTGTAAATTCTTTGTTCTTGCCTGACAGCAGACAAACATACCAATTTTACTGGTCTCTAATAAGTTACTACTAGAAGTGGATTAGGAGAACACTGGTGATGTTGGAACTTCTGTTACAGGAAGACAACAAACAGGCCACAAGTTTAGGTGACCAAAGAATGAGATTTAAGAACAGGTTGGATTAAGGGAATGGGAAAATTGCAGCTCTTCATCATAGAAAAGGTTGTAAGGAAATGCCATAATGATGATTTATTCTTGGATAGCGACCAAGGCTTTATGTTCAGAAGCTGTGCCTTATGAGGTCACATCCTTGACGTCTTTTTTTGATTTGGCTTGCTGTTTTTTTTAACGGTGCCTGGGACAATTCTGTTTACAAGAAAGAAGTATCCTCCTTTCCTACAGAATAAGGAAGAACTATCCAGAGCTAGCAAATGTCCTTGATTGTACAGCCTGCTAAAACCCTAGTTATACCACTTCTTTTCACATAATCTCCTCCCTCTCTTTTTTGAAAAACAGTTTGACCTATTTCCCATGTACATACCTACCATGGCATATTTTCTTATCCAAAGCTTGGCAAATAAAAATGTTGTGTTATGGACAACTGACAACTATCCAGTTATGTAGCTTTCAGATATGCACATATTTTAATTAATTAATTTCAAAAGAAATTAAAGAAAAGCCTTTATAAGAGTCCTCTTGAAGGTGATGCATGTGGTTAAGATATCTTGATACTGTTATCTCGTGTAGATGGTTAATGCCAACTTGCCATCTGTTTGCACAAACAGGAAGCACCTCCTGATATCTGTCCTGTTCACCTTTTCTTAACATAACAACCACAGCAAAAGAAGAGAAAAAGGAAATTGCCTTTGCATTTCACCTTTTAAAGTAACATTCTTAAAGTCTGCTACTCTGCATAGGAGTCACTACTTGGTACGGACATAAATACTGTCTTACTTCTTTACTTCTTTAATCTAAAGGTTCATTAAAAAAATGTACTGAAAGTAAGAAACACTTATTTACTGCTTTTCTGACATAAATTTTGCAACAATTTATTGACTCCAAAGTACACATACCGATGACAGAAACAAAGAAAAAGCACAGCTATGAATGACATAATACCTGCTGCCCTAAACATTGTGTAAGAGATACCAATGGTAAAATTTCCAGGACACTTATTCCAAAGTCTAGCCTGCCTCTCTCTGTGAGGACAAAACTTTCTGGCTTCTTGGATGTTTTGGGTGGGTTTTCTGTGTTTTGTTTCCTTCTTACTTTAATAACTTCCTTCTTTTGAAGGGGGGTAGAAATGTAACAGTATTAGAGTTCTAAGCATTGTTCTTAATGACGGAAAGATTTCCAGTTTCTCTGGAAATTTATCCTACAGACGAGGCACTTTAGCCATGAGGCTCTGTCTCCAACTCTTAGTTGCTGCATCCTGAACTTTGATGCCTGTATTGTCCCTGAGGAGCTGATGTGTCACAGAAGTTCAGAAATCCACATGCCGTCTTTTCTGAAGCCTGATCACCTATTTCCTTTGAAATCTAAAAGGAACACCTTAATCTGGGCTCTAAAGCAGCCTGAGAGATAATGGAAGGGATTTCAGCCCTGGCATGATACCTTCACAGTAACAGAAGCCAGAAATGCCAGTGGGCAAGGCACATCTGCTCCTTAGAGGCAAGAAATGGCTGCCTCTTCTACTGCGTTCAAGGGAGGCCTTCAAGAGAGCGAACAGCACTACATTCAAGAGTAGCGAACGCTTCCTGGCACAACCATGCCAAGGGCCTGGAACTGTAGACTGCTGCTTGTCACGATGGGAAGGTGCGCTGTTATTTCGCTTGGACACACAACTGTTGGCAGTAAGTGAAGAGCTGTGAGGGAACCCCAAAAACCAGCGGCTAGCTCAGAACTCTGAAGAGTCAGACTACTCCATGTTTAAGCTGGTACCATAAGGGTAAGTACCTATTCTGTATCGAACTGTGTATCACAGTAATGTCCACTTTTCATTGCTGCTGTGATGCAGTAATTCAGCCAGAACGTGATGGATCACTATGCCCAGAAGAGAGCTACTTCATGTCAAGCAGAAATTGAAAAGATGGCATTTTTGAGAACTGATGTTATTCATTCATGCTACATTAGGGAAGTGTTGATCAGGACTCACAGACCTTCTCTGCAATAATATTTGGATTTGGAGCTTCTCTAGACAGCAGAGAAAGAAAGCACTTCCTTTTCCAAACTTCCCAGCTTCCCCTGCTTGTGACAGCCGTTCATCCAAACTGAGCTCTTGCAGGCGCTGTGACATCACAGGTATGGTCATGGCTACATCATTTGAAAACATGCATCCATGTGGCACTATTGGCAGGGGGGTTTGCCCATTTTTCCCCACAGAAATCTCAGGTATATATTGAAAAGTAAATTTCCATTATTATGAATTAATCTTTGTAAGTGAGTGAAGTTGATCATAACCATGAGTTGAGCATAACCACCAGCTGAATTTGAAAGCAATGACATGATTTGGAGCTGTTCTTCCATTTGGCATTCAACACTTGCTGAGTGAGACAAGCGGGTGTGTGTGGGCGGTTGTATCCAGTGTTCCAAACGCTGAAGGCAGGTCCAGCAGCAGGAACATGGGGTGTGTACTTGAGGAAATAACATTATCTCCGTTACAAAAATTTTGCACAACACAGAGACAGTTCTACTTTAACGCGTGGCTCTTTGGATGTGGACTGGTGACAGTGAACTGGTATTAACACCTGAAGATGAGAGAGATAACCCTTCATTCACCTCCTGTACACAAACCTTTTCAAAGAGTAACAAGGAATAAGTAGAAGTTGGAACCAAAGTGAGAAATCAGAGCTCCTAAATTGTTTAGATTTGCCAAGCTGAGAGCACAGCAGGGACAGGTGAGCTGAACTGGCCAAAGGGATATTCCGCACCACAGAACATCATGCCCAGGTATAAACTGTGGGAGTTATCCAAAAGGAGGGTCGACCTGGATTTGGGAACAGGGTCTGGCATCTGTCAGTGAGTAGTAAGCAATTGTATTGTGCATCACTTCTTTGGGGTTTTTTCTTTCTTTTTATTATCATTATAATTATTTATTATTATATTGTACTTTGTTTCAATTATTAAACTGTTCTTATCTCAACCTACGTTTCATTTTCCTCCCCATTCCTCCAGGGTGGCAGTGGGGAGGTGAGTGAGTGGTTGTGGGTGCTTAGAAATGGTCCATCAAGACTCTCTCAGTGCGGACTGGAAGGACAACAGAAGCAGGCTTGGAATCCAATAACCAACCCACTCCCCAAAATGGATGCCTTATTTGTCCCACATTCACTAGAAATGAAGGGACAGGTACAGATTTGTATACTGTGAGGTTTTTTAAGAGAAACTGCTGCAAGTTAAACTGCCAGAGTAAGAGAATGTAGATCAATCACACAGGAGAATAAAAATACTCTATTTCTCAAAAAAAATTATTTACTTTGAAATTAAACAGTGTTTTGCTTTAGGAAGTTGTCCAACCACTGCTTCTCTAGGGAAACTGATTACCAATACTAAACAAATTCAAAGGCTATAGCTCAGTTAGACAGAAAGAAAATTCTATAATTCCAGTCCAAGAAAAAAAAGAAAAAAAAAAAGACTGTTCAATGTGTGAGGGGTGTGCTATTGAGGAGTAGAAATTAGAGAAAGTCAGCCTTGTGATTATGATAGCTGGTTGTTAATGAGACATTCAGCTTATTCTAGTAGTACTACTAGTATCTGTCAGCTTGTGGAATTGCCAACTTCCACAAAAAACCCCAGAAACCTGAAGTTTCTGTGGTAGTTTGTAGAGGAAATAATCCTAGACTGTTCATAACCTGTGTCAGCACCCTGAAAATTCAACATTTTTAATTTCACAGCTAGAATTCATGAAAAAAGTTATTCAGAAAAGTAAAACAGAAATGTCTAAATAGCAGTGGGCTATCAGTTGCTTCAAATGCATTATTGAAATGCAACAGTAAATAAAATTCAGACATGCCAACATGAGCGGTATATATAGTTTTTACACCCAAACATCTCTTGAAATAAATCCAAGATTATTTTCAACACAAAGAAAACATTAAACAATTACAGAGAATAATCAAGATTGGAAAATGCCAGAAGAATGCAAAAAAGCAAAGGATGAGTCAAAAGACACACAGATCTGAAGGAAAAGATACTGATTCTCTAAAAACATGGAAGCTGTCTGTTATTTCATAAAAGGCTTGGGGTATGTCCACACGTGTACACTGGCATGCAGAGGAAGGGAAGAATGATGGAATACTGAGTCTAAATTTAGCCACAATGATTATTGCTGCAGCATACACTTCATTCATGGGCTGAAACAAACCCATAAATCACTCACTGGTCAACTCAATTCTTTAAAAATACAATGACAAATCTTGTACACACACATCTCAGGAGTCGCAGCACAAAGGACTTTTTTTATCCTATTGGTACCCTACATATCATTGTCTTTACAGTCTATGGAAGGGTTGCTAAAGGCAGTTTCTATTCCATTATGTCACAAAATCCCAGAAAAGCCTTAGGTAACACAGACTGATTGGAATGGAAACCTAATTAGGGAAAAAGACTTTGTGTGACTCTTGGCTGAAAGCCTCACCCAATTATTCAGGTAAAGCAGTCGGGTAGTCTCCTTCCTGACAATGACACATACATTTGCAGAACAAAATCAACAAGCTGCTTCCATCCAAGGTCCTGGCTGTGAGAGGAAGGGTTTTTGTGAACCTGGCAGTGTATAAAGGTTGCAGAATGTCTTCATGGTTCAAAATATCTGTTTGAAGGACTCGCTGGTACTCAAACTTGTGAAGTTACTCAAGAAGACTTCACTGAAGTGCCACCTCTCAGTGTCAGCAGGAGAGCTGAGGAATATGCTTGGGTCTGGCTCTTACACTTCTTTGAGAAAGCAGAATTGGACTGTCCGGGACTATATTCACTGAGGGAGTTTTTTCTACCATCATGAATGAGGATAACATTCCTGAGAAAGAATTCTTGTGCCAAGAAAATCTTTGCTCCATTAATCTGGTTTTTTTTCCCCCCAAGGTCAGGAGTTTATTGCTACGATATAACCAGAAGGTTAACTGACAATCTAACCTCTCAGTCCTTAGCTGACTAAATAAAAAACTTGTAAATTTCTCAGGATATGAGACTCCCTGTAAGACACTCAGTTTCCTTACCCACAGAACATCTCTCCAGTGTCCTAGGAGAAAGATATCAAATGGATAAACAATTAGAGGAAGTCCCTTTGTTATAGAACAAGTCTGGTCTTTGCAAGCAGTAGGATCTCACATAGAGATGCCATGTGATATGAATCAAAGGAGAGTCTGGTCTCACTGAAAATTAATGGTAGCTGGAAAAAAGAACAAAAAGACAGGAGGGAAAAGACAACATAAGCCTAAAGTGGAAGATAGGGTAGAAAGAGACGTAGTAAAATGAAGATTTTCATGTGTGGTTGCAGGCTTACCATACAGTCTGGAGCAACCTGGTTGACTTCTTCTCTGATCCAAAACGCTTACGATAAGCTAAGATGAAGGCAATACAGTGTCCTAATGTGCTTAGCATGAATAAAGAAATAAATGCTCTGTGGATACAAAACCCATTTTTTCAAGATGAAGGGACTGAGGTCCATACACCACCCCTCCCAAACGGGCACAGGGATGAGCACTCAAAGAAGCTGAATTTAGTGCCAACAGAAAGCACTGACTATCCTTCTGCAACTTTCCACCACCTTCCACATATATGTCTTTAGCGACAACAGGGTTGCCAATAACAACTAGGCATCCTCCCTTATCTATTCCCAGCTTGGTTATCTGCCAGCCTCCCTCCATATTTCTCAATGGGAAGTGAAAGTCAAGCTGACTCCCTGCTACCCACACTGGTGCACAGATGCAGCACTAGTTTCCCTTTTCCCACCCTGGCTTTTATCTGCGTTGGGTTACAGAAGGGTTGGGTTACAGCAAGATAAACTTCCGAAAAATGCTGGGAAATGAAAGAGATCAAGAAATAGAAACATCAGGAATGAAGACCAAGATTTTTATCAACATTACAGTGTGAAACAGATAAAATAGCAAATGATAACTGGTGGTGACACATGATGGGAGAGAACTTCCCCATGGAGTTTGTATAGGAGCAAACTCAAAGTATGGGAAACAATGCAGATGAAGGTGAAGAGAGATGATGAAAATGCGAGAGGAAAATGGGACAGTGGGGAATGAAAATGTGAAAGTGATACGAAGGGGAAAAAGAGATCAGGTAAAGGGGGAAAATTAAAATAGGATAAACTTTAAATTACAAAATAGGATAGGTAAAGAGCATGAAAGAAAAGAACTAAGAAACAGAAGTTTTAAAAGCAGTAACAAAATAGCAAAATGGTGATTTTTGAGGGAATTAATACATATGGCACACGTTTTATTCTACTGCATCTAAAGGTGCACAGAGGTGACACTCAGTAGTTCTCCATTTGTGACAAGATCGTAATTTCTCAGCAATATCCACGAGAGAAAATAAAGAACAGAAAGTTTTCAAGATGCACACTATCATCTGTTTAAGGGCTGTATCCACAGCAACTAGAGACTAAGAAAAAAATCAGTCACCATGTAACCGCACTCGCCTGAGAAACTAGCAACAAAGCAGTTTCTAACAACATATTCAGACACAGTACCACTGAATATTTAAAGACTAAAATGAGATACTTCAAGTAATGAAGTTGTTGGGTTTATGTTCCAATTCTACCACATATTCAATCTACTTGTCAAAGACATGCTTGTTTTGACAACCCAGCACTCACATACACAGCTCCACTCTTCAAGCTCCCTCCAGACCACAACATTTCAGCTAGAAAAAGACTGGGAAAGGTAAAGCTCAAAAGAGCTGCCAGCAAAGAAATCCTGGGGTGATTGTTCTTTTTCTTTTTTTGTAGAAAGTATCCGAAGTGAATTCTGCTTTGGATAAAAGGGCTCTGTGAACAGCAGGGGGGGAAAAAAATTATTTATATCCCAGTATCTTCAGTATCTTGGAAGAACAGTATAAACAACTTACAAGAAATGCTTTTCACCCAGTTTCTTTCCCTGTTTTAATTTTTTTTTTTTAACTTTTTTTATGTTAGTTTGTCTTGTCACATTCTTCAGAATTTCTTGCAAAGACTTGAAGAATAAGCTTTCTACAAAAAGTATCCATTTAAAAGAGGGGCCTCCTTATGGTCGGAACAGAGTTTGCCAACGTTGCACAGACAATAGAGCACTGTTAAAACCACCGATCTTCTCCTTCTGTAATGCTACCAACACTCTGGGAAACTGAATTGTCTCTTTTCTCAAAGAGATGAACTGAAGAATAAAGGAGTTGAAGGAATGAGCAGAGCACCTTCTCAAGGGGGAACTAGACAAACTCGTTGCACTGTGGCATGGGGAGGAAACTGAAAGTTCACTTCCCTCACCAAACAAAATGGAAAGTGTGAGAGAAAATGCTACTTTGTCTCACTTATGGCACACTATCTAAAGACAACATACTGTGACTTCAGAAATCCACACAACGTTCTCCTAGAATACAGTTCAAAGCCGTGTCTAATATGTAAACTGATATGTACTTCACAGCTTTTATTATTTTCAATTTCACAAAAAAACTGCTTAAAATGCATCTGCATTCTTTATCAGCTTCACTCCCACAGGAAAAATTATCATCTAAATTCCATCTGTAACATGATCTGTTCCACTCCACTGTTTTCAAATTACACATTTCCAAAACCTCTGAAGGTAAAAGAATTGCCCAAGTATAGCAATCCAGAAAATTATTTTCAAATTTTCAAACATTATTTTGAGATTTAGCCTGCTTTCCACTTTTACCACAACACTTCAACATTTGGTAATAATGCTTTTTATGATCTAGTTGATGGCCAGTAAATTCTGTGAGTTTAAAAAAAAACCAACAGGCTGGTCAAAATCTTTCGTGACACACCTTTTCTGAAGAGCCTCTCTGAAACATTCATACATGAATCCCATTGCCTTCTGATCACTGGTTTCAAAGATTATCACTATCAGTTAACTAAATGCTGTGCTCAAGTTAAAGGCTAAACATAAAGGTAACTTGAAAAGTGTTTCAATAACTTGTAAAGGGAAGCATCATACTGATGTTCAGACAGCCTTCTTTCATTTTACTCAAACCCTCCACCTTTTTAAAGAATTCTATTTGAAGTCAAACATGAAAAGACATTTCTCCACTTTCATTGTTCATTGCCCGAGGAAAGGACAAGATAAGAAGAAAATGTTATCAACTGTTCTTTTATAATTTACTGTTCTGAACTTATTTACCACTTTTTGCAATTAAAGATATATTAGAAAGAACATCCTTCATAAATGGAAATGGCTTCTTTCTCCTACCTGAAGAAACCTGGCTGCACTCTTTCCAGCTGCTTGTAGTCCAACACACTCTTACAATTAATTTTCTATTACAACATCACCATTCAAGAATTGAGTAATTTCTAGTTCCATTCTTATGCTAAAACTGATTAATTTTCTTATGGGAATAGAGAAAAGTAGATTAGGAACTTTCTACCTGAGGAACAATTTCATCATACTGAAACAGAAAACAAGGAAAACAGAACGATGTTATCATGGAAACAAATATTCATACTCCAGCTCTGGACAAAGCTTTATGCCATCACACCTCTCATTCTGGCAATGCATTAAGGGTACCACAGTTAACTTGCACGACACTATCTGGAACACAACAAGAACTTGTGTATCAGTACAGAGCTGTGTTTCAGGCAAAGGAAACTCAGTAAAGACCTCAAATTTCTAGGCTGCAAGTAAGTATATGTTCACATAGAGCAATGCAAGGCCCATGCTGTCTGCTAGTAACATATACATCTAAGTAATGTATACATCTAAGATACAGGAAAAGGTGAATTGAGACACCTTCTGCCTTGTTTCAATACCCTACAATGCAAAGTCTGAGAATATCTGCACTTGCTGGTTTGTCTACAACAGAGAAAATAAAAAGGTTCTGCTATTGTGTTAGATAAGGAAATAAACCAAGAGCATTTCACATGGCAAGCAGAAAGTCCCTTGTGGTTTACCTCTGTAAGAAAGGTAGAGAATTTAATTTTTGCCCTTTCCTGAAAGAAATAACCTGTACATCTACAAGCAGAGGAGTTCCATCGACAATTTTCAAACACTCTGAAAATGATGCTAACAATGTAGATACTTAGAAGAGTCAGAAGTATTTTATTTCCCAACTTTACACAATGGTCTTTATTAAAAACTACCAAGAAGCAATCACTCTACCTTTCAGCCTCATTTCTGCTGAAAGAATGTCAGGAGTACTGATATTCCTACAGGATTCTCTGACATTCTGCTTCTATCTTGTGAAGTAGTATTAACATATAAAGCTATATAAACCACTTAAATGGCTGTTAGTAGTACAACAGTGTATGAAAGATTGATGGAGAAAAATAAAAACCCCCACATATTGTTTTTAGGAAACAGGAACCACACAAGATATATGAACCAAAATTGCTTCTTTCTCATAACAATATAATCCTTAAAAATGTATAGCAATACCTGCTGCTGTCTTTGCCGCCTCATTTGGGCAACCTGAGACATCATGATTTGACGATCCAGTAACTCCATTCTCTGCTGCCTCTGGATGTCAACTGTTGCTCCCATTCCCACTCGAACTTCATTTGTTGGTTCCGCAGATGAGAAGACTGGTTCAAGAGTCCAAGAAAATAACTTTGCTACCCATCTGGGTACACAAAGAATTCGATGAACTTTTAATATACTGCTATTGTAGCAAATCCCAGAAATCTAAAACCAAAAATGAAATGTTAAAAATCCTCAAAGCTAAAAAACTTTAATACACCAAATTTACTTTGTATTTGTCTGCAGGTAACAGCTGGTCCTTGTGTTTTTTAAAGTCCTTTTTACTGTATTTACCCAGAGTTCTCAGTCAAGAATCAGAGAACAAACAGGGGATTTCTTCACCTTCAACTTCCCCCTACAGACTATTAGTTTTTTAAATCCATCTAGTGCATTGCCTGTGACCCCTAAAGTTGCTTGGGGTTTTTTTCAGAATTTGAAATTTTCAGAATTTGAGCCCAAACCAAGTGACCCTTTCTTAAACAGCTCAAAATTCAAATAAAAGTTTCATTTCTAGTAACGGAATTGGTCAGGGTATGCTGCATGCTGACCTGAGAAGATTAAGGTTGCTTTTGAGGACACTGAAACGCTGTAAACACTCCTTCTAAAAAACCCGACCCCCTTAAGGCTTTTGTTCCCAGCTTTTAAGTCTTTCCTTCTAGTAAAAATAAAAGCAAATCAGTGGATTTGAAGTTAAATCTAAGAGTACACACAGACTTATTCCAAAAAAAGCCCGATTACCTTCAAGGAGAAAAGAAAAAAAGGGTTAAAATCCAGTTCATTAAAAACTGTGATACTGAAAAAGCCAGTTTTTGTGAGGCTCTTCTTCCACCTATAAGAAAAATACCCATTCTCTGTTTCATGCTTGCCTTGTGGCTTGATTTCACTTCAGATTCAGCAGGAGCAAGAGAAATCCATGTGCCCCATAAATGATCTACAGTCATCCCTCAGCCATAATCTGAAGCCCGTAGTGGTTTATGCCACATTTCAGTATTTGTGACAAGTTATTGTCTGTTATGCCACAAAAATTATGCTGAGACAGCAGAGTGAAATGAACAGGAAGAGATATGAACCTCAAAAAATATGTAAACATACCCCGAAAATGCAACTGTACCTCAATGACAGAAATTTGTATAAACATACTAAATGCACTGTTTCATATATACAGGAGACAGTATAGGAAAATGCAACATTCTTTGGGAGGGAGGATATTTTTCAGATTATTTACAAGGTTATCATTAATTATCCAATATGATGATCAGACTTTTGGCAAAAACACATTCTGGTTTCGGAAACACTGATTTTTATTTTATTCTACTTACATCCAGCCCTGAGAGCAGTCATAAAATGAAACCCTCAAACACAGGCTGCCATTCTAAAGTGAGAGATAAGAGTTTTAAACTACCCTTAAACCCTTCAATCTTTTTGTGTTATGAGAAAGGAGATAAATGTGATGGGATAAGATAGGCCATAATCACATCAGAAGGAAGGTTGCCTATATAGGCAAAGGAAGGTCCTATCTGGATTCCAGGAATGATAGGGAGCTGGAACAGAAGCTTCTTCATGACCTCAGAAATTCTTTCCTTAGCTCTAGTGAAACTGCTCCAGATGGCTGTAAGCTCATGACTGAAACTCTTGCACATCAACTGGAAACTAAGATAAACTATAATCACTGAAGAATAAGAGAAGGAAAATTCATATCACTTCCGCAATTCATCTGCTTTTGGTATTCAGTACTTGAGTTGCCTAGCTAGCAAGAAGGTCCCTCAGAAGCTAAACCACCTGGTCCTGAGAGGGCTATGTAGATAGGTTCCTCACTCAAGAAAACCTAGATTGTACAATAACCATAAAGGTAATTTTTGGGAGCAAGAATTACTGAATCAGGTTGCAAATATTACATATACACCTAATCTGATTATTTCGTAGACACAAAATGCACAAGCAGCACCAGAACCTACAAATTATCTTCCTTCTTTCTACCTGGTTAGTTGGAGGTAGTATTGTTAGGCTATGGAGCCAGGCCCCATTTTTGGTTCCAGAGATTCTGCATTCCTGATTGTACAGGTGTAACTAGGCAGGGAAAGAACTCCCTCTCAGAATACTTTGTCTAACATCATACCAGCATTCCCTCACTTCTTTCAAATGTCCCTCCCAAATCCTGATCTTTGCTCTTATCAACTCTGTTAAGGCCCAAAGTTTTCAAGGCAACCTAAATCTTGAACGAGTTCAAAAAGTCACAAGAAAAAAACAAAGCAAGTGGTGATAGGAAAATCTACATCTCCCTGAACGTATGACAAATCTTGACACGTGTCTGAACATATTAACCACAAACAGAATCACTCTATTATCGACTCAAGATAGAAAATACAGCAAAGAGATAGCAGTAGCATGTCTTTAGTGTCAGTACTTTGGAACTTGTTTATCTCAGAAGGGAAGGTGTATTGTACTGCAAGCTGCATCAGTAAAAGCGTCCTCGTATTTTTCTGAGTAGAGATGGATAGTCACAGAACCACTCAGGTTAGAAAAGACCTTTAGGATCATCAAGCCCTACCATTAACCCAGCACTATCAAGACCACCACTGAACCATGTCCTTAAGTGCTTTAATTACACTACCTTTAAACATCTTCAGGGATGGTGACTCAATCTCTTTCTGCCCTGGACAGCCTGCTCCAGTGCTTGGCAAACCCTTTGGGGAATAATTTTTTCCTAATATTAAATCTTAACCTCCCGTGGCACAACTTAAGGACATTTCCAACTTGTCCTATCTGGGAAAAGAGATTGACCCCCGCCTCATTACAACCTCGTTTTAGGTAACTGTAGAGAGCAGCTCATGCCAGAGCACTTAATCAGAAGAAAAGTCTTTATAAGGCTAAAAGTTTATGGGCACTGCTAAAATGGTGAATGGCACTTAGTATTACATATGAGACTCATATACACAATAGCTCCTACCTGCCTTCATAGATTTACTGAGGTCACTGGAGTAGAATGTCTGGTTTATAGCCAATGCACCAGTTGCAGTGGGCTGTCTTCTCTCTCCTTACTGCTCCTCAACAGCAGACTAGTGTCTTGGCCCCTCCTTGTCCTGTCTTAGAAACTCATTGCATAACCCAAACATGAGGACTTCAGTGCTCACAGAGTAGGAAGTGTAGAAGTCTGACAACATAAAGTTCAAAATAAAATCTAAAATAAAAAGCACCTGGTCAAGGAACAAGACAAAAGTGTGTGGGACTAGTAGAAGAGAAGTGCATCTTGTACACACACTTGCCAAGAAACTTACTGTGAACCTGTTCAGAACAATCATGTGAGACTGCAATTCTTCCCAAGTATAAACATATGGAAGGAGAGCACCAAGAGTACCCTGTTAATCCACCTTGTTACCTCCACATTTTTCAGAATGTCCTTCTCTCCCTCCCTCGATTTACTACTCTAAATATAAAGCTATTAGATGGAAGTATAAGAAACTTTAAAATGCTGTACTCAGTTTTGACAAATTTTCAAGAAGTTTTGCCTACTGAGGAAGAGATACCTATTTGCATATTTCCAATAAACCAGAACGGAGACAATTGTAGTTAAAATAGGTCTTGTGATTCAGTCTGGTTTGGTGTCATACTCTCATCTTAATGTCAAGTCTTTCCAAAGAACTTCCTCTTTAGCTGGTTCCTATGCAGAACTTCATAGATATCATTTAAAACAACACAAGCTTTTAATGTATAAAGCTTTGTTATTGATATTGAGTTAATTTCTAGTGTTTAAAAAAGCAAATCAAAATTGTCTGTTCAGTGAAGATGACCTCATATCCCAAATTCAGCCCTGTACATCAGATTGAAGGGCTACTTCCCCAAACAGAGAAGCTTCTACTGTATTTTAGCCTCTAAAGTCACCACAGAAGGACATTATGGTTATGTTCACATTGTTAGAATGGAGAATTTTTGGCTGGCACTATAAGATGCATCTTAGTTGTTTTCTGTTAGTCACACCATCATAACCTACCACCTCATCCGCCATAACATACCTGGCACAATGCAAGCGGAGAAAATGGGGAGCATGGTGGAAACTGTGTGGCATGCTGCAGAAAAAAGTGTGCTTATATTTTTTCAGTTTCTTAACACCCTGGCTTCACTCTAAGTTTCCTAAAATCCTCCTGCCCCTGTATAAAGCCCAACATCCCCTCCCTTTCCCTCAAATCCTTCCAAAGCTGTACACTTTAAAAAAAAAAAAAAGTAGTTGTAGTTTCACTGTTACATTAGGTAAACCAAACATGGAAGCTCTCCAGTATTTACACGGCAGAGACACATGCTCCACTGCTAGCTGAGACATTTAAAACCACTGTACTTGATTAACACTGAAAAAGGAGATAAAACAGAAGAAAAAGTAGGCAGACTGGTGTAGAAAATTATGTTGAAAATTATTCTGCCTAATAGTTTAAACTTGACAAAAAATACCCAATTACTTTGTTCTGAAAAATTTAAATATATTCATAAATACAATTACATGTGTATTTTCAAGTTGTGTTGCAGCTATAACACAACAGATTATTTTGTTTGGGTTTCCTTTGCAGAAATAGTTACAAATACTATAAACAGCCTTTTGCAATAATTGGCCTGAGAGAAAACTAAGATTATAATGGTTCTAAACTAACTGTCCTAATTTTCATTCCTCGTTGACTGGGCTCATGAATTTCCCAGATACCTTGAAACCTTTCTCTTCAGAGTTCATTGGTCGGGTGCAATCATGATCAGCGCTCAAGCACTATGAATACATAAGCATGATTGTACTGCAATTTCAGCACATACAGCTATTCCTAACTTGTACTTGTGACCTAAGGATAGGTTCCCTTGGGTCTCTGCTAGCATTCTGCAGGTTATCATCATCATGTTGTTAACTAAATCCTCTACATAAAAGATCATGCAGATATTTGTAATTTAAAAGCCTACTTATGAGCTGATTATTTTAAATTGGTTTTGTAGTCAACAGAGAGAAATGGGCACTCTTAATATGTGACTCATCCTAAGGCAGATGTCTCCAAAGTACACACAGCTGAATTACTCTCACAAATTCCCTCTCTGAACAATGGTAACATTGCTGCCAAAAAAAAAAGCAAATCTTGATAGAAGCAATCTGACTATTAATGAACCAGTTGGTACAGTTGACCAAGCAGACAGGATTTTGGACACAGAAATGCTTCCTCAGATCTGAGAAGATTAGAAGTGAAATACAAACTAATAACCAATATCCATTTTTCTACAGGATCTTAGAAGCCATGGATATAAAAGAGAAAGTATCTTATCACATATTATTACTTTCTCCCATCCTTTCTCACTATTTTCTCCTTGCTTCAGAATTGGAAATATCTGCTTCCCCCCCAGTTACAATCTCGCTTTCATACTAACATCCCCTGTATACCAGGCAAGTCAACTACATTTTTTCTCAGATGCTTTAGCTGATGCAGGAATAAGCACTAGCAGCTTAATCAGTTGTCATGTGTTTATATGTGGCCAATTTGACATGAGCAAGGTGTCTAAACTCACGCTCCAAAGAAGATTAAGTCAACAGTCAGCAGAACATAGAGACACTCATCTCAAATTAAGTCATCCACAGTCACTCAGCTGAATACTGAGCATTGTCCACCTGCAGATATCTCGCCTTACTTTTGGGTAGGATTCAGCACATCTGTTAGTGTACATATGGATATCTGCCCCTGTCCTGAAGTTAGCAGACAGACAGACAATGTTTCTTTTTAATTTTCTAATCTTTGTTATTTTATTGTTTCTGCATTTCTCATTTCAGGCTATGTACTTCACAAGTTATGCATTGCTGAGGTTGCAGCTGGAGTACTGTGTTCAGTTCTGCACTCCCTGGTGTAAGAGACATGGACGTGCTGGAGCAAATCCAGTGCAGGGCCACGAAGATGATCAAGGGACTGGAGCATCTTTCACTTGAGGAGGGGCTGAGAGAAGCAGGACTGCTGGGTCTGGAGAAGAGAAGGCTAAGGGGGATTTTATCAAAGTGTATAAATTCCTGAAAGGAAACAATGAAGAAGATGGATCCAGGTTCTGCTCAGTGGTGCCTAGTGACAGGACAGGAGGCGACGGGCACAAACTGAACATTGGGAAACACTTTTTCACTGAGAGGATGATTGAAAACTAATACAGGTTGCCCAGGGAGGTGGTAGTCTCCATCCTTGGAGATACTCAAAAGTCATCTGAACGTGGTCCTAGGGCAAGCCACTCGCGGTGAGGTGACCCTGCCTGAGCAAGGAGGTTGGACCAGATGTTACCCTCAGGGATTCTGTGAACTGTCTCAGTACTTGGTCTTTGGTGGGTAGTTCTATCAGCAAAGGGGAATCACATCAGTTACACAAAAAGTAACGTTTTTATTTAGGAAAGTATTTAAGCACAGGCAAACTTCTTACTAAGTGAGTAGTCTCACCGATAATAGCAATATTTCTGGTATAAACACTGTAACACCAATGTCAAATATTCAGAAATTACCCAGATGTAACATTTAACTATCATTAACCTAAATCACCACTTCTAATCACACAGTTATGAAGAGTTCAAGGAAGATCATGCTTTTACTAAAGACCTACGTAAGACTAAATGCTCTGAATTGCAGATTCTCTACATTTTCCAATATCTGAATACATAAAGCGCAACTTTTCATACAATCTGAGAAAAGTAAACCATAGTGCAGCACAGAAACAATGCAGAAGACTGTTGCATTTGACTTAGGGAAACTGCCAAGGCAAACAGGGCTTTAGAAACTTTTCAATTTCAGTTTCCTAAGGTTTGAACTGAACTCTACATAAATTCAAGGCAGCTCACAGGAGACTTGGTGTGTTTCAAATTTCGAACTTTAGGCAATGCAGGCCATCTTGCAAACAAATGCAAAACTGCACTACATAAGAAGAAAGAGGCTACAAGACTAAAATCACAGAAAGGGCCTGAAATATATCTCTTCCTTATGATTAAATAGTCCTAGCTACATGGTTATCAAGACCCGTGGCATGTGATCTGTCTGATAACAACGTTATTGTAATAAGTGGAGGGAACTGCATTTCCCAGCAGGTCACATGTCTTCTGCTGGTCACTAACCTGAGCTTATTTCTTGAAGTAGACGTGCTCTAGCTATGACTCAGCGAGCCTTGACATGCCTCTCAAATTTCAATCCTACAAGAGTATAGCAAGAAGAGATGCAAGATGGGAACCCAAGAGATTTTAAAGGGTTAAAAAAGAAAGAGAAAATGTATACATCCAGTGAGATGCATTACTATTTTCTAAGGTGTTTTGACTGTCTTAAAGAAAAAAAAATAATAGCAAAACTGTTTTGGACCTTCACTAAACTGAGTGATATACATTACATGGAAGCACTTCTGGAAACAACTGTTGAAAGGATTTCTTGCATCTCTAATATGAAGTTTCCTAATTTTATGCCATAAAAAAACCATAAAGAAACAAATCTAGACTGTGTGGACCAAGTATGGTATACCTCTGGCAAAACAAATCACAAGAAACTAAATTAGTCTCATAAACTATAAGAACATTACAGATTACTGATTACATCAGATTTGTGATGTCTGCTCCTTAAACTCTCTTTCCTACGAATAAGCATCCTGTATTTAAACAGCATGTTTCACACAACAAATCAGCAACTGACATACAAAAGAGCAATAACTGAGAGGTGGTCCAGTTTCACACGGAGATATGCTGATTCAAAACTATAGATCTAGGAAGATTTACCTTATCACAAAGACAGACAAAGTAGACCTTTTGTATTCCAATAACACAACATGGGTTGCAACCTCCACAACTGAGAACAATCCACTACAAATTTGTAGTCAAACTACAAATTGCCTAAAATTCCCTATCACCAGGCATATTACATCAATGCCTACCTGCAGACATAGACTCATACACACATGCAAACACATTTCTGTAATGATGGCATCACTTAAAGACACTGAAAACAAGAACTAAAGGCAGTACAATTCCCAATTGCTCTATACCCTGCCTGGAATTCACAGCAAAATCTTAACAGCAGTAGTATGGATGAACAAAGAGTCTCCAGGGCCACATTCTGCACCTGGAAAGTCAGATTCTGTGTAGTCTAAAAGTGTTCATTACGAGTTAAATATGAGTTGTTAGAATTTAGGTAAACCTAAACCACACAGTGAAGAGAAAGTGGAAAGTGACAACAATTCAGAAATTGTGCTGGTACCATCCATTTTAATTTTCCACATAAGGAGAAGCGCAACAAAACCTAAATCACAGGACAGCATCATAATACACTCATAAGAGTGCGTAAGTGATCTTTATCACTAAAAATTCAGTGAAATGTCTAACAGGCAATGAACTAGTGACTAAACATCTCACCTCTCTGACTTGGTGTCCGTACATTTCCTCAGACTTTTTGTACAAATACATGAAAATTTGAATCCACAAAGATATAGTAACTTAGAAAAATATTCGAGAGCAATAAAAACTATAAAATACAGGTTGTTGGAATGACTTAACATTGATTTGATAATCCGTTTATTTCTGTAATTTTACATATACGTACACTATCAAGTAACTACACTTGTAGTGCTAAAAGACACCTTCACAGTGTTTCATATCCTTCTTCAGATTATTTATTATACTGTGAAATTTTATTTATTTATCAAGTTTCCTCAAAAGATGCCAGATTTTAATTTCTAACAGAGGAGAAAAAGAGACTTTTAATTCACAGACGTGTGGCAGATATGCTGTGCAAAAAAAATGGCTAAAATTCAGGACATGAACTTCTTTCCAAATTGTAGCACTTATTACAAAGTGGTAGACTGCAGCTCTCCACTTGCTGTGGAAAAAATTGAGACTGGAAACACATCATCATTGATGATGACTTAATTCATGCTGACTGAAGCAATATGAAAACTTCAAATTATTTTTTTAGCCTTCCTTTGACACAGAGAAAGTAATTTAATCCTACAGATTTATACCTAAATAAAAAATACTGTTAACCTGCAACTAAAAAAAAAGCTAATTTATAAAAAAGAACACTTAGAAAGTTGCATGATATGGCTGAACAAAACTTCATACTAAAAGGGGATTAAAATAAGAACTGCGTAATATATTATGAAAAAAATATTTGAGCTGTTCTGTATAACCAAGTATATACATACAGCTTCTGTTACCAGGAAAACAGGGAGTTAAAATGCCTTTCCATTTCTTTCCTTTCCTTCCCACTCTAATGAACACCTGTTCAAAAGGAAGGGCTATTAAAAGAGTCAGAAGAGTAACAGGAAGGGTAGTGCGTTTGGAGGAAGTCACAGATCTTTAGGTGGGCACAGAGGCTTGGGCTGATTTCCAGGAGAGATTTCTAGTTTGTTACTTGCACTGCTTTCATCAATATTTATAGTCAGATCAAATTACTGAACAGACTTCACTGTTTACTGCTCTGTCACTCTTGTTGTTAGTTATCTTGCAAACTCACAGCATATTTTGCAACAGTCAGTGCAAATGGTAAGAGATCAAACTACTGAGCTGCAGCAACAATATGTGAAGTGTCCACATGCATTTCATTCTGAGCTCACTGCGAATTCAAATTAGTAGGTTCTAAATAACAAGGCACAATTTGAGTTCTTAAGATTCCATCAACTTAATAATTAGCTTCTTTGTAAGTTACTAACTCTCGCTGTTTGAAAAGGTTACAGTCTTTTGGGCCAAGAAATCAGAGTCTGAGCTCCTAATTTCTAAGTCTGTATAATTTTAAAAGAAGCTTATGAGTATCCAACAATCTGGAAAATTTAGTACAATATGTTTTAGCACTAAGTGCCTTAGTACTAAGAACAGAATCAGAAAGGAAAAACACAGACCACACCTCCCTTATCTGACTGGTGTGAAGAAAGTGATTTTGCACCCTTACTGCTGTTGTCATAGTGAGAAACAGCTATACTACAGATCTCCTAGGAGAACAGCAAAGCATGAAAAATCCTCACAGCAAAGTTATTTAAAGCTGCTTTTTGGAATAAGGTTTGCTGAAATTAAAAAAAAAAAAAAGGGGGGTAAACATTTTTACAATTTCCTCAATAGTCCCATTTATAGTTGTGGAACTAAAGCTGTACCCATGGCAGGTAAATTAATTCTAGACAGTCAGAGAGCAGTGGCACCCTGCAAATATTACCCAGCAATTTCGTTGTCTGTCAGTTTATCACCAGCTAGTCAGTGCCTACACCTTTGAAAGTTAAAAATGAAAACTTTCTACTTACCAACACAATAGGTTACTTAGTAATTTCTGTTCTTTTTGAGTCCCAATATACTGTGCTGATTGCACACATAACAGAGCGTTTTAAGCAACACATGATTTTTAAAACAGTAAGACTTACCAATCCACTTAAGGCTAAAATCCAGATGTAGGAACCAGAGGTTAAGAGCTAGAAGACAAGAGCAGGGATTAAAACTTTAATTCTACAAAGATGTTGTTATCTGAATTACTAAGTTGCAATATTGTATATAGGCTATGCATAGTAATGGAAGATGTCAGACATTTACCTCTATTAAAATTCAGTTTAGCATTAAAAAAAGATATATTCCAAACGCAGCAAAGGGGGAAAAAACACAGGATCCAACAATTGTTGTCCTTCTACAGAACAATACATTTTATTTTCATATAGCTTGCTAAGTATAACAGGATGTCAGTTATAGGCTGCACAGAAAAACAAGTCTGAAAGACAGACTGAAGCAACGGAAATGACTCAGCAGCAACAGGAGAAGAGTTCCAAGCAGGGCAGGCACTGCAAGTGAAGCTCTCGGACATGCAGACACAGAGAGACTAGACAGGAGCATCAAAATAAAAAAGTAAAGTCACATACTTGCTGACATGAAATCACAGAAATAAGCAGGAGTGAATTTTTTTAAAAAAATCCTGATAAGCCAGCAGGGCAGCCCATTGCTTCTAGGAAAGTATGTGACTGATCCCCTGGAGAAGCGTTCAGTTTATTACCAGCTGGAAAAATGGGCTGAAAATTAGACTGATACTGGTTACTGAAATAGTTCTGCATGATGTTGATTGAATCATGAGAACACCTTCCTCCTAGACTTCTGACTACAGAAAGAGAAATAAGGACAGAGTTTCCAAATGAGGAGAAGGCAAATGAGACTTCCCTCAGCCTCTGTGTGATGGCAGCAACTGTTCTGTGAGCAGCAGGGAAAGATCCCTCAAAGATACGGGGGTTAGTAATGGCAGTGATCTGTACTGGTGATGGTGTGTGTATGAAAGCAAAAGGCAAAGGACACAATGGAAAAGAGGTCAGACACTGTCATGGCTTTCCCAAAGACCGGGATAATAGTGGTATTGGTAGGTTCAGAAGAGAAGAAACAAGATTTCTGAAAGATCAAGAGAGTAAGGTGTTGGAGCAGAAACTGAAGGAAACCAAAGGCTAAACAGCAAAGAGGATGAATAAAACATTCATATGGAGCACAAGTCAGTATTCTGAACCTGACCATTCATTCTGAAATACTCTCTACCACACTTCACATAACTACAGTGCTTTCCATTCCTAGTGCCAGAGCTACTTTTGACTCCCCAGAACACATAAAACCAAATCTAATTTCTCATAAGTTTGCACATCTACTGTTTCATAATTCAGGTTGTGACACAAGTGTCCATTCATTCCTAGGCTGCTGGGGATTTTTTTATTGTTTTTTGAACATCTACTGCCTTTCTATACCAAGTATCTATATTTTTCCAGTCATATTTCACAGAATACTATATGATATTGCTGTGCTCTATGTTACACGACTTTAAAGTACCTGTCACGTAGTGATGCAGGTTATGCAAATAATATTAACCTATATAAAAGTGAAATGCAGCCAAACCTTGATTATTTACTAACAGTCTCACCATAGAAAAAATACTGTATTCTAGAGTTTTGTTTGAGCTCTAAAAGACGAGGGAAAAATAAACAAAATCAAGAACATAAGCAAACTAAAAAGGTGAAAGATACATATGCCTTACATCAGGTTCTGTTTTAATCTCTTTTCACCTAGTTCATTTTGCTGACCAAAAAAACCCCATAAATTGAAGAATTGCCTGCTATTTTTTCCCATGTAAGACAACATAAGGACAGATCACTTGCCCACCTTCTCAGCATACCAGTAACACGTTTTTCTGTATTTTAGATGATGGGATAGTTAGTAATTAAAATGTCAAATCATACATGAAGAAGCATCAAAATTCATTGACAAACATACAGAAATACTAACTACTACATTAGCACTTCTTTAAAAGATGAACAAGCAAGTAGACACCATACCTGTAAACCCAGTATGTAGACCAGAGACTTGTTTGTGATAGAAAAGTGGCCTAATACTTGTGTCACCTGCACTCTTGGAATGGAGGAATAAAATGGAACAAACAGTGCAAACACAGGACCCAGGCTGCAAAGAGAAAGATACAATTGTAAGAATGATACTAGCAACAGTAGTGCCAAACAATCACATTAATTCTAAGTACATAACAATCAAAATGTAATACCACCTTGCAAACAAAGGTCTTCCTTGGGAATCAACAATTAGATCCTTGTGTCATTCAAGGAATGCATTAGCAAATAAGGACATGTGACAAAGAGTATTTTTTTTTCAAATACTTAGGACTGGAGGCAGAAGAGAAGGCAACATATTTACAGCAGACTGTTTCTATAAAACACAGCACACAACAAGAACAGCAATAAAACCTCTGATTCAAATGGGCAAGTGGTAAGGACTATACCTTTCACAAAAGGTTAAGGAAACCACTTCACTTATGAACCTAAGGCCCTGTAATTTACCAAGGCTTAAACTGTTAGAGGATTGCCAACAGACTGCAGTATTCCAGATGTGAATATCGACAGTTTAACTTCTCTTTGCCAGTGACTTCCATGGCCCAACAAATAAAACTTCCTTTAGGGTTCCTCATCTTAATCACAACACAAGATGTTTATTAAGTTTCTAAACCATCATTGGAAGGAGTTTAATATACTTTCAGACTTCAAGCACTTTTTGCAATGACCAGATGCCTAGACTGATCTTGTGAACACTAAGTAGTGCACTTCATTCAGACACTCAGACACAAAACTCATGTTCCTTACCATAAAACACCCAAAGGCATGAATACAGGAGATTCTAAGAGAAAAAGACTTCCTGAGATGGAGAAGAGGAAGGAACAAAGGTCCTTCAGACAGACACAACCTGCTCCAAGGGTGGAGCTGTGGTGGTGGGACCTGCAGGCAGCCAGGTAGGCGAAGACATCATCAAAGTGCACATCTGCCCCAGCTGAATCCTCTGTGCTGTCCAGTGTCCCACTGGTGTGGGACACTCCATGGGGTAATTTTTCAGTGCTTATCAAAACTTTCAAGAATTGCAGTTTCTGTGGGCATTTACATGAAAGTGATCTTTTTGTACCTAGTGGGAATTCTGCGAACAGCACAAACCAGGACCTAAATAATTAGAAGTGTTCACTCAAAAAGACATTTCCCTTCCACAGGAAGTACTGGTAAGAGGAATATATGTGAAATGATGGCTTGAATATTAAAACTTACATTTCCTGAATAACTGCCAAATGCAACACCTACAGACATGAAAAAAACCCCTCAAATATTAATTTTACTTCTTTAATGGGCAGTGGCTTAAGACAATTTCATTATAATTTTTTTTGTTATATCTGAAGTTCAGCTTACTGAAAAGCTTCTGAAGACTTAAATGCAGTTTAATTATACATGCATTTTTAGCACCATCCATTTGACACTCAGATGCACTTGAATGTACACAGAATGCTGACTCAGGAACTACTGAAAAATGTTCAATTTTGCTTATAACCCTCCTTATATAAACAAAATACACCTCTACAAACCCACACAACACATTCTTGATATAAATGTAGGGGCTGAAAGGCTATCAGAGAGAGTCACATGCAAAAATAATTCTTCATCAGAAGTTATTCCATTGTAGACAACATTAAGTGAATAAATCAGGTTTTACAAGAGGAAATGGAAGAAAACCAAAGAAAATATATCCTTTCTCTTCTTAGAAAAGTAATTTTAAATTATTTCTTTCTACTCCGACCAAATGACCTAAAAGAGAATACCAAAACTGTGGCATGCCTTTCAGGTTTAATTGCTCCTGTGATAAGCAGTGAGTCAGCCACAGAGACTTCACATGCAAGAGTGCACTCAATCATAAGATGGGAAAGTACAAACAGGAATTTCCCGAGTTCATTTTAACTGTGAGTTCATTTTAAATAGAGATTAAAGCATGTTGACAGGTTCCTTAAATGTTAATATTCACCATTAATGACAACAGAGACCACAATAAGCAACACCGCAGTCCAGGGCAGTGATCCGTGTAATTCAAAGTATAGTATCTGACACTGTTCAGTACCCAAGAATCTAGAGGAAACCTAGTGATGGACCTTTCCTCCTAAAACACTAAGTTTGTAGGTACCACAAAGGTATGCCCCTAAAGAAATAAGTGCTTGTTTTTTAGACTGTGTTTACATCTAATATAAATAGTTACTACACAAATATCCATTCGGGTATCTTTTTTTTAAATGTCAAAACTAATGCCCTTTAAAGTACTGTGTGAAACTCATTTGTACAGGTGAATCCACTGTGTGAAAATTTATTCCAATTAATTTTAAATTTTCACCCTCAACCTTCTTTATATAATTCTGTACTTTGAAAATTTCCATTAATATTTTCTGTCGCCTTCAGAATTTTCAATGTATAACATATGCCTTATTTTAGAATCTCTGTATGGGGATGCTGTTTATCCAACAGCGGGTCTGCCAGACATGTCATCCACGTAAGAATACTGGAATACGGCTGACAAAGTAAGGCACAACAAAAAGATGGTTACAGAAAACATGGGCTTACTGTCTGGTGAAAAAAGGGACCCAGTGACAAAGGACATGAAGAAAAACAATGCACTGGTTAGTTTTGCCTTCAAACCTCACAGGTCCCTGAGCCTCCTGTGGGACTGGAGCAACACCTGCTGTAAAGAAAGACATTTTGGAGGCTCTTGAGCCCAACTGGTCATAGAAGAGCCAAAAGGTAAGATGTACCTCGGGGTTCTGAGGGAGGTGGCCAATGCTACGTCACTGAAACGTCATGGTGATCAAGGCAGGTTCCTGATGGCCGGAAAAAAGGAAATGTCACACCCATCTTCAGGGAGGGCAAGAAGAAGATTCAGGTAGCTACAAGCCTCACCTCTATCCCTGGGAAAGTTACAGAGCAAATCTCCTAGAAGCTGTTGCCAGCCACATGATGAACGAGGAGGCTGCTAATATCCCACATGGATTTAACAGAAGTGACCCTGGTGCTGTGGATAAGGAAGGCAAAGATGGTAAGTGTTGCACACTCTGACCTTAGGGTGGCCTTTGACTTGGTCTCCTCTTGTGCCCTTGAAATAAAACCGGGGAGATATGCACTGTATAAGCAGATTTGAGGGAATCTGGTTGCACTGCTGGACTCAAAGGGTTCTGACCAGCAATGTGAACTTCAAGTGGCAGCAAGTTACTAAGAGCTTCCATCGGGGATCCATACTGGGATGAACACAATTCATAGTCTCTATTAAACAACATGGATGATGCAACAGAGTGCATTCTCAACAAGCTAGTGAATGTCATCAAATTGGAAGGAGCAGTGAATACTTTGGTGAGCAGGACTGCATTCAGATATTCCTTGGTGAGCTGAAGAAATGGGATGAGAGGAATCTTAGGGAGTTCAACACAAGTAACTGCAGAGTCTTCCACTTGGGCTGAAACGACCTTGTGCAATGGCACAGACTGGTTAGAAAATAGATTTGTATTTGTAGTGTAAATAAAAGGACTGGTTCTTAATTCCTTTAGTTGTATTAATTTAAGTTATTTGGTAGCATCTATCAGACTCAACATCTACAAGTGGAATATCCTGAAGGACTACTTCATATCTCTCTTTTTCTTCACTTCTCTCTTTTCCTATTTCCTTTTCCCCTAATCTCTCTCAATCCTCTCTCCTCTACTTTCGCAGAGACCTTCATCCCAGCTCTTTCTTCTTGTACTATGAGAGGAACACCCTTTCCAGTGCCATGACGAACTTCTACTAGAAACCTCAGAAGTCTGTGTGCAAAGAAGGGCCACAGACACAAATACATGCTGACTCTAAACTGAGTTTATACCCACTTCATGTTTAGGAAGTTAATTTCAGTCATGTGGGTTAGAAAATAAAATTCTTTAACAAAATAGAAAACTCTAAAATGTAAAAGATTGATTTCTAGAGTTTGAACACTCTATATGGATACCATGTCCATCACAAAGATGTACTGTAGTAGCAGGCTCTACAACAATTGTATCCTCCTTTCGAAGACCATGGTAAATGTCAATATTTGCAGTGAAACACAAACACAGCAGACCAGATGGGAAGATTCTACATCATATGAAGTGATCAGATTGGTTTTGCACAGAAAAAAACCCACGACATGTGGAAACAGTATCCTTGAAAAAAATAAATCAGAGAGGTAAAAATTACTGGTAGAGAAGAAAAAAATCAGGGGCAAGTACTTCTCATAAGAGAAACACATTACTTAAAGTATAGAAGGATGACTAGTAGATGCAGACTAAAATAAAGTATTTAACATTAGTAAATATACGCACAAAGTAGGAAAAAAAACGGTTCTAAAATGCAAGAACGGGGGTCAGAAAGGTAAATGCTACTTCTGCAAAAAGTACTTGCTGTTGTCAGTGGAAGTTCTGTGGGATTAAATTTGCAGAAATAACGCGCTATTTTATTCTGAGTGACTCACTACACTTACTAACTGTGGTGCTGTGTTTTTCTTCATTCAAGTTCTTCAAAAAACCCACTAAACTGACAAATCCATGACTATATATTTTGTGGGGGACTAAAAATACCACTTATAAAAACAGCTGCAGATAATACAGACAGGTAAACAGTGCACTTGCAATTCAAGTTACTAAATTACCTCAGTGATCTGTCTTCCTACAGGCTGTCCAGACACTGCCATATTACACTTAAGGTGCCAGCCTTTATTCTGAACGTGTTAAATATTCTCAATAACATTCTTTAAAATTAAGTAACTCTGTGGACCACCCTTGATAGTTGGGTTCCTCTGCCTGCTGGAGCCCAGGACTCAAAGGAACCATCTATTGCACCCAACCCTTTCACTACACATGAGCAGGACACCCCATTGCCTGATGCCTCTCAATACCAGCAAAGCATCAGGCTGTGTTACCCTATACTAATCTAACTGTTTATATTGTACAGAAAAGCAAGAAGAAAGCAGAGAAAAAAAATCAAAAACTTGAAGTTGTGCATCTGGAGGGGAAAAAAATCCTCCTGTCCATGAATATCTCTGCAAAATCACTGCAACTTTGAGTTCATTAAAATATGAGACCAAGCAAGCAAGCAAGTAACCAACACTTTACAATCCTCTGAAGAAAGAAGTCTATCTCTTCTAAAAAAAAGCTTTAGTTTTTAATGCCAGGACTATCCAACAATATATTCCATAAACTGCTCAGTTCCCTGTTACCTGCCTTGCATGCCAAAAGCAAAACAGTATGTGTTTGCACATTTATGGCAAAACCAAATATACACCACACTTTCTAAGACACCACACAAACTCATTTTATCTCATAAATGTTCAAATCCTGGGACAGTCAAACATATTGGAGAAACAGCAGCTGCATTAGAACAGAAAACAAACAGCTAGAAGAATAAACAGTGAGTGAAAGAAAGCAACCTGTACCATTTAGCTCAAGCAATTAACATGACAACATGCTAGGCTGGATTGGTAGCTAATACACCAGTATGACTCAAAGGGTACACTCTACTACTGTATCTAATCAAAGGAAGGCGATATTTTATCAGATCAGAACAGGAAACATTGATATTATTTTATAATGGTAACACTATTTTGAAATAAACATTTCCTTTAATAAGAAGCTGTGGTACTAATGTCAGCCCTCAAGCAAAGACTACTACATGACTGTGTATCTTGACATTTCCCATTTCTGTAGCATATTTTTGGTGCTGGACAGGGAACCACACTGTGGTATTATTTTGCGTACATATGAAGCAAGTTCTCTGTGCAATTTCCCTTTAAACAGTCCTTAATGTTCATTACTTCATTTAAGAGATCCTACTATGTGACGAAACTGAATAATCAAAAAATTATTCGAAAACAAGAAAGGAAAAAATCCATAATAAGAACTGGTAAATTCTCCCACAGACTTTTTTAATCTGGTGTTAGAAGATGAATGTTCTATAAAAACCGAGGAGCCCCTTCAGCTCCTTGGCATCTGAGGGGAATCAAGCCATGTGCACTGGGAGTTCGACACCAGAAAAACCAGCATGTAGTGCCAACCAAATGCTCCAAGTAGGCACAAAAGTACCTCTCAAGGCTCTATGTTCTGCTACAAAAAAAAAACATTTCCCAAAAGACAAAGTGCATTTAGTAAAGTTTAATTTTATCCTTAGATCTGCATTTACTATAGGCTTTCTGATGAGATGAACGTGTTAGTTGAGATCAGATCTCTGCACACCTCCACCACCACAATGTCAGCCAAGGCTTGTGCTGTGAACACAGCCCTAACATTTCCAAAGAGGCATCCCACTCTCTGCATGGGTTGGACCCGCCAAAAATAGCCTCATCATGCCTACTTGCTGGTTCTTTAAAAATCAGGCCACTAAATGAGGTCATTTTAAAGATAAATAGTCCTTTGTAGTCATGAACGATCAGTATCAGTTTTTGGGGAAAATCCCAGGTAACTCTCAACCACTGTCTCTAACAGCAAAGGACAGGATTTTCCATCTATCTCTGATCTTCAAAACCTTTTTAACAAACACACAATTTAACTCTTAGATCCATGTTCATCACCCAGAAACAAGGTTATTTCAGGTAACAATGGGTTACCTCACAATTTGACATCCCATTCCTTTCCTACTCCCTAGCCACTCTTTCTTATCAATATTATTTTAGGGGAATCAGATTTGTGTTTAAAAAGTTTTTTATCTTTAACGCATTTATCTTATGTGTATCATTATTATTATTATTATTATTATTATTATTATTCCTGCTTAAAATGCAATAAACAGCTTACAAAGGCACTTCGTAAGGCATTTCTGTAAATCCTCATCATTATGATACCAAAACAGTGCTGGGAATGTACATGGGCGTTCGAAATGTCTGCTTTCACGCACCATCTCGGTATGTCTCAGTTCTGAGGTTTCCTTGTGCTGCGTCATATCTGATCGGTAAGAAGCAGTCTTAAAGAATGTACTGATCAAACTAAGTTTAAATTATTTTATTTTTAAATGCAGATGCATATAAACAAAGTTTTTCACACATCATAGGTATTTTAGTTGGTCAGCAATTAAACAACCAACTCAAGTAAACCTCTGGGTAAAGTCCCTTCTATGAAAGTCAGTAACGCGTAACTTCAGGGGGGAGGCGGAAGTGTTGTTTCTAATTACTCTCTTTGAACAGACTAATTGTAAAAGGATCAAAAATAGATGCTTTCACATCCCATAAAAAAGTCGGCAGCAAATCAAGACCAGCACACAAACAGGGTTTTTTTTTTGAGCACTTGAAAAAAAAACTACCCCTCCCACAAGAGAGACTCACGTAATCACTCTTGAGAACAATGTGCAAGGGTAAACTTTCGCAGTCAAGCCATCCTGTTAATGCCCTTAACTCCTCAGAAGATCCAAGAAGCTACAGAGATGTAAGTACAGAAAAGAATTAACTTGTTTTCAATTTATTTTTTTTTCACTGAGCAGCAGCAAACAATTACAGAAATATTATTGGGTTTTTTGCATTATACTGGTAGGAGGGATAAATGATCTCTGTATGTGAAAGGCTCATGGTAGAAATTCTCTGGTATTTTATGTTCCCATATTAATATGCTGCCAATTAATTTCCATTTAAAGGATCTGCTGATCCACAGCATCAATAAGTTATTTCAAGTCCTTTCTTAGAATACAGCCTTCTGACAACCACAGGGAAATATTTGATACTGCATTAACTTATACAATTTTTTTTGGCAACATTGATTTATATTATACCAATGCAGAAATAACTACTGTACAAGTAGTAAGGAAAGCATTGCAACTCTAAGTCATTCACGGAACCTCACAGAACTCTCCTAATAGTAAGAGAGAGCCTTAAAACAAATCAGTACTACAGTCCTGAATGCACAGCCTGCTCTTATCACATGCACTCCTTGTCTATGAAAACAGCCTTTATTACCAGCTCAGAAACTTCTCAGTCACTCTTCTCATGTCTAAGTATTGCAACATGCATATTTTAAGAATTCAAAGTTTTATGAGCTAATTCCTCTTTTAACTTCTGGCACGCATTTTTTTCCAAGTTTTTAAAAGTCATTCTTTTCCTGAATTGCAATTACCAAACATCTCTCTCCTTATTAGTGATTTTCGTGCCACAAAGCTAAAGAAATATTACAAGTGATAAGATTTTTATTCACCTTGCTAATTAAAAAGGATCAATTTTTTTCTATTATGCTGGTAAGAAAAGACACACTGTTCAGCAAACAATAACTATAATTTATCTTAAAAAAATAAGACAGCGTACATGGATTTGGGCACAGAATACAAGACATCTGTCCAACATTTTCATGACTGCTCCTGAAGAGACAAGGGAATTGAATCCTCTCTATTAGTCTTCAAGAGCTCAAATCTCACCCCTTTCTGTTCAAAAGATAGAGGAGCACGTATACATGCAAAGAATAATTAACTTCAGCTACACTTCAGAAGCTGTAATCTGTAGAATTAAAGACTGTACCTGTACAAGCTTCATAACACTCAGATATAAAAGGTGTTCATGTTTTCTAGTACTAAAATACAAATTCTCATTTGACTCCTTTTTCTTCTGCTTACAAGAATATAATTGTCAGTGGTTCACACTTTATTTGCTGTATTTTCAGGCTCTCTCCTTTTTACATTTAGTGTGCTTAAGTAAGTACAAACTGAAGGGAAGTTAATCATTTTAGCATCAGCACAGCTCTTCACACTAACACGTGGCAGAGATTATTCATGTGAGATACTCCTCACACTTCTCATGGGACAGATTACACCTAAGAGAGATCCAACAGATAGGAGCAAGATGTACACTTCAAATGACTTCCACTTTAACTAGTTAAGAAGCATTTCAACTCAACTTCTTTATTTCCATCTCACTTACTGTAGTTTCTATTATTTTTGAGCACCAAATGTAACTGTCATACAACTTCGCAAAATCTACTGTATTAGACAAAAGCAGGACCAGAAAGATCCCACAGTGTTGTGCATCTGCATATTTTATTAAGCACTTAAAGAATATTATTATTCTTTACAGCCATTGTTAAGTTCATTGGGATTCTCTGATACGTGGCTTACAAATTTGGCTTTACTATGCCAACAGATTTGGGTCTGACCAAAGAAGAATAAAAGTACTAGCCTGGAAATTCTCTCACCAAAATCATCTTTGGGTTGCGATTTGAGGACTCAGTCATCAGGTCATCAGGCCTACTCATTGGCATTTAGAGCTTTAGAAAACTCAATAGCTTTTGAAAAAAGGTAAATTAACATAATGTACTAGAAGCATATGAGTGTTAAAGTGTTAGAAAGAAACAGGAAGCCTGTCTCTTGCCTCGGCTTTTATTAAACCACATGCAGTTCCCAAGCTGCCAGTCCAAACACCCTGATGTATGTACTCTTTCTATATTAAGAAAGCATTCTACTATGCAACTTAGCATGCACACCTTTTAACATACATAGCTTAGTTGAATCAAGCCTTTTTCTCAAACACAGAAAACGCTCTACAATAAAAGATCACTCATATGGTAAATTAGAAATCCAAACAGTAAATATGACTGGTCAACAGAAAACAATTAATTTTGACATTAAGGAAAAAAATCAAACCTATATAACCACAAGACTGTATACTTCCCACCTTCTACTGTTTTAAAACTCTGTAAGACTGATACAACTAATAGCTATAGAGGACAGTAAGCTCAGTAAATCTGCAGACCAGGCATTGCAGGGGAAAAGGAATCTCTTTCTTGATCATTCCTTTTAAATAATTTATACTCTTTATGCATGGATAAACAACATTATCCCCCAATACTGTTTGCTGAAGAAACACTGTCCATCTCATAGTAACTAAACCATACTAAGTACACAGCCATGAGAGATCTTCCTAATGAACTGCTGTGCCTTTCCAAGAATTTAATTAGTATCCCTCTTAAATTAGCTACTGGACAGATGGACCAGGGATTCATCTCCAATGAATGAAAATTATGAAAAGAGACAGAGAAATCACACATTAGACTACAATGCACAGTAAAAGCCTTCTACATGTTCCCTGTTCTGCTGAAAAGACAGACAGTGCTCCTCCAGCAAAAGCAAGAGATGAGAACATCTTTCTTTTAGCACACAGAGAGAGCTTTGTACCACTGCTTGAACACAATCCAAACCCATGTAATCTAAGGTTGTAACACTGCAATGGCTGGCTCATAACTTAAGTCCATCCTTGTTAACAGTTAAAAGTAACATTATGATAAAGTTCATCAAACATGAACACGTCTGTGATCCAGGGCTTTAGGTTATGTAGTACTTCCAGACTGGAACCACCATTCTGTTTATCAAACCCCTTTTGCTGTGGGGATTAAAAGTAAAACACATGTATAAACATTAAACAAATGACTAATGCCAGTCAAACGTTTTCACAGAACATCAATCTCCTAAGACAGCCTTTTTTCCTTCTTTGATGAGATTACAAAAGTGCTTTAGAAAGGCATCTGCACAGATTTCAGACATGCTAGATTTGGTAAGTAGCTTGCCATGGTACCGTGATTTTTTTCCCCAGGTGGATACTATTGCTGAGAAACATCAAGAAAGCACAGAGAATAGACTAGCAGCTGCCTAGCTAACAAATCTCATAAGGTAACTGGCTAAAGAAATTTGATGGTCAGAAAGCAAACACAATACTAAGACTTGAAAACGGCAAATGAAACAAGAATGAAGAACAATCTGCACTGTTTGCAAGCCTGGGCGTAGTATTAAAATTAATTTTAAATTCTCCCAGGCATAAGGTCTTCCTGGGTAGAAGCAGAGAGCAATGACCATGCCCTTAGGCTAGAGATATCCTAGGACACAGTGAGAGAAATACTCCTGGATCACAGAGAACTAACTTTACAAGCTCCCAGTGCAATGCTACACAACTCTATCTTGGATACATGAATAACTGAGCCGAAAAAGCAAGGACATACTGGTGAAGATGCTTCGAGATACACCAATACCAAGAGGCATCTGGAACCCCTTGGTCTGTGTTGGACAAAGCTGGGGTTAGAATGGACATCACAGGACTATTTTGCCTTGTGGTGAAATATTTGAGAAGTTCACTTTGAATTGCCCAAATCATGAGATTGTATAAAGGTAAAAAAACTCAACAAATGAATTTTAGAGAAATTTAAGGAAGAGACACATACATTTTTTAACAGGGAGGTTGACTGACAAAGGCCTAGAGTAACAAATGGTTAATTCACTTTCTTGTGAATCAAGACCAAACAGTATTTTAGAAAATGTGCTTTAAATGAAAAGTTACTGTAATCCATATACAAATAACTAAAATAATAACATAACCTAGATTATACAGAAGATCATATTAAGGAAGTAAGTTGTCTGTGTCACTGAGTGTCTACAGACTCAGAGAATGTAAAAACCTGAACAACCTCCTTTACAATACTATATAAAGACAGGAATTTTAAGTACTTTATACCTTAAAATTTTGCATGCAACTCTAAGCCAAAAAAACTTGTGGTACTGTTTTTTAAAAATATTAATTTGGTAAGGTAAATTAATATTTAAGGTTTTTTCCAAGTATATACTTCAAAGTAGTATCATTAATAAACCCCAAAAGCCACTGGAGGGGTATTTAATCCAACAACCTAGAAGACCAGAAATTTTGATAATGATTCTAGAGGGTAGCTTCAATGGTGCATTTGGATCTGGGACAGTAAATGGCCATGTTCTCATAAGGTATTCAGACACACAGCTCATTAAAATGAGTAAGAATTAAGTCCAGCTAGTCTGAGGTTTGCAGCAGTAAGGAGGTAACAGTCTCCATTTTTATTCCAAGAATGCAAAATGCACAAAAAGTATTCAAAATGTTCTTCTCCTAGTTACATTCTGTGGAGGATGTCATATGTCGTATGTATAATAAGCTGATCAATTGGGAATGCTACCAAGAAATAAAGAGCAACTTGACACAAGGAATTGGATTTTCAGAAAAATATCTTACTTAGTAGTCTAGACACCTTTTAGGAAGAAAGTATTTTTTTAAATGGAGTCTTGATCAAGGTTGCCAAGAAAAGGTGAAATACCTGCTGATGTGAATGGAGTCTATCCAACAACAGTAAGAGTTCAGAAGTACAAAGAAGTTACCACTGCTCAGGTGATGTACATTAAGGTGTAAGATGGTAGCAACTTTTTACCACAAACCAGATACACTATATCCCTCTTTTTATTTATTTATTTTTTTTAAGACATATATTCAGGTAATAATTCAGTACCTAGACACCCTGGTGACTGCTCAAAAACACCCATACATACTTACAGGTAGAGAAAATACTAATACTCAACTAGAGCATTTCAAAAGGTGCTCCCTACATTAAAAGTCAAAACATTTAGGGGATAACAGGAGATCAAAAAGAACACTGTCTGCACTCAGGGCTGACTCCCACAGCAGGCAGAAGGGCCTGTCAAGGAGCACAGCTTAGCTGACGTGCATGCTGCCTTGGTCCTCCAGCTTTCTTCTCATCTGTTTGTGGCCAGTTTGTCCTGTCGTGAAACTGCTCCTCATGTATATCCATCCTAGCACCTTGGTTAGACACAAACACTCTCTCAGCTAGGACTCCTTCTTAATACAGCCACGGTTATACATGAGGATGAACATCCTATTTGGAGCAACAAGTTCTGGATTAGGTGATATGATTTTATGAAATCCTACCTATAATTTTACATATGTTTATAGAAGGACATAAGGATGGATGTGACAATTATGCACACTATTTATGAACCAAAACTATTACAACTTTACAGTGAAAATAAAATTATGCGGTTCATATGCTGTAGTTAATTACTGCAATCAAGCTGTTCATCATAAATCTTAGATTATTCTTCCTTACATATGTTGAAGAAATTGTTTCATCTAAATTTCAAGGAAGAGGTGAGTAGAAGATAGATGTGATGTTGTGAGTGTGAACACACAAACAGAGGCATTTAAATATGACAAACAAAACGAAATACCTCACTGATCCATCCAGGCGCCTACACAAACCCACACCAATTTAGGCCCAAAGCAGCCTGTTACACTTGGGTAAAGCAAGAGTCATTTGACACACTTCTACAAGGTAAAAGACTAAACAGGAGGAGAGCATACCAGAACTATCCTGAGGGTAATAACTACTGCATTAATCAATCATCAAACACCAAGGTACAGTGAACAATGCAGAATTAACCAACATAAAATTACAGACATTCTTAAATCTGTACTACAGCTGGAGTTGCTACTTACCAGTTTAATTCCCTTATTCAAACCACAAAACTCCCACTTCAGATTTGACTTCCAACCCTGAATTCCCACCTCTCGACAGACAGTGCATACTTCATACTTCAGGTATATCTAAGAATCAGAACACTGTACATCTATCAGTCAGTAATCACCCACCTGTCTTCCCTCCTGTCTGTGGAATACAGTAGACACAGACTTAATATACTACCTGGATGTTAAGCTTCTTCCTTAAGTGGGTACTGTAACTCATTGACATATTTTAATACACATCATCCACTACCCACAGGTTTACTGTTTATAGAGAACCTTATGCACCCCTGCTAACCCTGCCAGAAGTCTGATCAGACAAGTTTATAATATAGTATGTGATGCAGGTACATTAACTGTGAAAACCTGAAATAAGTAGGACCATCTCCTCAAAACATGAAAGAAGATACTAATCTTTTAATGTTTTCACAAGTCAATAAAAGGATAAGGAATACTTTCTAAAATGTGTAGCTTAAACCCCCTTAAAATTGAGAGGTATTTTCCAGCAAGACTTTTTTAAGGTGCAACAGGCTACAGTAGTTTGTAGATATTGTCTGTTGAAAGACAGATTCTCAGAAATCACCTAGATTTTAACTAAAGGTATCAGACAGCCTTAAAATTCCAGTTGCAATAGCTGTCATCTCCAGATAGTATTCTGTGTTAAAGCAGAAGTAATCTTGTTTTCATTTTCACTGTTTATGTAATCCATAAATAGTGCCTCTAAGAGGCACACTTTTGTAGAACAGCTGCTTGAAGAGTAACATTAGCTGTCCCATCCTTTCTGACATTTATGCTTACACTATACAACTGCCAGGTAACAGAAATGTTTGCACTGAAATCAGTATCAACAGGATGGGCTTCTTTCCATTTCTGAAATTCTGTTGGATTATTTTTTAGTATTTCTAAGTCCCACAAATCACTGCCACTTTGCAGCTCTCCCATGCTACTTCTGACAGTAGAGATGAAACAATTTCCAAAATCTACTCAATTGTCAATGTGTAAAATATTTCAGCTAGGTTATCTCTCTTTTACAGTATCACTAAAGAGCGATTAAAGTAGAAGTCTTAAGAATTTACATAAGTAACAATATTTAAATTAGATTCCAAAAGTCAATTTTTAAAACTAGTATTAAACAAGCTGAATTATTATGGTTGAAATATATAATCTTAAAAGTCCTTACCTAAACAATTCTATTATAATGCCAGTACAATAAGAATGCTTAAAGAATGAGTTTCTCTAAAGAAGTTAAACCATCACAATGTGAGTTGTTGGAAACAAAAACTCCCTAAAAATTAACTGAAACACATTTAAAAGATTTTGCCTGTTTGTCTGACCCTTGGGGACTTCATATGATCCTTTATCATTTGGTTTCTTCAGATTCCTTTTTCCCCTCAGATTGCTTTAAATGGTCTCCCACCTCCTGACCACCTAAAAATTTCACTTTCCAACTACACTACATCCCTGGTTGATTACATTGCCCCGCCTGATTTTTTTTTCATCAGAGAAGGTATTGGGATCAAAACAGAATTGCCAAAAACAGACATCTTTTTGTTTGTTTTCAGAAGGAGGCTTGAAAAGTATTTCACAGCAATGAAGTTTCATTTCAGTTTTTCAGCCTTATTTTTTGCAACAGAGGTTGGGCACTGTTATGCAGAAGAAGTTTATCTACATTTATTACAAAATGTTCCCTTTTGTTGTTTTGTTTTGGTTTTTTTTTCATGTTAGGTCTACTGAGCTTCCTGCAACAACAGGGGTTACAGAAATGGACACTTTCACAGCCTCTGAGAGCAACAGTTCCACCTGTGACTTATATGAGCACAAAGATACAGCACGGATACTGCTGTCTGTCTTCTACAGCTGCATCTTAATTCTTGGAGTGCTTGGAAACACCATTGCCCTCACCGTCATTTTTAAAAACAGAAAGAAGATCAACTCCACTACTCTGTATTCAACCAACCTCGTCTTCTCCGATCTCCTGTTCTGCATCGCCTTGCCAACAAGGATAGCTTACTACGCCATGGGATTCCACTGGCCATTTGGAGAAGCATTATGCCGAATAACTGCTCTCATGTTCTACATCAACACCTATGCAGGTGTAAACTTCATGACATGTTTGAGCATTGACAGGTTTTTTGCTGTTGTCCATCCCTTCCGATACAAGATCAGAAGGATTAAATATGCCAAGGGCATTTGCGTCTTTATCTGGTTTCTTGTCTTTAGTCAAACTTTCCCACTACTTATACAATCCATGTCACAGGAAGAAAAAGAAAGGACTACGTGTATGGAATATCCAAACTTTGAAAAAATAGAACATCTACCATTTATACTACTTGCTGCCTGTTTAATAGGGTACCTTATTCCCCTGGGGATTATACTATTTTGTTACTCTCAAATTAGCTGCAAACTTTTTCAAACGGCCAAGGAAAATCCACTGACTGAAAAATCAGGGATAAACAAAAAAGCCATCAATACAATCATATTTGTAATTATAGTCTTCATCATCTGCTTTACCCCTTATCATGTTGCAATCATACAACACATGATTAAGAAACTTCAGAACGAACCCTTGTGCACCGAAAAGAAAATTTTCCAGAAGTCCCTTCATTATACCGTATTTCTGATGAATTTTAACTGCTGCCTAGATCCTTTCATCTATTTCTTCGCATGCAAAGGATACAAGCGAACTGTACTGAAAATACTGAGACGACAAGTGAGTGTATCAATTTCAAGCGCTGCCAGGTCACATCACGAAGAAAGCTCACGTGATGTGGGAGAAACGCAAATGACGGTACTTGCTAAATCTTCCAATGGAAAGCTACCTGAAAAATAAAGTCTGCAATACATCACAGTGGGGAAAGATCAAAAATCCGGGGTCCACAGCAAAACTCTTGGCGCTCCCCATACAGAAGCTTAAGTAAAATTCTGTTTCTCAGGATGTCAGGAAATGAAGGAGTGATGCTGGACTGAGAAAGAATTGTCACAGAACAGCAGGGAAACTCAACATTATAATCTCCTTGCTGTATCCTTTTGAGTGATTTTTTTATTTTTTTTCAGGAAATATGCACCACTGTGAATGTTCAAATTCCATGCTGCACATACATATGCCTGGATGTTAAGCAAAGACTTGATTCACAATTTGGATTAAACATAAACAGCTTATACTTCAGACCAACTACAATAAGAACATCTGAAAATTTCAAGAGCTCTAGCTGAGCTCCAATTATAGCAATGGTTTCATTAACCCACACACACAAGTAAGGGAAATCAAAGTTTCAGATGAAATGGACAACTTCTGTGCACGTTTGATATCACAAACGCTGAAGTTTATAGCCCTTTGGAGGTGAAACTGAATTGTATAGTATTTAGAACACGGATGTGTTATTGGACAATTTATGTACATTGTCAAATATAACACATGAAAAACTAATGAACTGTTGATTCTCCTCAACACTGAACATCGCCTGTATGTTAAATCCCTCATCTTCACAAGGTGTATTATGTCTTGGCTCCTTTTCCTAAAGGAGAACTTTTCTTTCTAGTGTGTATTGTAAAGACTCTCTACTCCATTGTATATAAATTATTTATAAACACAAATTGAAGCAAGAGACTGTAATATGAAAATGTACCATTTCAGTTAAAAGAACAGTGACACAGAGTTCTTCAGAACTTCTGCTCAAGTCAGACATGGACACAAGACAAATATTTCAGAGACCTGAATAAATGGTCACCATTGGGGTCAGCAAAAAGTAAACTAATGGGTTAATTCTGATGGTGTGAGATGGCTACCTCTCTTTAAGTGCTGTTTGCCTGAGAGATCAACAAAAGAGAAGAGCAGGATTTGCTGGGAAACAACAAGTTTTCCCATCACATCTTCACAGAGCGTATCTGGGATCCATCTGGGCACACTGAAATTGGGCCAGGAAACAGACTAGATGCCTCAAACACATCCTGCTGGAATCAGCTCAGTACCAGTTGAGAATCCAGGATGCAAGCCCCGGGTTCCTGCTGTCGTGCCCTTCCGTCACATGTCAGTTTCCTTCCCTACTTTATTTCTGGCCTCTCTAACTTTTCTTAAGAGTTCTATCTTATTGATATGCCTTCACCCGCCAACATAATTTGGTGACTGCACCAGGAGGCTGTGGTGGAAAAGGAAAATTAAAGACTGCCTGACAATTATAAATAAAAGCTATGCCACGTGTCAGAATAGATGTTATTTATTGCAGCTGTATCTGTCTGGCATTGAGATTGAGTCAAACAAACATAGTTACATTTGTCATCTTTGCAATTCTTTCCTTCCACATGTGCTGACCTCCCTCTACTTGCAAACATGGAAGGGCCATATCTGAACATCAGTATGGAAACATTTAATTAACAATTACTTTCTTATGGCAAGGAAAACTTAACCCTCCCAATATTTCATACCACTTAGACTGCCAAAATTGAGCTTCTAATTACAAGAGACACTATGCAGCTATTTCAAAAAAATGGAGTAAGAAAAATAATTTTTAACAGTTCTCCTTAATTCTGTGTGCTATAAGCACTTTTGTTCATGTCAGCTTTTTTAATAAACTATTTTAAAATATTTTTTAAGAATTTGTTCCTATTGAAGTAAGCAAATTATACTCTAATAAGACCACAGACAGACCAGTCAGGAATACCTCGAAGCTATTGAAATAAATATACATATTATTAACATTATACTAGTATAAGCTCATTTTTTTTCTACTAATGTCTGGGGTTTTTGTTTATTAGTATGTATTTAATCTAACTGTGATTATAAAGCCTTAAAGACAAGAAGTCTTTTTTATATTTGCCCCTAAAATACAACTTAAATATGTATTAAAACACCATATACTGCAGATAACTACACTCTAAGTGGAAACAAAGTAAAGATCTCTATTGAAAAACTTTATCTCCACTTTCTCACATAAGCAATTCTGTTATTTTCAATTTTAGACTTGGTTTCTAAATCACAGCAGCATTCTCAAACAGAAAACTTAACATCAAAATACTGCTTTTGCCCTAATAAACCTCGGAGCCTGGATCCAAGGTTTATGGGTTTGATAAGACACAGGTTTGGGAAAAGTTTTTTTTTTCTCCTTATTTTAATATTTCTCAAATGTAGAAGAAACCAATAAAATAAAAACCTTTTAAAGATAAGATAAACTCAGTTTCCTGACAGAAGTCCTAAAGGCACAGACACACAGACAGACAACTGTGGCAGCTGATGCTTCTGCTAATGACTGCTTCCCCTCACTACTCCTCAGCACGCACTGACAGCTCAGGCATACTCCTATTATGAGGAGACTCTTTTCTGTGTGCTTGTCTGAATCTGCCAAAAGCAGCAGTGGGGATTTTCAGTGGGCCTGGGACCCTGCGCTGAAGTCAAACATTTAGAGAGTACGTGTCCTGTTTCTTCCTCCAGCTGTGCTGTGGGGCTGGCAGACATCAGCGGAGTCTGCATGGGACCAAGGGAGAACAGTAATACTGAGAACTTACTGCTGTGCTCAAACAAATGGTTTCCTTCATAATGCCCTTATCCACTTATCCTGCCAGTGCTCTTCCCCCAGTACTTTTTTTTGGAGTATTTTCATCATAGCAGTTACCCACAGGGACACACCCTCAGGACTCTCCTGTAAGCCGGCATGAATAAAGGGGAAAAAGCCACACCTGGTATCTCTTTCCTTCTTCAATACTGAGTATACAACAGATGTGTTGTCTTAAAAGACATGAGCGTGCCGTGCCACGCAACATGTGGCTGAAGCAGTATGAGCTTTGCAAGAGAAAATGAGCTTTTGCTTTCGAAAAGCTTCTGATACATTCCAAGACGTGCCCCCTTCCTTGTGAAAGGCTGGCAGATAGTCACAGAGATCTGAGGCTCACTCACGCTTCTCACATAGAAATTAAGCAGCAACAAGTAGCAGTGGGTTCAAATGGCTTGCTTATCTGACTGAATTTTCTGGAGAAACTGGGTCTCTGGAGAGTGAAGTCCAGTCAGGATCTTTAAGCCCATGTTCATGACAAAATGATAGAGTTATCTTTTATCTCTACACTTTGCAGTGTGGACCTAGGGACTCCAATTACACGGAGTCCTACTGCTGACATCTCTATCAAATCTGATCTGGTAGGGAATGCGACAGAGCACATAGAAATAAAAATTATGATGGTGGCAAAATGGTCTAAGTCCCTAAAAGAAAGTTGGATAGACACCTGTTGTCAAACACACAACCAAGAGAAGGTGCATCATGTGAAAAATCCCCAAATGCATCTTCAGCAGAAGAGCATTTAGTGCCTTCACCTTTTCTTTCGCTGAGAACACAAAATTAGGGACTAATCCTGCAAGTACCCTCAGCTGCCTTGGGCTTGAAGATATTGAAGACTAACTGAAAGTGGGGAGACACAGAATGCAATCTCCTGTGGCTTACAGACTCGGCAGATGAGGACAGGTATTCCCAAAGGCATTGTTGGTGATTCTTTTGCCTGTGGCCCTGAAAACTATGTAGATGAGGAACCTGTCAGCAACATGGTCATCTCCTAGTAAAAGACAGTAAGAGCAACTCTCTGAAGTGGTAAACATGCTACCACAGCATGATTCCTGGAGGTGGGTAATGACTTCTCTTAAATCAGCAAGCTCAATAGTTAGGGAAAGAAAAAAAAAAAAAAAAGAGGAACGTTTTGGTTTCTTTTAAAGAGATGTTCAATTTAACACTAATATATTTCTGAAACTCAAAAGCTTTTAGGGAAGCAAGGAATGAACAGACTTCACAAAAATGATGAGACAGCCTGTAACATAAGAAAAATAAATAGTGCACAACTGAAGAGAAGAAAAGCTTTGCCTTTTATGACCAGTTTTGAAGGAACTAAAAAGCAGCAACATACTCTGTCTCTTCTACCTCCATGTCTGTGCTGCAGAGCACAGGAGCAACTGAAGACAAATGAGGGTTTATATTCAGCAGTATCTCACTGTGCTGGCTCAAAACAGACAAGGTCAACAAACACCAAGAATCACTCAAAAAACAACAAATTCATCTGACTGCAATATTTCCTAACACAGTCTTGCCTAAGGTGTAGCCTGCAGACTAAGGGTATAATACAGAATAAATACAAAAAACTCTGCCAAGCTGCAACCCTTTTCTGAAATAAAACAGGAATTACTGTTTGTGTAGTAAAAGCTCTGACATATTTCCTCAAATTTTTTTCCTCTCAGAATATTCCCTTTGCTTCCTGCAATGTCTAACTTCTGACTTCCTGAGGCAGATGTCTCATCTTTGCACATGACAGTCGTCAATCAATTTTTTCTTCCATTAGCCTGTCTGCTCCCTTTTTGAACGTCTGTTACTGCAGCATGTTGCAGCACAGAATAACTACCCATGGTGTCTGGAGGAGCCATTTAAATTCACTTGTGACACCTGTTGGTTTCATTTGAAGTTTCCTGCTTCTTGTACCAGAAATGAGTGAACACAGAAACTCCTTATTTACCCTGTCCACATTACTTATGATTTTACAGACCTGCATCAAATCCCCTTGAGTCATCTTGTCTCTTCTGTGAACAGTCAGATAAAGATGTTCAGCACTTCATTCCAATTAAAAAGGAAGGAAAGAAGCCAAGTGTAAATAAAGTATGGGAATCCAACTGTGTTCGAACTGGGTGGCAGAAGAGAACAGGGTGTCTCTACACACAGGGAGATCAACAGTATATGTATCTAGTCTTCCTACCACATTCAGTAGCATATAGGTTCTCTAAATTAGGATCTTGCCCCATGACTGCCAAATTTGGATAACCTTACTCTGACACATTAAATAAAGAAGAATAGGACCTCAGTGGGCTGGAAAAATGGATTCATAGGAACATCATGAAGTTCAGCAAGTCAAATGTAAAACCCTGCATTCAAGCTAGAATAACCTCAGTGCAGGCTGGGCACAACCTGGTTAGAAAGTAGACTGGCAAAAAAGGTCTGGGACAAATTAAAGAGGAATCAACAACATGACCTCACAGCCAAACACATATGAGACTGTGTTCAAAAGAACATCCAGAGAATCAGTCTTTCCCCTCCATTCAGTACTTGTGAGATCATACCTGGAATTCTGTACTGGGTTTGGGCTTCCCAGGACAAGAAAGACATTGACACACTGGAACAAGTCCAGCAGATAGCTAGCAAAAACGCTGAAGGGGCTTGCAGCACATGCTACAGGAGGAGGGGCTGAGGGAGGGGAGATGGCTCAGCCTGGAGAAGAAAGATTGAGAGGAGATGTTATCACTGTCTTTAACTGCCTAACGGGGAGGGGTACAGAATAGAAGGCAACACCCTAGGTTGTTGCAGCAAGGAACAACTAAACATTAGAAAGCATTTTTCATCATGAGGCTAGTCAGACATTGGGAAAGGTTGCATAGAAGGCCTGGGAGATGTCTATCCTTAGAGATACTCAAAACTTGATTGGATACAGCCCTCATTAAATTGTCTCTACCAGGGCTGGGCAACACAACCTCCAGTGGCTCCTTTCAACCTACGTTCTTCTACAACTACCAAGTTGGTCCAAGATTGAAGTTAGACAAGAAAGCAACATGAAACTCAGTGGCCTTGCAGTAAAACTAGCAAGTTAAATAACTTTAAAATCTTCTACTCTTGTCCTCTAATCAAGCCTTTATCAAAATACTGTCATTAGCATCCACCTAAAATAAAGAAAGGTCAAGACATGGCAAATATTTCTTTCCACAAAGCTGCATTCATTTTTCCTCACTGCAAAAACATGTGCTTCTCCTCTTCCTCTTTTCTTCTGTTGTGACAGATGTTGTGCAAAGGGCTAAACTAAAAAAACCCAAGTTTTGCACCTGTTCTGAAGGCAGCAATATTTGTGGTTATCCTATCTCCTCCAGAAAAGTATACATTGTCTTATACCATGCAAAGGAGAGCTGTGTTCCTCCCTCTATTAAGCTAGACTTAGCAGTTTCATCCTTCCTGTGGCACATAACTTTCGAGGGAAGTTGTGGTTAGTGAACAGAAGGCACTCCAAGGGAACCTACTTTAAATATAGAGCTGCTGAAAACTGATTACTCTCAACTTACTAGCCTAAAAAGCAGCCAGATAGTGTTTTATCACTGCTACTGATATGAAGGGGCTAAGAAGAACTTGATGAAACCTTAATATCACAACCCCAAAGCATGGAAAGTTACAGCAATTCTGTGTAGTAACAGATCATTGTCGCCAGTTGGACAGGAAGAGATGAAGCTCCCCTACCAACCACATGAGTGAGGCACTTTTGACACTGAAGACTCCTGAAAAGTTATCAGACGATAAAGACAACTCTGGGACGATTCTTGTATTTCTTTGGTCTTTTAAAAAATAAATACAGCGTATTCACAATGCCAGCTGATCAAACAGCCCAAATACCCATCAGAACACTATTCCTTCATTCACTTAGATGGGGGCAAACCAACAATTTTAAATGTGCCAAGGGTAGCCCCTAAGATAATTAAATCTTTCGAAATTACTGATGTAATAGACATTGTAATAATTTCATTAAATGAAGGATATTTTCATTTGAACTCCTTTTAAGCCACAAGCTAGAGCAGAAGCTCTAAAACTAACATAATTCTGATACCACCACCGGCAACAGAACTAGTGACCACAAACACCAGACAACTGCAAAATGAGCGGCACACAACCTGGGTACAGGCAGGCCATCTCTGCCCCTCCTTGCTTTTCTCCTGCACCACTTCCACCATTCAGGTAGCACCCACATCCCATGACCTCGGCCATACCCAGGAGCACAGGGAAGTCACCCACAGCTAGACAAACACACAGAGGCCGAGCTCATGGCTGAGAGCAACCAGCTGAGGACCACTGCAGATAGAAAGCCTAGGGTCATGGAAATGCTTCCTCATGTCTGAACTGGTTACTGTCTCCATAAGAGATCTGCTTACATTTCCTCCACCACATGTGGAAGCTGAACTTGGAAAAACTAATTCCTCTGGCTACCTGCCTTCCTAATATTGTGTTTGCTGGTGCTTGGAAGCACTCACTGTACAGCTCAACACCTCTATTCAAGCAGACAAGTGCCACTGCCATCATAATCCCTTTGCAGTTCTGCAGTGCTTCTTGTGCTGCAGCTTGTAAACACCTACTGATTAAGTGATTAATGATCAGATTTGTAATTTTAAAATGTCCATTAAAAAGATTTTTGGAGCAGAGATCACTAAAGAGTATATAACTCTTTTAACATATTTTAACTACATATGTAAATTATTGGTTAATTTACATTCTCTGTCAAAATAGCTACAATTAGGAAGGCATAAAGATGGAGCTCGAATTCTGAAATTCTCAGAAATCTGATTCTAATGCTCTTTCACAATGTGCCACTTTCTAGTCCCAAACAAAAACAGGAAACCAGTTTGCCTCACTGGCCACAGACCCACTAATAGAAAAAGGTTTTGCTACTCTCTTTTTAAAGTGTTACTCAACTTTGTTGGCATCTCAAAAAAAGGTCTAAGCAAATAAGAACCACGATTTACATTCTATCTCATCTGATGATATAACACAACTGCTCACAGTAGGACTCTTCCATACACAGGACAGTGACAGCAGTGGGAGGGGATGTACCCACAAGACACACCAAAAATTGCAGAGCACCTCAGAACTATCAAGGAAATTTTACATGAGTTAAGCGACCTTCGCTTAGAACAGCAATACTTCTTTGGTCCATAAGAAAGCAGCAGCACCTTGAGCCACAATGTTTGCCCTTGCAGAAGTAACTTTATCACTGACGATTTACCCAGTGTAGGAGCCAGCGGTGGATGATTATTCTGTGAAGAATGAGTGACCCACATAAGAACTAACTGAGGTGTAGGCCTCTGCATCATTGACACTATGTAACCACTATTTCAACAAGATGCATCTAATCAACAATATAATTAATCAATACATAATTACCCAACATGTAGTCAATGCATACTTAAGAATATATATAATGTAATATCTGCTTCATATGAATTATTATACGCAACAGTTTTGGAACTGCAGCTTCATTAATTAAATAAGAGTACATATTGCTCAAGGGGGTCTTGACTATTAATGAACAGTTTTCTGCCTTTCAAGTGTTTGTGTCTTTCCCATTGGGATTCAGTCCTCTCCTTGGTGTAAAATACTGTTATTTTATTTATCACTTTTCTAACTGCAAACACAAGTAGGATAAAGGATGAGTTGTAATTCCTCCAAAAAGTATTTTTTCAAATTAAAAAGATAAAAGTGACTAAGTTACACTTAAGCAAATGAATTTTTATTATGAGTAGAATGAAAAAACTAATTATAAGGTTTTTTGGAGAATAAAAAAAGAATTAAAATGCAAGCAAATTACTAGTCATGAAGAACCTAACAGTGAGCTTTCCTAAAATCTGTGAGAGAGAATCAAGCAGTGCTCTGAGAAAAACTGCAATCAAGCAGTGGTAGTAAGAAAACAAGGAATTAAAATAAGAATTAAAAAAAAAAAAATCCCACCTTTTAGGGTGTCTAGGATGGTAACAAACACACAGAAATGAAACAACCAATTAACACTCCAGGAACTCAGGAAAAACACGGTTGAAGTTTTTAGTGATTTCTTGCTTCATACATAAAAGCTTAAACACCGGTGTCAAAAAACCCCACAAATATCTCAGAGGCTAAATAAATTTGTGCTTTATTTGTTCAAAACAAACTGGTGAAACAAAAGTATGCCTTAATTTGAAAACTTAGATTTTACTACTTGAGAACTCTTACCTATGCTTCCCAAAAAACACTTGCTGGCCTTGGTAACAACACCAAGCAAATGAAATACTGAGGGCAACATCACAATTTGCTCTCCCCATTTGACTTCAGTTTCAACTTGTTAATATTTTGTAACTGGAAAAGATTACCAACAAAGTAGTTAAATTTCTGTGCAAACTAATGCTTTTCACTCTTAATATCTACATCACTCGTATAGAAACTGTCTGTATGAAGAAACTGTTTCTGACTAAAATTTTTAATTATTTAAGTATATTACTGCAAACAAAAATAACATCTGCTTTTATCTTTTAAAGTTTTGTTGAAATAGAAAAGATACTAATCAATTTACCTTTCCTCTTTTTTTAGAAGTTCACAATGTTGGTACATTGTGCAACTCTTGGCGGCATCACTTCACCCCCCCAAGGCAACTCAACCCAAACTTCATTACCATTTCTGTTTCCTCACACAAAACAAGAAAAATGGGAATTGCCTTGTCATAGCATGTTTCTCTCTCATCTGCTACGTTGATTTTGAGAGACAAATACTAAATCACTCAGAGTGATGCAATGTCTCAAATTAATATGCCTATTGTGGAGTTTCTTCATAACAGCTACTGCTTCTAATAGCCCTTGTTTAAAATTATCCAGTGCAGAAATCCTATTACAGCTCATTTATCTTTAAAAAGGGTTAAGGCAGCTGGCATTATTTAGCCAAGTTGGAAGAGACGCATGTAATGTTTACCTCCATTAAGCTGCTTACAGAATACTGACTGCAGAGAATAATCCTGCTGCAAGGCAGACCAGTTTTCTCCACACAAATAAAAACACATTTCCAATTGGAATAATCACACTTAGTTCACAGATCTCTAACTGTGGTTGGTACTTTCCACTTTAAAACGCAACCAAACTGTAGGTGTGAAAGTGTTGACAGCTTGCAATTAACAAATGCCACTCAGTACTCTGAATTTGAAAGGCGCAGCTTGTCTCAGGGAAGCACTTTCAAAGATACCTACCATCTTGCTTCCAGACACACTCTACCACTGGGAACACTTGGTGACTTTTTCTCAAATTACCTCCCACTACTTTCATTCTCTAAATACGGTTACCCAACATGCATGCCTATCTGAGAGGTGCAATAGCAGACAGACTTCACATCTTAACTGAAAGGCAGAGGTAAGTATCCTAATTATTGTGAAAATGGAGCATTGCCACATTTCAGGAACACCCTCAAAATCCTCAGCAAATCCAGGCACCATTTAAGAAACACCTGATTATCCATTTGTTATTGCAGTCCCGTATCTTGAATGGTACAACTTTGTACAGGGCAGAGCTTTTGGCTGATAATGAATATTCTTACTAAGAGGTCTTGGTGTGATACACTGTGGAGAACCCCAGTTCAGAGGTTATGGTCTTTTGGCCCATGTGTTCCCTTCCTCTGCCAAGGGGCACTGACTCTAGCAACACATGCCTTAATCTCAGGTATCCAGAGCTGGGCTGAAGTAATCAGCTTCAGTGAATCTTGTGGTGCACAGCAATGGAAAGAGAATGTCTTGTTCTGCCTTCCAGCTATCACTTTCCTTGCTCTGGCGCTGGTATTCATCCACCCAGAAGTAAGCAAGTTTAGAAACTTAAGCCAGTGGGAAATGATTCCTGAAAAAAATATAATGTACACAATGTCTTGTTTTTTAACATTATTTTAATCTCCTGATAGCTACTGCCTGTAAGAAGTCAGATGACTTTGATTCCAAATAGTAGGTAGGAAGGAGAACAGGTTGGAGTCAAGAGCTTGCTCCACAAGCAGCAGCCTATGCTTCAACCAGCTCAGCCTTGCTATATAACTGCATCTTCAGAATGTGAACCAAAGCCACATTGCTTGTTTGTGCTGCCTCCTGTGCAAGAGAAGGAGGGGGAGAACAGAGGAGTGGAGAACGCAGCTGGGCAGACGTTTATGATTCGAACTAGCACAGCTCCTTCCATCAGCTGAATGCAAGTCAGAGTCCTGCTCAGTTCCGAGTACAGGTACCTCACAGCTCTCTTACACTAACCAAGTGTCACTTTGCATTTGCTAGGAGTATTTTTTGTCTACAATTATTTTGTCTCTTCTGCCCCTCATATTAAGATCTTTGTATTTCCCCCAAGAGTCTAAATATATTAGGTCTCATTTTCTGATCTTGTCTCCTTACTCTTTCACCTCTTTGCACAATCACTACTATATTGAGCAGAAATTACTTTAACTGAATAACTGGTACACATATTTGGCCAAAGATTTTTTGGGGGGGATGGGATAAATCATTCAGAGTCTGGAAGTGCATAACTTAAGCACTTAAGGGCAAAGACTTTTAGCTTAAGAATACCAGTAAGGTGGACTCTCAACTGTCTGCTCCCCTTGCTGGTTGAACACAGGGTGGAAGGAGTGATACACACCATTTTCCATTTGCTCATCTCACACTTCTGACACAAAGAAGGTGTTCAGAAGTAGATATGAAGATGGAGATATACATATAGATAACACGTCCCAATCTCCATTCATATGCAAGAAATCCTTCTTTTCCTTTGTATGAATATTTGCAAGAATATTCACTGCGATTGTTGCAAACACTTCTCTCTCTTGACCACAGCCCAAAAAAAACTTATGTGAAGAAGGAACGTAGTGCTCAGGGTAAGAGAGATTGGACTGCAAAACAGCTACTGTTTTAGGTCTGTAGCCAAAGCACCCCTTTCCTTAAGGTGTAAATACACCTCCAATTTTTATTTCTGGAGTGGAAACATTTGCTAACAATTCCACTCAACCTCTAGCTTCCTTGCCATCTCACAGTCTGCTGTTCACTATGACAGTCTGTGCAGAGACAGTTTTTGCACTGAAGAAGCACAAAACATTCCCAAACGACCGTTATAAATATATTTTAAAAAAGAGTGTTTAACATCCAGGGGGCACAGAAATGCCCCAGTTCTAGAAATAAAAGGGTTTAGATGAAACACTAGCAGATGAATTCTGAGGAGAATCTTCAAAACAATAGAGGAAAAGCACAGGATGTTCTACTGCTTCAGCCACACAGGCTTCAATCATTTTTCACTTGTGGCAGAGCACAGAGCTACCAAAACACTACCTTCATCAAAAGGTGAAAAGAGGTGGTGAATACAGGCTTGAAGAGGTGTAGTGTGAGGAAAGACTGCAACAAATGAACACCCCATTATGAAAAAGGATCATTAAGCAATGGCAAAACAAACAAACAAAACTACCTCTCATCAAGCCCTTGCTAAAACTCATGGTGACAAGTGACAGAAAAGCTCTCCGCAGAAAAGCAGACAGATACAGTGATTACTATCAAGCGTCCCTTTATGAAACTGATTTTATTTTCTTAAGTGTACAAAGTACACAAGTAAAAACATAAAAAACCTGAACAAAAGGTTTAAAACTGAGAAAGGTATTTTGTCTCATACCATAGAGAAAATCAGCTTGTTTAAGAACTGCAAGAGATTATGTGCTTCTTATTGACTGACTGTTTCCAACTGGTGTTTAGTGGATGTGCTTTACCAAGAGCCCAAAAGCTATTCCCGGGCCAGAAAGTAATTATAAAAAGCAAAAAAGCAGATGTGGGCTGACTGCGTTGTTAGCAGAGATAGTCCGGAACAAAAGCTGCCTCTCAAATGGAATGCTGTCATCACAACTAACTCATCTACATCCTGACCAATTTCTCTGTATTGTCAGAAAACTGGAAAAGGTGTCCTCATGTCTGACTGGCTCCAGAACAGAGGAAAACATTTTTAAAAATAGCTCTGAGAAACCATGTCAGAGTTCCTGCTCGTAACACACCCGACTTAAGCACTCAAAATACCACTAGGTAATTTGCCAACACATAAAGTACGTTTCACCAAATGACTGGCATCCCTAACCAAAGCAAGAGGGTTATGTGTCACCCTTCATGTCAGTGTAATACACCACGGTACTGTCAGCTTTGAGTAAGCTGAACCTTGATGGACAAAAGGACAACCTAGCCCACCTAGTCTGAAGCTGCTGTGTATCTGATACACAGACAGGGAAACTCAGGACACAAGGTCTCTGTCTCTCCAAAGATATGAGAGAAGGTTTCCTGGTTTAGTTAACAGAAGCCAACAAAAGCCTATAATCCTGTGGGCACGTGTCTTGTCACCACTCACTCAAACTGTGCCTATGTGCAAGGCGAGCAGTGGGCAAAGCATCATGTATGGCCGTGCTTCCAAGGGGCTCAGTGAAGTCCAGAGGGACATGGGGGTATACATCCCAGTCTGAGTAAAGCCTGGGCACGTATACCCTGGAAGCAAGCCTGGAAGCAATCAAACTCATGTTTCTATGAGGGACAGACAGCTGAGCCTTTTACAAACTTCATGAATCTAAAGAGAGCTCTCTAGAAGTCCTTAAAGATCTTGGCGCTTACTCTGGTCAGCTGCCATTTGTGAGGCACTCTACTGAATCAAGAAGAGTGGGCAACTTCATTTAAGATAAGCACCTACTTCAATAGGCCTTTCAGACACATATAACCTCAAAAGTGGAACTTTATACTGGGAATGGTCCAACATGTAATGGAGACTGGCTTTTAATTCTATATCTAATACATTTTCATTCTACAAACTTCTTGCCTTAGAGAAAAAACATTTCATAAGTAATGATCCAAGACCCTGGCATGTCACACACCTGAATTCAAAGAGTTATGATTTCATCCACTTGCTTTTCGACACAGTTAGTTTCATAGCCATTCTTACTTCATCTGAGAAATATTTTCAAAGTGTGCAGGTCCTACCTGAACTTATGGCTCCAATGACTTCACCTCTTTCCTGTTTCTGGAGTAAAGGAAGTGCAGAGAGGCACACAGGGTAGCATCAGCCTCCTAGAATCGTTTGCATGAACAAGTCTGACTACATGACAACTGCCTGTGCTGGGGAAGGAGAGGTGGGCAACAGAGATGAATGAGAGCTTTAGCCTTTCTACCAGCTTCTGACATAGGATTCTCCACTGCGCTGTGAGTTGCCACATTTCAGCACATAAACCCTGCTTCTATCCACCCTCCTGATCATACATGTGGTCCACATCACCCAATCCATACCTAAGCAACCCAAGAGCACACCTTGTGTGACAGCCTGAAGAGGGTCTTCACTCCCAGATGCCCACTGACATAAACACTGAATGATCTTAACAGTATCTGTACTTGGTGTAATGCTGGGGCAGAGCGGAGCCAGAGGATGGCAATCAATGTTGACCTACGTGGCAAAGCATGTAAGCTATTTTTGCCTCGTTTATTATGACCCATTTTCACAGTAGACACAATAAGTTGGAGCTAACTACCAGAACGTGACTCATGTATCCGCTATTCAAGATTTTGAGTGCAATTCTGTAGAACAGTTGAGTAACTGGCTACTCCTTAGTGCCTTTCTAAAGCGAATATTATTAGCAAATACTGCATTATTTCTTGCCTGAGCCATTTTTAAAACTATTTTTGAATTCCTCGTAAAAAAAATTAAATCTCTTCTAACTTACAATATTATAATGAGAATATTGTAAGAGACACCATAACATCTTCAAAGGCAAAAGATTAATAAAGAGAGTTTTTAATATTCATCTTATTCATATAGTTTGGCTTACTTCACAATGCTTTTAAATTAAAACGCTTCCCACAATTTTGTTTATTTTTGGTCAAGACACCATTCACACCTCTTTTGACTCATGGCTGTAGCTCAACTTTTCCAATGAGTAAGTATTCTAAGGCCCAAATTGCTGGCAGGAAATTGTTTAGCTTGTTCATGATAAAACAGAAAGAAAATAGAAAAGCTGTAGCAGAGAAGTGATTTCTTTGCAAAAAAATACTTCCCCATTAAGACCACCCAAGAATAACCCTTCTCACAGCTACAGACCAATGTATCTGAAGCAAAATGATGACTAAACAGAAGGATAGTATTCAGTAAACATAAAATAAAAGTATAGAGGAAATTTTAAAAGATCTTCTCATTTATACAGAAAGTCTTCAAAGTCATTTAACTCTGAAAAAAGAGAGATTCTAATTTCTTAATTCTTTAGTGAAGCAACTGTGTTAGTTTTTTTACTAATGTATGCAGTCTTCTCTCTCATTTGTTTTTTAAAGTCTCAGTCATACAACTGTGCCTCCTCAGAAAACCACCAAACTTACCAAATCAACTTCTGTCCACTACTTTGGTAAATCAAGAGGGGTTTCTTTAAAGCATCAGTCACTGCAAGACCTCCTTTGTGAAGTTACTTCATTACTCTTCTCCTCTGCCCGAAAAGAGCAATTATACACTCTCTATTTTGCAAAATGATGTGACAGGCACAGTATCTCCTCATACTAATAAAATCTCCAACTGCTATGAAGAACTATTTATTCATTTTTCTTTCTTCTTCCTCCAGCACAATCCAATAATTAGCTGCCCTACAAATATGAGAAGAGGGAAGAGATACATCATTGGAATGGAAGCATTGTGATGGAGAAGGATATTTTATCTCTTACATATCCCTTATGTGAAAGGATATCATCCTTGTGCTTGTAACAGCACAAATAGGAGACTACTGGTGCTTCTAGGATGCAATGCCTCCTTTAAGCTTGTTTCCCTTCAGATCAAGTAACATGGGGCACTGCAGTAAGTCAATTTGCAAACAATAGCTGAAATTATCATTTGTACCGAACTGTTTGGCACAGACATCTACAATTAGATGCAGGATTTCCTTTTAAATTCCAAAGGGACTTCCACATCCCTGTCTTTCTTTACTACAGTTGAACATGAGGAACAAACAAGGTGTTCCTAACTCCGGAAAGAGGAAGAGAAGAGGGGGAAAAAAACACAAGCTGCCAGTAAAGACAGAAAGAAAATTTGATCATGCCCACGTGGACTGAAAATAACTTTCAAGAGTCAACTATTAAGCTAAAAAGGAGGTCCCTATTTCCACAGAGGAAAGGAAGCATTGTTTATTCTCATGAAATAATAATAAAAATTTTAGAACAGTCCTTCTGAAAAATGAAATGCTGTGCAAAGAGATTTTTTAATATTGCACCTTATTTTGACAAAGACAGACAAATAGAACAACAAAATCAGGAGGTGGGTGGCTTAAAAAGCACAGGATGGCTTAATTTTTAATATTAGTTTTTATCCTTGTGCTGTATAATAAAGCCAAAAGAATGGTAAAAGTTGTCTCCAGACCTTGTCCTTTCACACCTAGGTGACTTCTCGTTCTTCACTTTTTCAGAGTAAATTCACACTTTACACTGTAAGGACGTCTTTGCTTACAACTCAATTCTCAGAATTGTATCTTACTGTTCAAATAGAAATGCAACAGGCAGACCCCTATGAAATGTAACTATTTGAGCAACAACAGAATTTGCAGTTCTATGACTACAAAAACAACCACAGCTTCCATGCCACGCAGTACCTCCCTTCCATGAGAGAGACAAAGTGGTTTTCATTCTTTATAATTAATTTTCGTGAAAACCTGGCTAAGTGGTGCAGGTGTATAAAGGAAGGAACCCGTTTCAACTGGTTTCTGCTGTTGGAAAGATGTGTTGCTATGCCAGCTAAAATCCATAGATGGCAGCGTTGATCCAGTAATTCATCCTCACCACTGCAGAGGTCAAAACACATTTCACAAACCTGTTTCTTATTGGAGCCTAAGCCCCATTTTCCAGTGTCAAAGATCTTAGCACCAGGCAGTATAAGCACTGGGCCAGGAACTGTCTGTCTGGCACTACAGAGAAGCCATATCCAGAATCACTACTAATGGATACTAGGCCAATCACTCACCCAGTAACTGTGACAGTTTAGGCCCCATCATCTTGGAAATAAACTGCATCATCTAGACAGTAATGAGCACTGTGAGCCACAGGTTGCTGGTATAGTTCTTATGGTTATGCCCATACGTCGTCAAATTTGAAAGACGGAATACAGAGATGTCCAATATCCTGCCACCTTTACTGCCCTTTCTTCCCCTACTGCTCCTGGTTCCAAACAAGCCTTGCACTCCCTCTCATTTCTGCTGTTAGGGTTAGGGCTATGAATTTGATGGCCCAGCTTATGACACAGCACAGGGCTCAGCTACAAGCCAATGAAGGCAATGTCCCAGATGTCCTAGGCCAAAAATAAAAATGCACTGACAGCAGTATGATTTGGCGGCAAAGGATGAAAATGGCAGAGAATATGGGATACACAAGTCCCACTTCAGTTTCACCGATCCATCCTATCTTAAAGCCATTTTTACCAACACAGTGTCTACATAAGGAGAACTGCTTACATTATTGAACTTCAAATCTATGCCCCAACTTACTCTCTTGGCTTCTTGTCATGATAAAGTTTAGGATTTTTAGCTCCTTCCCTTTAAAGTGCATGTGTGACATATATATATAATTCTTGTAGTTGAACAGTTGGTTGGAAAATACATAGTCCTCTTACTGGATCCAGCTCAGTATCTGAAAAGATAGTGATTTCTCTGAAACCACTTGCTTGCAGCTAGCTCTGGTGTCCACCTCAGCCAGCTCACAGCACCAGCTGGCCTTGTCCTGTAGTTCCAGTGCACTGAGCATACTTGTTGCAATGATCTCTGAGTTAGCAGTAGTATAGCTAAAGGTTTCTGTATAGACCAGGCCCAAAGGATTGGAATGTGCTAGCCATGCAAGATTAAGAAAAAACAATTATCAAAAGAGGAACTGAAGCATAAAGAACATAGTTTTCTAATCCACTGATAACCTGCACCTGGGTTGTGGGAGTTAGTTAAATGAGTTAGGCAACTGAGGATGATTTATGATGACCTAGCTGGGAGCTAATTATTTGGATGAAATATTAAGTTTCAGTATGTACTTTGATGTAGTAACTTAGCAAATGTCTTCGTTTGTCTGAGTGTATAAAAGATGTACTCAAAATGAAGATTTTGGAATTCTGGCTTTGGGACTTGAGCCCCCAGGTCCCTGGGCCCAAATAAAGCACCGGCATAAACTGACTCTCTGTTGGTTTGTGCTTCTTTACTGCGTCGGGCAACATACTCACACTCAGCTTCTTTCATTTTCTGCCACGGACAGTGCTGAGCTTATACACCAAGCAGGTTGGCCCAGCAGAGATCCTAATTAACCAGATTCACTGCTACACAGCAGGAATTGAGCTGCTTTGTCCCAGTCTGGATTATGCCAGTCCCTTTACCATCTTGAATGCTCCCTCTTCATGTCAGCTCAACTGCATCACAGCACACCAGGCTTCAGAACCCCAACACTCACTGCTTGTTAATCTGTGCCAGAGACAGGTGGCGCAGGCAGAACAACATTAGAAGACGCTCACTTGAGCAACGCAAGCCACCTGCCAGGGCTGGGCACCATGCACAGGAATGCAATACACAAGCAAGGCACCCTTGAATTCAAAGGGCAGCACTTATTTAAATACTTGCACAACTCACTCTCACTTCAGGTACTTTTGATTAAACACTTCACTGGTATGCTAAAGTCTATGTAGCAATCTTTAATTGTTTCACTTCTGATTATGTATACTCAGGATAGTAACTTAAAGAAGTTGTCCAAACTCCTGAACTTTGCAGGAGTCAAAACAACTTTCCCTATTTTATCAAAGGAATCTGAGTATATGCAAATAAAGACATTTAAGCTCCAAATAAAGACATTTCTCTTGAAACAGTAACTTTATTCCTGGGAGGCATATCAAGTTTTAGAACAATACTCCTATGCACCTGAGACTTTTAAGAAGCAGTTTAATAGTAAAAACATCACATAACACATACTTAGTTAGGAAAGAGTGTTGAAAAAGCTCTCCTAGACACCTCCAAACTGGAAAAACTAACTCACTGCAGAGTTCCTGACAATGCACATTTAATTAAAAAAAAAAAAAAAAAGGGGAGTATTCAGGCAGGTTTTAAAAATCTATGAAATATCTGTCATGAGAAATATGTCAAAGGCAGTGTGGGTTCATCGGCAAGCATGGAGCCGTGCTGGTATTTGTCATGAGCTAGCATTAGACTACAGATATTCTGAGATTGATGCTGTGCAACAAACCACTGTCTCTAGACCACTACTCCGCTGTCAGATGTCTTAGAGATGCAATTTTCATTTAAATTAATTTTTTAAGTATTGCTTCTTTCAAAGGCTGACACTGATGAACAAATCAACTACAGGCCAGGTGCACTGTATATTTTTAGGGTATTTAGTGACACAGTGTGTGCCCTGGCTGTACAAGAGAAGAAGGAAGAGAAATAAAAAACCAAAACCAAACCAACCCAGGCGAAACATGGAATGTCAATTTCATTATTGCTTTCTTTCCAAACAGAAAAAACCAGGAGCTCCTTCCTCAAAGCATACCAAATTCTAGCAAAACAGAGAAGGGAAAGCAAAATGTGACAGTAAATAGGACATGTCAGGTACAGCTAAGTAGGCTGCAGTTCTCTTAAGCTGCTCCATTTCCCATTCCTTCAGCTCTGCTGTAGACAACATTTATACTCACTCGCAGCTTGAGGAGTGGGAGAGGAGGGACAGCTATGCCACGGCGCAGCCTCTGAGTAACGTGCACGTGGCAAGACTGAAAACAACTGCAGCAAGTTTATGCATTTAGTGCCATGACAACTTTTGAACAGTAGTTTATCCTTAAACCTTCGTTATGGTACAACACAATACGGGAATAAAAAAATGAAGCAATTTTCACCAAGGTTGAGAACAGTAACCCAAAACTGCATGTGAACTCACCCAAAACAGCAAGCTGCTAAGTTAATAAACCGACATGGGAGAGTTGCTTTCCTGCACCACTGGAGCACTGGACCGTGCACAAGCTTCAGTTCTTTCTTTTCAATAGATTCAAAAGGTGGAAAGTTTGAAAGGAGGATATGTCCTCAAGCTTGCTCCTTACCAAACTGAAGCACAGGGTGATCCTTCTGTCCCTCTGCATGCAGAACTTATCTGCATCAGCAGGACAAAGCTTACAGTACACGGTAAGTGGACAGGCAAAACATACTTTTCTGACAAAACCACTAAAGAGCAAGCAGTATGTTAATCCTGCAAAAGCAACAGTATGAAGACAATCCCTTCAGGGCTGAACTTTTGACATCGTTGCAAGTGATCAAGCTCATTTCTTCTAAGGCTTACTGCCAGTTAGTGAAGGCACTGTAATAGACCGCATATGCACTCTGCTTTATCCTCAGACATGAAGTATATTGGCTTAGCTTTTAACTACTCAAAATCGAATTTAACACAACATAATTCTACTAAAATTACCTTGTTTACTCCTCGAACTTCAGAACAGCAAAAAAGACCCTGGAGGGAACTAGGCATTTACTTCAGTAAAAGCTGGAGCGGAGGAAGTACTTGCCCATCTGAGGGAAACCAATGCAAGGCACTCATTTCTAGCTGATAAAACAGCACAGAAGAAAACAAAAATAGAGCCAGGTGCTTCCTACAACAGAAACCAAAGCGACAGGGGAATGCAGCACAACAGAGCAACCCACTGCCTCTCGCAAACCACAGGTTGACTTGGGTGTTCACCTCCTAATGCTTAACACGCTGCAGCTGCAGCCAGCCTGAGCCCCTAGACAAGGAGGAGCAGACGCTTGGTGGTAGTGCAAACACCTCTTTTCAGCAGACTGCAGCCAGAGAAAGCTGCTCCTCCACACCTGCGGGAAGGCCTGCCAGCATACCAGCAGTAGAGTGGTTTGGCTTCCTCCTTGCCACCAGGAAGGTGGTGAAAAGCCTGACTGAAGGCAAAACACAGACTGACATGTCCATGCTGTGGCCAACCAGATGGATGGCTAACCTGCCAGCAAATTCAAGTGGGCTGCTGTTGCCTGCCTGTGTAAACTGTGGGGCTTGACTCCAGCTGCCCTCACAAGGCATGAACTCCCCTGCAGGGTCAAGACATCAGCCACCCTCTAGACAAAATGAGACACAGCTATAAAAGGTCACACTTCTGACCTGCCCCCAAGAAGACAGCAAGCCAAGAGGCAGTTCACAGCATACAGCTTTTCTGATCCCAGCCTCAACATCTGCCTGCTTTCCATTCAAACCCAGAACCACTTTTGTAATTCCTTTTTAGGTAAGGGGGGCACGGGCTGTCCACTTGCTTTTTTTGGTACATTCACAGTGCAGTTCAGGTTGGAAGGGACCTCCGGACTCCTGCATTTTTCCCCAAAATAAAGTGTTCTTTCCTAGGAGAGTTCAAAAGTCCAGTTATTCTCTTCCAGGAGCCCCATATGCTTTTGTTTAAACCTTTTAAAAATACATAAGGCACAGAATTTCACTGAGCTTTCACTAAACAGTTGAAAACAGTGCTTCATCCTGCTGAAGCATGCTCTGGAGTTGTTTTGCTAATGATAAAGCCACTGAAGAGTTTTCAACACTGGTTAGTCCCTTTAAGATACTCCTTAATCCTAAAATATTAAGCACTTTTAAATAGATTTATTTTTCTATATGATGGTCTCAGTAGGATTTGCAGCTTGTTGCATTCAAGAGGCCTTTGGAACAATCACAAAAAATTAAGTTTGGTATTCGGAATGATCACAAAAAATTAAGCTTGGTATTAGTTCACCTAAACTGTAAAACCCCAAATATTTAAAGGTATTATTAATCTACACACTGAAAATTATCCAGATCCCTCCCTGCAATTATTTTAACCATCACACTGACCTATGCAAATACCTACACGGTACCACAAACCCATTCCACTGAGACAAATTACACATCTCCAGCAAAGGGGATTTTTCACAGTAGTTATCCTTAGTACTACACGAGGATCACTGACCTACGTTATTTTACAGTAAGTGAAGAAAGACATTCCCACAAACAAACCTCATTCTGGCTCCATCTGAACTGCAGGACTTGGTTGCTTCTGGCACCGAGGGCACATGTTGGCACATTCCTGCTGGCATGTCAGGTGAAGACTGAAACATTGCTGTTCCCTTTCTCAACACACAGCCCTTTGGCTACATTTAGGGGTGGGGGGGGGCAGGGTATGTGCATGCACAGAGATGCCAAGAGGTACCAAACTCCCTGTATTGTGCTTCAACATCCCAAAACACTGCCGGTCAGAGACTTGTGTCTAGCAAGCACTCTACAGAGAATTCAGAATGATCTCCTTCTCTGAGTGGCTCTTTCAAAGGTTGGATTGTTTTCCAAGTTGATGAAGAGAAAATGTAAGAAATTAGTCTTCCTTACCTATTAGCTTTGGTGAATACTACCACCCCACCAAGGATGTCTGTTACAGTGACACAGCTGAGAAATTTTACTCCATTTTAACACAGGCTTAAACCTCTCTTCATACAGTATTTATCTGCAAAGCTCTTGAATAGGCATGTTACTATTTTAGACAGCAAATAAAATATAGAAACACTGCTGTTGCATTAGTAAAACATTTTAAGTATTGGCATAAACAAAGTCGTGTATTCAAGTGAATCCAACTTCTTATTTCAAATCGAGTGAGTTTCTGTCACTTTCAGATTGACTATTATCCAAGGCAATATAAATAATACGGGGATTTCCACAAAAGAAACCAAACAACTATGCTCTACTGAAAATACATTTACATTGTGCTTATTAGAAACTTGTGCATAATCAAGATGCGTATTCTTGCAGATAACTTCTCACAGAAACCTTAACCTAAAGCATGCTTTCGTTATTCCACAAACATTTAAAAGTGTGTTTGGAAAAAAATACACAGCACGACAGCCCAGTCTGACCACACTGGAAATATGACAGAAGTTTGACTGTTGAAAGGTACTAGAAATATCAGCTCACATACCCCACACTTACGTGAAATAGTAACTTTTAAGTATGACCAATACAAGAGCTCAGAACTAGTGAGATTACGTCAGTGTTTCCTGCCTGTGAAGATGAGCTATTTTAGCTAAGTGAAGCTGAGCAAAGAAGAGGAAGTCTGAACCTTCTACAGATTTGGGGCCATGAGAGGAGCATCTCTGAAGAAACTTTGTAGTGCACAAAGGGTGAGTAACAATCCCATACTCTGTGGTAACAAAGTAACTTGGATGTTTATGCATGTTGCTAAGATAGACTTCTTTGTTCAGAAGCTGAACGTAGGCATTAATTCTGGAACTAATGAAAAGATATTTAATTCTTCAAAGCACTTCCAAATATCAGCAGCATTTTATAAATAACATTTAAAGTAAAATGACTGCACTTGTAAAAGCATAGTACCATAAATACTGTTGTTTAGGATTTTACCAAAAAAATTTAAAATATGCACTAAATGAAAGAATTGGTAAGTACACTTCTCACTAAAAGAAAAATGTTTGTTTTCATTAAACTAAAACCAGAAGAAGATCTTGTTGCTTGGTCTTTCTGTGCTTCACTAAAAGCAATGTTCTCCTTGGGGAAATGTGAGCATATAGAAGGGACAGACAAAGAAAAAAAGGGGGATTGGAAAGAGATACATGCACTGTTACCTAACTTGTAGTAAGAATCCGGAGGAAAAGACTTAGTTCTGGTTTTGTTCTGGAAGTCTTTATTTTCGTACACAGCACGGCCTTCACAATTCACATTAGACATTCAAAAAGTCAGCTATCATTAAAAAAATAAGACTGATCCAGAGAAACATCAGAGCAATCATTCACAATTAATACAGACAGACTTCCAGAAACCAGTGACTCCAGGGGCTCTTCAGTAAGCACTTTAATCAATACCCCTAAGTGTTCCCATTATGAAAAATGACAACTAAAGCAAAGCCATCCACTCACAGGCACCCAAAGATCTACTTGGGCTGACCTGGGAGATATCAACCCAAACTCCGTGCAGACAAGGACTGAAGAAAAAGCAGAATATCTCTGTTCATGTATAAATGCAGATGAGTAACTACATACTTTAAAAAAATTTCAGTATTTCTTACCTACATAAATATTTTTTACAGTGTTAAAAATTAAATTTAGGAGAAATGCCTGACTATAACACTGACATGCATTTAAACCCACAAAGTTCGAAAACGGTGTCTTCAACAACTAAACAAAAAGCCCCCCCAAACAGACCCCTTTTGTTACAGTAGATCCATTCTTTGATATATCTCAAAACTGTCAAAAACTTGAAATAACCAGCAAAAAAAAAACATGGAACCCCAGGTTTTCCTGATAAAAGCTCACACCAGGTTCAGCTTCGCCTCTTCCCATCAACATCAGCCTGCTCATTATTTTAGAAACATGATCTGACCAGAAACAATTACAATCACTGCAAGTCTAAATGAGAGAAGAACAAAACCAAAGACAAAATCCATGCTGTTTATTAATATTCGAGTGAATTCTTCTATCTATCCTAAACATCACAACTCAATTCACCTGCTAAATCAGCCAGGATCTTGAGCTAGGCAGCCATGCACCATGTGATACACAATCACTAGCAAGATAGAAAAAAAAAAAAAAAAACAGAACAAAAGAGAAAAAAGCAAACCACTTGCAATTCTGGGGAGGGGCAGGGAGGTGTGCGTTAAGCAACATTTGGACAATTTTATGCAACAGTAATGAAAGCGGGACAGTGTGGCAGATAATACTGCAACTGTGCTACAAATTTTTTCTTTCAAGCATATCCCATCTAACTTGCAATAAGGTCTGCTATCATTCTTCAGTTCTTTTATTTCTCTTAATTTTTGAGTTCTTCACACAATGAGGAGTCTTAGAGGCACTCATATAGATGCCCTCCAAACCTCATTTTTGGTACTACATGCACAGCTTTTCCCACACAAAACATAAATTCTCTTATATGTTCTAGTGACCTCATCCAACAGAAAACACATCTTTTTTGCTTTGTACAGCTAAAAAAACACTTTTGAAGTTTGGGGTTAAATATTTCTATGCATAATGCTTTTATTTATCTGTAAACTGGAGAATTATAAGAAAATCAGAAGCTCAAACTTCATATTTCAAGGCAGAAACTAACCTAAATAAAGTTTTAATAGGTCATATTTAAGTTAGTAACTGCATACATACTCTTCTCAAAAGCAGCTGACATTTGCCAGTGTCAAACCAGATTTGATTAAACCACATTAATAAACACTGGTTCAATCCTCTATGGATTTCTGTAACACTAAGAAAAGTATTTGGTAACATCACAGAGAAAGCATAAACCAGAAGAGCAGCAACAATAAACCTTTCTTTAATGCATTCTTCACTTCTGGAGATAAAATACACAGGAACTATGCACAAATCTGCTATAGAAAACAGTCCTGGTTCCTAGCCAATACTGCAGAACTTCCTTGACTGTCACAAGTAGGAAGATCAGATAAACAACTAACTCTTTCCTCCTCCTCCTCTCCACAAAGCTGCCACAGGGCTGCTTTAAAGGCCAAGCAAGATGAACCCTCCCACACAAAGTCACGAAACTGTGACCACAGCAAGGGCCAGGAAAGTGCAGGGGGTGCAGATTAACCAAAGCACCCATGCAAATTCCAGGTAAGGTCTGCCATCCTCAAGTGGCTCCAGAGCAAATCAGGGGATAATCTCCTTCAGCTCTCATCACCAGAGCCTGCACAATGACTTTTCACACACCCAACTCCTATGACCAAGAAGCTGAGAGAAGCAACACAACTGTGGTCTGGGGCACCTGGCTATCAGCCATCAGCTTTTGCACCCAACACATACTGCTCACATATGGCCTAGTCCAAGACTGCAGTGCTTCCCATCTTTTCACTTTTTTAAATGGGAAGTCTATTAATTTATTCATCTTCTTCATATGTTAGGTGGGTGGTTCTGATGCCCTGTGATTAAATACTGTATTAGAAGCTATGTAGCTACTAAGACAGCTTTTTAGTGTCTTTTATGAAAAACAGCAAGCACCTGTTCTTTTGGGAGCTAAGTAGTCCCTAAGCAGATAAAAGGCAAAGTCGATACTTCATTTTGCATATCCAAATGTCACTACATGCCATGCTTGCTTATTTCTTTTCATAACTAGTTTTAGTCAAAAATGTTTCAACAGGGACAACTTAAAGAAATATTTTCTTTAGAAAATAGCTATCATAGCTCAAATACAACTGCTTCAATCTGATTATCTACTGAAGCACATTCAAAGTGTCCATCTTGACTTTTTGATTCCTTAAATAAGAAATCTCTTAAGTAATTAAAATATTTGATTAAAACATGCTTATAAATACTATTTCTCACAAGTCTGATGGTACAGGTACTTCCGTCAGAGCACAATAATGTATTTGCAGTCAGAAAACGCAACAAAGCTAACATGTTTTCACAGCTAAAAAATACAGTCTCATCACTAACCACCACTCTAAAACAACCTTCCTATTTGTTTTTAAAGATAGATTTTATTTGACTGCGAATAACTTCCCACATTTCATCTACTTCTAGGGTATTTATGGAGTGCAACAACTATTCCTAAGTTCAATTAAACTATGATGCCTGAAAATCACCACCCTGAAGAATACAGGATTGCATCACTGGTCTTCTACAGTTTTGTATTCACAGTGGGATTGTTGGTGAATGCCACTGCACTATGGGTTTTCAGCTGCACTACCAAGAAGAGAACAACCATAACTGTATATATGATGAATGTGGCATTACTTGACATAATTTTTATATTTTCCTTGCCTTTTCGGATAATCTACCATGGGAAAGAAATGTGGCCTTTTGGAGATACATTCTGTCGGATTATTGGTGCTTTCACTGTATTTTACCCAGCCATTGCTCTGTGGTTGCTCGCTTTTATAAGCGTAGACAGATTTATGGCTATTGTCCAGCCCAAACATGTTAAAGAACTAAAAAATACAAAAAAAGCTGTGCTGGCTTGCATTGGAATCTGGGTAATGACCCTTGCAACGACATCCCCATTGCTGTTTCTGCGATCTGATCCAGACAAAGCCTCGAATTTTACCACCTGCTTGAAAATGCTTGATATCGTCCACTTAAAGGAAGTAAATACATTGAACTTTTCTCGCTTGATTTTTTTCTTTTTGATCCCCTTGTTTATCATGATGGGGTGTTACCTAATCATTATTTACAATTTTATCCACGGCAAGACTTCCAAACTGAAGCCTAAGGCCAAGGAGAGATCCATAAGAATCATAGTTACTCTGATTGCTCAGGTACTCATCTGTTTTGTGCCCTTCCACATTTGCTTCACCTTCCTGATGTTGCAAGATGAAAATACAACTTACAATCCTTGGGCAGCCTTTACCACCTTTCTCATGAATCTCAGTACGTGCTTGGATGTTATCCTGTACTATATTGTTTCTAAACAATTCCAGGCAAGGGTCATCAGTGTGATCCTTTATCGCAATTACCTTCGAAGTGTGCGCAGGAAAAGTTTGCGAACTGGAAGTGTAAGATCACTCAGTAATATGAACAGTGAAATGATATAAAAAGAGAACAAATGTCAGGAGACTTTTACAATGTAAATGAGTGATTCTTTTCCTGAATTCTTGCATTTTGACTACACATAAGAATGTTCTAGGCCAGAAGTAACAGATATATTTGTTGCATTGTAAAAATAAGAGCAGCAGAATAATAATTGCACCTCTCTGTATTCGCTCAGCATCTTTAGTTTCACCTGAAATGAACTAAAACCTAGTCAGCATTAAACTTTCCAATGCTTCTGTCATCTCAAAAGACTGTGAACATTGTCAGACATGAAAAAGTGATGATTAGTACAATAAAGCAGACAACACTGAAGAATTATGACGCAATGTATATATTAATTTTTTATATTTGCAAAATGAAATGCTCCTAAAACTACTGCATATCCTACACTTCTAAAATTAACTTCATTCTCTCGAGATCAATATCACCATTAAGGAGAAAGCATATTCATTTAATTAAAAACTTCTTTGATGCAGATTTCTTGTAACTGACTACATTCTGCAATCACAAAAATACCATCAAAGGGTATAAGAGTCAAACTGTTCATTAACTCCTTGTGCACATTTGATGTGCACATTTATTACACGCTATTTTGCACAAAGTATCTTTTTACACATATGAACATAGGAATTTGTCCAGCCACACTAGCAGCCTATGTCCTAGCAACAAAGTAACAAACATGATGAAAAACTGCAATAACTACTCAAGCTTTCAACTCCTTTTGACTACTCACATACTACAAAAAATGTATCTTTAAAATGTCAAACACATGCTTTTTCTTCCTCATCCAACCAGCCTTTAGCTACTTTCAACAGACACTCTGGAAAAGTAGAAATAAAAAAAGTCTAATGTGGTGTTTAATATTAAAAATCTCACTCCAAGAGCTTTTATTATTACCTCAGAGTGTGCAAAAATGGAAACTCAAGTCTGTATGAGGCTGATCTCACTTGCCAGAAACTTAACCACAAAGCGTTGCGAGCTCTGTGGTTCTACTGAAACATGCACATCTTTTATTAAGTGCAGAAATACCAAATGTAGGTTATGTGAAACTGAACCACTAAACACCTTAGAGCTGTTAAGAACTTCAGCTGCAAGCACTAAATAAAGTAACATGTTCTGGCACTCAATTTTTGAAACACACACAAAATACCAGTATATGCATTTAAAACTGAGCATCGAAGACATGACTTACAGTTCTGTTGCCTTTATGATTTACGAAAAAAATCAGCACCAACCCGATTTCAGTTTTCAGATTTATGACTTGAAATAAACCAAACAATTCAGACTGAGCAAACACAGCAATAATTTGTGCACTGCAAGCTGTGTTTCAATCATGCTGCCTGGGGAAATGGGACTAACAAAATAGAAACTAATCATTATATGGATAAATTATAAACTAACCACAGATCATAACTAAGAAATAAATGTTTGAAATCATAACAGTTCTGCCAGGAACCCTTACACTTTAGTTCAAAAGCAGAATAAATATAATTTGAAATGTTACATGAAGAAAGTTTTTTTAAATAAAATCTTCAGAAAACAATCCCTTGAAAATACATCTAAACCAAACAATCCATTAGAAGCTACTTACAAACCAGAAGGCAAGCTGTTGATGGTGATGCCAAATATATACTGAGTAATTTCTACAAGCAGAAGATCAAACAAAGCTGAGAGCATCCAAGTACCCAGTAAAAAAGACTGGAAAGAAAAAGGTTAATTTGAATCAATTCAACAGATTAAAAATAAGGTTTAATGTATCTCTAAATAAAAGAAAAAATAAGAAAACTACTATAGTAGTTCAACTGAGAAAAATACAATCTTTAACACAACAATAATTCCAAATATACTTGTCTAGATACTGAAGAATGAAGAGCTAGATTTGTTTCCAAAATTAAATTTGACAGGTCTGGTAACTTTCAACTGATAAACCTGCAAACAGTCCTTAGAATAATCCACTGACTGCAAGACATTATAAATATAAATTTAAATTTATGAAAACCGAATAATTCTTAAAACCCTTTAACATATATTTCTATACAAACTGTTAGTAATAAAGCTGCAGTATTCATATAAGACTACAAGATTCTAAACAGTGTAGAAAACAGTTTCTGTTAAAAAAAAGAAATTTAAAACTGGAACTTACTGAAAATTTTCTGCTGCCATATCTTCTTTCAAATATTCTAAAGTTGTAAATGAGTAGACTGCTGCAGAATGTGTCTTTCAAATCAAGACATATTGTTCTTCCACATATAAGTCTCCAAATCTGGAAGGTTAATGATCATCATGTTAAGCCTCTCTTCCTTTAAGGGAATTCTTTACAGAATTTGTGCTCAGAGTAAATGCAATACAGGTAACAGAAATGTGGTACATTTAAGGAGGGAAATAGAGAGAGTAGAATGTTGTGGAGAGTTCAACAAGTCTCTTTAAAAATGAAATATTTTCAGGGCAGATGTCTAACTGTTACAACAAATCTAAAATTGAAATTAACTCAAAGACAATTTTATGTCCCTAGTTTACACTCACAAATAAAAATGGAAATCGCAACCTTAGTGAATTTAGAATTACAAAAAAATTATTTTTGAAACAACCTCTAGATACAAACTAGTCCAAATGTAACTGGTCTAAGAAGGTCTAATCAGATCAGCTTCCTCTGGACCATGTCCAGTTGAGTCTTGATCACCTTCTAAGGATGCAGTTTCCAGAACCTCTCTGAAACTCGTGCCAGTTTTTGGCCACCCTCATGGTGGCCAAATCAAATCTTTACAATCTAGGCAGAATTTCCCATGTTCTATCTTGTGTCAACTACTTCTTGCACTCTGCAGACAAGCAGAACCTGGCTCCAGCTTCTCTACAGCTTCTGATCAGCTACTTGTAGACAGCAATAAGGGGTCTCCTCTCTGTCTTCTCTTGTTGAGGCTGGGCAGACCCAGCTCTCTCAGCTTGTCCTTCTCTGTCACACACTCCACCTCCTCTGACTGACTTGGTGGATCCACTCCAGTGTGTTCATATCTTTAAGGGAGGTGATTATCCTGCTCTGCTCTGCATTGGTGCAGCCTCATCTTGAATATTATGTGCAGTTTGAGGCACCAAAATATAAGACAGATATTAAGCTGTTAGAGAGTATCCAAAGGAGGGCAACAAAGATAGTGAAGGGCCTTGAAGGGAAGTCATATGAGGAGCGACTGAGGGCGCTTGGCCTGTTCAGCCTGGAGAAGAGGAGAATGAGGGGAGACCTCATTACAGATACAACTTAATTGTGAGGGGAAGAGGAGGGGCAGGCACTGATCTCCGTGGTGACCAGTGACAGAACCCAAGGGAATGGCCTAAAGTTGTGTCAGGGGAGGTTTAGGTTGGATACTAGAAGAAATTTCTTCCCCCAGAGGGTGGTTGGGCACTGGAACAGGCTCCCCAGGGAAACGGTCACAGCACCAAGCCTGACAGAGTTCAAGAAGTGTTTGGACAACACTATCAGGCACATGGTGTGACTCTTAGGGATGGTCCTGTGCAGGGCTAAGGGTTGGACTTGATGATTCTTGTGGGTCCCTTCCAACTCATCATATTCTCTGACTCTGTGATTCTTGTACAGATGAAGCCAGAACTGGGCACTTGTGAGACACATCTGGAACACTGTTAGCTACAGGAGTATGGTCTACCTACTTGCCATACTCTCACTCACAGACTGGGAAATGGTTGGCCTTTTTGGCTGCAAGAGTGCGCTTGTCTCCTCTTGTTCACCAGGATCCACAGGTCCTTCTCTGCAGAGCTAATTTCCAAGCACTTGCTCCTCCTAGCCTGCACTGTTCCAGCCTGGGGTTATTCCATCCCAGAAGCAGGATTTTCCAATTAATTAAATTCCTGTCATCCCGTATCTTGGGCTTGCCAAGGTCTCTCTGAATGGGAGCCCTACCTTTCAACATATTGACCATTCCCACCAATTTTGGATCATACAAACTTTAAGCATAAACTTGCTCAAAGTGCACTCCATCCCATCATCCAAGTAACTAATGAATACATTAAATAGTACTGGTCCCAGCACTAATCTCCAAGGGACCCTCCCCTAATTAATTCCTGCCAAGTGGACTTGGCACTCATGACCATAACTCCATTGAGAGTCCAGCCAATTTCCCACCCATCTTCCTTTCCACTTATTCAGTACATACCTCCATTTGGCTTCAAGGACATAACAGGAAATGGGGTTAAAGGCCGTGCTAAAGTCAAGGTATGCAAAATCCACTGACTCCCCCTAGTCCGTAGCACCACTTGCTTCATGGAAGAGCACAACCATTTGGTCAGGCTTGCTTTCATAGAATGGTTGTGGATAGGAAAGGACCTCTGGAGATCATCTAGTCTGACATTCTCATTCAAAGTTCAGTCAATTAGAGCAGAATGTTAACTGACCATGTCTAGTCTGGTTTCGACTACCTCCAAGAGGCTACACAACTTCTCTGGGAAACTGTTCCTCTGTTCCAACAGTCTTACAGTAAAAAACCTTTTGCTTCAAATGGAATTTCTCGTGTTTCAATTCATGACCCTTGACTCTTGTCCTTTCACTGACCTTGGCTCTCTCTTCTTTGCTCCCTCAGGTCAGATATTTACACACACTGCTAAGATCAACCCTAAGCTTTCTCTTCTACAGGCTAAACAATCTCAGCTCTGTCAGTCTCTGCTTACACACCAGACCAGACTGGTGCCCCTCTGCTGGACCCTGTAGTATGTCGAGGTCTGTCCTGTAGGATACAGCAGAGGAGCCCAGCACAAGGGACAGCACTTCAGATGTTGTCACTGAGGCTGAGTAGAGATGAATGATCATTCCACAAGGCCTCCTTCTGAGGCTCTTCCTAATGCAGCCTAGGATGCTGTTTGGCTTTTTGGCCACAACGCTGCACTGCTGGTTTGAGTCCAACTTGAACCTGTTCCCCACCAGGACCCTCAGGGCCTTTTCCGTAAAGCTGTTCCCAGCTGGTCAGCCATCAGCTTGTACTGATGCATGGTGTTACTGCTCTCCGGTGCAGGACTTCGCACTTCCCTTTGCTGAACTTCGTGAGGTTCCTATTGACCCTTTTCTCCCCTCTAAATGCCTGCAGAACTAATGGGTCTATCAACTGTTGAGAGCACCCTGTGTCCTGCTATCCAAGTTATGAATGAAGACACTAAACAGTATTGGTCCCCAGTCCACTTCACTGCCCACTTCTCTCATCTTGTACTTCCTCAGTTTGTCTGAGAACGTTACGGGAGACAGTGTAAAAAGCTACACTAAGATCAAAACAACCTCCACTTATCTTCCATCACCCACCAAGACATTCATCTGCCTCATCACAGAAGGCTATGTGGTCAGTCAAGGATTCCACTTCATGAATCTGTGCTGGCTATCCCCAGTCATTTTACTGTTCTTTGTGTGTCTGAAAATTACTTCTAGGAGAACTTGTTTCGTGACGTTCCCAGTGATAAAGAAGATGCTGACTGGCCTGCATTTCTCTCCTTTCTTGCCTTTCCTGAAGATAGGAAGTACCTTTGCATTCTTCCAGTCCTTGAGAACCTTCCTTGATAGCAACAATCTTTCAAAGATAATACAGAGTGGCCTCACAATGACATGAGCCAACTCCTGCAAAAGTTATGAGTGTGTACCTGTAATCATGAGGCTTCTTCCAGGTAACTAATTTAGTCACCAACTAGTGACTAGATGATATTCAATTATAAAAACTAAAATGCACTTACTAGGTGCACTTTACTCTTTTTTCTTTTTAAAATTCAATATTCAAAAGTTACACTGAGCCACTAAGCCATATAACAACACCATGCACTATGTGCAGGCATAATTCTCACATCACAGCTCTGCCAGACCTTCACTGAGGAGGCTGCTTCTCTCCTGTGAAGCCAGTTCCTCCTCACACACTGGCAGCCTCCTCCTAGCCCCCCCTAAAAAAGATGATGTGCTCTTATACTCTCTCCAAGAGCCACTTCCGTGCACTGATATCACATCCAACATCACTTTTAAGTAATCTTTGCTTTATGGTCATTGCACTGAGTCACCAGTCAAGTGACTAGAAAGCCTCATCTACTTCTTCATGATCAGGCAGCCTGTAGGAAATGCCACCACCAAAGTTGGCTGCACTGATCTGCCCTCTAGTCCTGACCCATAAAATCTCAACTTCTTCATGTCCCAAGATGCAGTTTTGTGCAGTTCTGCTGCTCTTTCCCATAAACAGCAATTCACTTCATTGCCTGTCCTTCCCAACAAGCTTGTACCTTCCTGCTGAGGCACTCTTATCACATGACCTAACCTATCACATTCCTGTGACCCCTGTGAGATCGTAGCCCTGTAATGGCATATGACCTTTAATTCCCCTTATTTGTTCCTTATGTCACATGCATTCGTGTGCAGACACCTCAAAGAGGCACCTAGTCATGCTGATTTCCCAGAAAACACGAGAGTCTTCCCATAATGCTGTCCCGTAGGCACTTCCTTATTTATGTATTTATGAAGTAGGTCCTTTTCAGTCCTGTTTTGCTGACTACAAGATCCCTTCGGTTTGTATCATCCTGTCATCCATTCATATCAATCCTTTGCTGGCTAACCCAATCCACATCCCTTCCATTGACTGTGGGTTGTCATCTCCCTCCTGTGTTGTTCCTGTCTTAGTGTTCTCCTCACCAGGCTGGCCTGCCTGTTACCAAAGATGCCTTTGTCCCACTTGCTCAGGTGGATCCCATTTCTTCCAAGTAGTTCTCAATCTTCAAGAGAGGACACTGGGCACAAAACCAAAAACCTTGTCGCCAACATTAGCTGTGCAACCAATCGCGACCCTCAGAATCTGCCCACTTCAGCTTGGCTGCTCGCAGTCACCTTTGTGTCCTGTACATCTTGAAAAACTGCTTCTATAAAGACTTGATCCATGACCTTCCCAGGGACCAAGGTAAGGCTGAGGGACTAATGTTAACTGGATCTTCCCTTCTGCCCTTCCCAAAGATGAGTGTGATGTTTGCCTTTCTCTTAGACTTTTTCATCCCCCTCCTCAAACACTTGCTTGTAACATTTTTAAAAGGCAGACATCACTTATGTATTTGTTCTGCACAGCATTAGCAAGACATTTGGAAAATATAAGTAGTGTTCTTGCAAAGTTTTAATCTACATTATCGCAAGAAAGCTCTTGTTCTTGACAAGATTACAGAGTTACACAGCACAGAGTATCAGTAGCTAGGTCTAATAATCTTTTAAAGTTTAGGCTACAGCTGGCATTCTCAAAGACATTAATTTGACTACATACCTTTTTTTTGATGCAACCGTAAAATCTGCAGGGTAAGATAAACACAGAGGCATTTGCTGACCCTTCTCTGGTGAGCAGCAGTTCACCACTTCCAGAAATTAGAATAAAACACTCCAAAACAAATCCATACAGAACTTACCAATTCTAAGTGCATTATTTCAACAACTGGAGCTGATATTACAGGATCCTTAATTAAGTTTAAAATAAAACCTTACAAGAGACAATACCCAAAAGATAGAGTATCTTAGTTTGAAACAGGAATGAGTAAGAAACGCCTAGTAAGAAGTTAATCATTTCAGCAGAGTACTGAAGAGCATGACAAACTCCATCACTTGGAATCTTCAAATTAGAAGCAGCCCTTCTATTCAACAGGCAAATTTTAGTTTTCCACAGCTAACTAAACCAGAACTTACAGAATGAAAGTTATGGCCTGTGTGGTTAAAATAAATCATATATAGTCAGAAAGGTGAATCGCAATAGCCCTCTTCAGTCTCAAAAACTAAGCACAATAAGATACTGACATTCATATCAGAATACTTGTATTATTAAAGGGAATAAATCACACTAAAATCACAGCAAGTTTCCAAATTACAGTGTCTGAAAGGAAAAATTACACGATCACTTCCCAGACAAGACAAAGAAGTGAAAAGTTATGTTGATTGTTTCAGATCTGGTTTTTTTATGTTTTCCAAAAAGTGGCAAACTGGGGTGACATAAAAAAAGGTAAGAACAAGCTGGTCTACAACAGTGAACAAAGGGAAAGAACCAGAGGAAGAACAACCGAGGGGGAAGGGGGCGGGGAGAATGGCATAGAAGACCACATTTTGCAGTCTCTTCTCACACAAAATGAGCTGACTCTTACCTGAAAATCCTCTTTTATAGCTTGTAAATTATATGCAAAGAACTTCTGATAATGTTGGAAGAGCAGAGTCAATAGAATCGAGATGGCACTTAGGACTAGTAACAAACTCTTCGACAAAGGCGCTTTATCTTAAAGACAAAAGACCAAACAGACAAAAAAAAGCCATTTTAGAGAAAAGTCTCTGACATGTAAAAAGTGATACATTTAAACAGGTGTCTGGAAAACATAGTAACAGTGACACCACCTTGACTTTTTAGCTCAATGACTTCCCAAGTTCTCAACAACTTGCGGACAGGACGAAAATACTAACCAAAGGAAGTCTTTAGAGATATTAATGACAGTTATATGTTAAGCAGACATTTTGTTTCCAACACTGTCTCATGAAATTAATCATTCAGCTATAATTAAACCTAAGTTCTCTGCACCTATAGAGGTCATGCCCCTCCTTTGTTGCCCTCCTAAGGCTCAATCACACTTAAAGGAAATAAAATAAACATTGTTTTTTCCAGAAAAATATACATGCATATCTAGTTAAAACAAATACTTCTGTTTCCTTCGTATTAGGGATTAAGATTAGCTATTTTCTTAGAGGCTATGAAGCAGGAACCATCTGAAAAAATGTCCTGAAAAAACTGTTGTTCTCTCCACCACACTTGGAACCACCATTCAAGGAAATATATCTAAGTCAATTTACACGACATTCATCTTCCTTCCATTCAGTCATTACAATTATTCACAAAGAAATTAATAGAATCAGTATGTTTGTGAAGTCAGAACTTCTTTCCCTCTATGAGCATGACTTTCAGAAAAGACATTCAGAAGCAAGCAAAGAACAGAAAAATCTGCAATGCACATTTACTAAAAACTGCCAAGTGGAATATCCAGCAGGAGTACACCCTGAAATTCATCCTAATCTGTTCCTGCAGGTGATGCAATAAAATACAAACTCTTGCCCGACAATTCAAGCCAATACAAAGACTCCAAAATATTACTTATTCTATGACTTTTCTCTTCTTCACACATGCAACCTGAATCACATTTACTTCCTTTCCAAACACCTCAGCTGTAGCACACAATCCTCTCATTTTTCAGACAACTGTTTTTCCCAGAGCATTATGAAATCTGTAGCTCTGCTGTTGTTCTTCTTACATAAAAAAGGAACAATGACATTACTTTAAAAGTACTAATGGGAAGTAAAGAGCAGGAGCACAGGAAGAACAAAACTGCATGAAACAACAAAATACAGGAAACATTTAGTACCTGTCCAGGTTAAACCACATGCCATGAATGATTCCATTAATATTTGCTGCACACTAGAACAGTGAACTGCTAGAAAAGGAAGACAGTAAAAGGCACCAAAGCCAAGATTTTAATTACGGCACAATCCCACTGCCATTGAAACTACAGTTCTTACTACATAATTTGGGTGTGATCCTCTTCCAAGTATTAGCTGATGACATCAAGAACAACTTTGATGGGCATTGTTAGCTGCTCTCAGCTCACACCACCTTGAAGTCTGCAGTCTCCTGTTGTTCACCATGTGAGGAAAACATCTCTTTTTAAGTGTACCACAATGAAAACTTGTGCTTAAAACTCTTATTTCAGTCCACAACCAAGCCTTACTCCATTTAAGCAATTAATGCCTTGAAGAACTATCCTGCTATAGAAGTTAGGCAGTCACTTGGATAGACACAGGTTGATGTTACTATGCTAACCATAAGCTCTACTTTTATGATTGTGTGAGATACATTAGGGCAGAAAGTCTGGCTGACTTTTTTTTTTTAATGAGAGAAAACTGTCCACCTTTCAATTTAGTATCTTTCACTGGATTTTTTTTTTTTGCTCTCCAAAAATAAGGTCTATAGTCTTTAGATGTCCATTTTTAAAATTATTTATTTCTCTGACTCAGACATTTCAAAACAGTTTGAAGCCATCAGAGAACTGTAGAACACTGGGGAGATAAAAGAAGCTGGAGCTGCCTCAAAGCTACTGTGCAGACAATGTCCACACATGTTCACATGAAACCTCAGGCAATGCTCTTTTAGTTAACTTGGCTAAATTAGCATTCCTTGATGTGAAAAGGTCAGTTATATAATCAGGATACAATTTTTTGAAATTTGAAAGTGTAGCCTAAAACACAAGAACTGTACTACTACAACAGTAAACAGTTTTGAACTAAAGTCTGATGAGACTTGTTATTTTACTATCAAATGCATCTACGTTATTTCATGAATGTGAACACATTTTTACAAGGACTCCTTAATCCCATAATACTTTTCACATAAGGAACACATTACCACAAGAAACGTGACAACAATACCTCTAGAGATCCCCACTGTGACTATATAATTCTATAGGTTTTATATTTAGATTTTACTACAATTTGCATATCATTAGATCATTTTTACACTACAGGTAATACTCTCTTGAAATGCTTTATCCTATCCAGTTAATTCCTAATTTGAATGCATTCAAAAACAACTACCCTTATCTGTTTTCACCAAAAGTGTGAACACACATTTTTATTAAGAGCCTCCTTTTAGCTTTCAGCTTAGACACTTTAAACCTTGGTATAGAGGAAAAGTACTTAATATTAGACATGTCATCAAGTGAAAAACCACGGAAGTAACTAACCCATGAATGTAACAGTCACCCACAGGGGACATCACATGAGTAACGGAAACTTCTACTCTCAAGCATCTCATAATGTCACTGTGGCTGAGAAGTTCATTCTTGTCTGGTGAACTTGAAAAATACAATAATGCAACTTCTGAAATGCTTTTTCCAAGTGTTTGCACAGTGTAGCAGTTTGCTTCACCCCTCAACAGCATATAGATCCTTATCAAGGACTGCTGTGGAATGTCTCAAGTAGTAAGACCAAAAGTGGCTATCAATCCCAGATAATGCACTATCAGGCATTCTGACATTCAAGTCAAATTTCTTACCTAGAATGCAAAGGTAATTTAGAATTTAGAAGGCAAAATTCTAGCCCAGTGGGCATGCAACCATATGCAAGATGGGAACACGTACGACCAACCCACCAGGCACCAGTGTCTGCTGGCAGCACCTGTGCACATGCCCAGAGAGACAAAAACAGTGCCTCAATACCACGTAAGGCAAGTAGAATGAAAGAATAAAACCTCATTTTGACCCTGAAACTTAAAATATATCAAACACTGTCTTCAAAGATGTTAGAATAAATTTGCAACCCAGAAGTGGCAATTCTTTCAAACAGCAGGCAGTAACAGCATTGGTGCTGCAACACACCTAGGGAGCTTCCATCCAAGTGCAAAGAGAAATTTTGTAACAACCAGCAGAACATGCCCACGCTAAGATGAAGAGCAAGCAAACAGCTTTCACTGCAGATCTTTGCAGTGAAGTCTCCTCCCAAAACTGCCATCAAAATCTCGCAGGCAAGCGTCCCAACTTCCACGTTACCATTGTACAATGTGAAGTTGTTCCCAAATGTGACATAAATAAGAAAATCAACTCTTAAGTCTCCACATTCCACCCCTGCACTCATTGCAAAGCCCTCAAATCCTCTCCTTCCACAGCCTACTACTCTTCTGGCTGCCAGAACCACTTTTCAGAATATGGAGTTAAGGATACCTGTGTCTGTCTGTCACAGAGGGGGAGGTTTATGGCACAACTGCTCATGTAGTTGCAGCTTTAGAAGCCGCCACTGCACTAAGAAAGTTGTAGTAGCAACAACAGCTACAGTTTCTGAAATTATTTCCTGGTCCCTGCCTGTTCACTACTCACAGGTGAAGAGACACAGCACATGGGCATAAGAGGCAGCCAGAGAAATCCTCTGTTTCAGAAGAGCTTTTGAGGGAACAACTTCACCTCCTGGGCTGCTATTTCAGGACTGAAAATAAAGTGTTGACTTGGGAGAGGACCTGCTGACACCAGCTAATGAGCAGTGGTTGCAGAAGCTCAAATTAGCTCAGGACAATGTCTGTGTGGATCACTACTGAGCTTACACCACAGCTGCAGATGAAATATGCTTTGTAACAACTCTTTTTCCACTATCATCTTCCCAAACCCAGCTGCTATAAGGCAGACACATCATTTCATACAAACAATTAAGTGCTGGGGGCTACTATAATGGCACAAAACACACACAAAACCCATGGTTTTTAATGCTAATACACAAGATAAGCAAGTCTTTTAAACCATAACTGATGCACATCTGAACGGACAGTACTTCCCAAAGGCACTGGCAGCATCTGCATTTCGGGTGGCTGTTTTTCCTGCATTAAACGCAGATATTAATCTACTGTATTCCAAGATGTGCACAAGAACCTGCAGCAGGTTCACCAACCAACAATGACGTTTCATCACTGTAGAAACAGTCTTTCATCAAATGCTTAAAAACTTAATGCAGGAGCTGAGATGCATAACATTAGTTTAAGAAAGTCAATGAAGAAACCAACTGCAATCATTCTTTAAACCTACTTTTAAAAGGCATGGGTAAGACTGTAATCAAACTGGTTATCTACACCTTTACTATTTAGAAAACTTGTGAGTTTAACTTAGGCTACAAACTATAAAAAAATGAGGAGATATAAAAAGGGGAAAAAAAGGGCAAAAAGCATAACTTTTGTTTCTAAAAGTAACACTTGAAATAGAAACTGAATCAGGTTGAAGTCCACAAAAATGCTCCCCTCATTGAGGTTCCATCCAACCAAAGAGCATATTACCATACTACTTTTAGTATACACTGTCAGAAATATCAGGTGTGGCTACACCACAAGACCATGTGGACATTCCCACACTAGCTTGAAACGAGTTAGCTCTGCTGCAGCAGAATAGCCACATTTTTGTGGTGTTCAATGCATGGCTGAATGACCTGATGTGGCTATGCTGCTCCTAGGGACTCAGGCTAACCAGGCTGCACTGCAGCATGCTGATGTAGCAGCTAATTCTATTTCCCATACAGTGCCATACTGTGTAATATAGTTATGCACAGAAGACTGATATATTCAAGACATAGTCATATTTCCTTCAGTCATACTAAAAAGCATTTTAAATTTACAAGCTTTTTTATTTTAATTTTTCCAACACCTCTGCACAAAACAGTTCAGTCTTGCCAGTTATGCAAGCAGAGGAACACAGAGCTCCCCTCTTGCCTTGGGGTTTTCAACAAATTGCTAGTACTGCACTACAAGGTTCACAGAGACATAAAAGCCTAAGTTGCATTAGTAGAAATCCTTGAACACAAGTTCAAAGGAGTCCACTCCCTCATACTATATGAAGTAGCTTGTGTGTAGTAGGCAAAGTAGTAAAATATTCTGCAGAGGTAACAAGTGGCTGTGCTTTAAAACGTGGACTCAAATTTTACCTTAATAAAGACTAACTTGAACAGGCTTTCCTACTACATTAAATTAAATGGCCAGTCTCTTCGCGAACGAAGAACCGGGGAAGGTCTTTCCACCTTCCAGCCTGCGCATTGGATTTTTTTTTAGGTGAGACACAGTGTGAGCGGAACTGAGCCCACCCTTTAATCCTGAGGTTCATCTGCCGGGGCCAAGCACGCTTGGACGGTGGCAGCGAGGTCCTCAGGACGTAGATGGATTGCCTTATGGGCTAACGAGCTCCATCTGCCCGGGGAGGGGCCCCGACCGGGAATCGAACCCGGGTCTCTGCAGTGACAGTGCAGTGTGTTTTCCTCTACACCATCGGGGGCTCCAGTATGTACATAGCATGAAGAATATTGGGAAGGGATTACAGTGTCTGCAGAAAGGTTTGGTGTTGCTCTAAGTAGTGTAAGTTGTTGGTAAAGCCTTCCTATGTATCATATTCTGCTACTGGGATGCAGCATTTTGGCAAACTAAGCAGCACTACGGTACATCAAACAGCTAGCCCAGTGTCACTCTTCACACACTTATGCTTAGCCTTTGCAGAACCACTCAAGTGTTTCCTGAGCAGTATTCCTCAGTATTCCTCATGGGACCGAACCAACAGACTGCAACACAAGAAACTGGTCTGGATCTGGCACCACAGCCCACTTCTCAAGCCCCTCCTTACAGCCAGGTGCTGGTAACGCATTTCCTGAACACACTGCATTGTTGTTTGACAAGTCAACTCAGCTGGGTTAGTGTTTTGCTAAGTCATTTGGGTCTGCCTCTGCTGTGTCTCCTGCTAGTGCCCAGAGGAACTGTTTTTTTTTTTTTTTCCGAGGGCATACTGGCTCCTCCAATATTTCAGATAACAGAAACAGTTTCCCGTAGCCAGGGCAAACCATCTCTGTCCTTTTAAATGGTGGGGTTCTTTGTTTCCTGGCTTCCCTCTCTCATAGTTGTAACATGTACCAGCTATATTTACTTCTACATTTATATCTCCTCATCCAAAATGGTGCACGTCCTGCACTGAGTAGGTGTGTTGTCACCTCACAGCACAGTTATCACCTGTCTGTCTGCAATTCGCCATATCATTCCTACCAAAGGATCTATTTGTCTGGACTAGCTCACGTGCAGCTGGGGTTGGACTGTTTGTTTGCTGGAGTGGTTTGCTTTTATGTATGTTTCTCATAAAATTATTTTTCCAGGACCTCTGTGACTATGCATGCAATTCCACGCTAATACTGAACAGGAAATGTAGGACAGAGGATTTATACCAGGAAACTCTTATACTAGGATAAGAAATACTAGATAAACACTTTATGTAAGAACTCACTTTATCTGTAGTGCCCAAAGTCATGAGATCTCTCCTTAAATGATACAGGGACAAGGTGAAAGACTTCACAGCACAGGCCAGGCTATTCAAGCATTATTTACCAGAAAGTCTAACTTCAGTAGAAGTGGACAAACTTACGAGGAAGCTGAATTACGCATAAGGAACTGACAAGTTTTGCATTTCCCCGGATGAAGATAGTGTCATTCACCTCGCTGAACCATGGAGCCAGGATGTGGAATGAACTTTTCTGTGTAGACATGTGTAACAATGTAGAATCCATGGGCATCCACAGTACAGACGTTCCAACAAGTTAGCTTGTTGGATAAGATATAATATAAGATATAAAAAATATAATAATATAAGATATAAGTAATACAGAAACAATTTGTACTTGCTAATAACTATGAGAAATATTGTCTATTCAACACAGGGTCTATCCATGGCTAAATCTAGATGTTATTTTTTTAAGAGCGTTTTATCAACTGATTGTACATAATGCAAGAACACCTTATCCTGAATAAAGAACAGTAACAATTAGAATAGCTACAGTAGCTAAGTGGACTTCAAAAAAGCTTAGCTGATCTAAACTTATTCTGTTAGGTTAGTGGTAGTATTTCAGGGCCACCTTTCCATACAAAAGCAAAATACATTCAGATTAAACAAACGCAACAGAATTCCTGGTCTAGAAATTTGGAAATGTAGCCGTGCAGTAATCTGCACGAAGAGACAGTTAGCTGTTCTGCTTTTATTGGTTAAATCAAAATACAGGAGTTTTTAATTTACTCACTCAAGATTTTTGTTCATGCAGGCAGCCAAAGATTTTTCCAAATAAATGTTAAAAATAAACTGTGCTAAAGGAACCTACAGTGCCTTCCTCACACATTTCCTAAAAACAGTACATCAGTATGCTGCTAAGCAGCATCAGATTACCAAAGTTCAGTCACCTCTTCTGCCACATTCTGTCATATTGAATGTTTGGAATATCAAACAATAACTTCATTTTAACGAGCACACATTCATTTATTTGAATTATAAGCTATCTTCTCTCGAGCACACACAGTTACCATGTCTGGGACATAACAAAAGGCAGAATAGACTATAGGGTCAATCAAAGCTTTATAAATTTTTATGGCAAGAGGAATAGTATTGAATGAAAAAGGTCCAAAACTCAGCATCTTCTAATGAAAAAACTTAATACTCTAAAAAAACTTAATATTCTAATGAAATCATTCTTCACTACAAGAGTCAAAAACCAGTTTAAAATGCATTTTTAGGAAACAGCTTGAAAATATTCTACTCATGTCAGTATCTCTACAGTTTAAAAGAAGTTTTGTTTACATTGAAATATCAAGAAATGAGAGGCAGCCTAGAAACACTGAAAAAACAGAATGCAAGAAAAGGAAAAGGGACTAATGAAATATCAATCAATAGATTAGCTTCATAGAACACTGATTATGAATTTGATCTACGTACTGAACCAAATAAAACATAAGAATTCCTTATTTACTTCTCTCCTTTAGACCTCTAGAGACAACACTAACTAATAAATTGATCTTTATATTGTTTCCACAATCTCCTGGAATTATATGATATAGACCTGTGTTACTTATTTAGTTTTATTCTAAAATTAGCAAAAGAAATAAAACCCCAAGAATTCAAAGAACATGGACAATAATATCCTCATTCAGTGGTCTTCAACTTTCATTAGATTATTACCAGATGGAGCAAAAAGTTTATAACCACCTGCACCTGCTGCCACTACAAGCTACTGGTTACTCTCCTATCCCTCTCAGACAAGCACTAAACGCAATTTCAAGAATTAACTAACTGGAAGAACTTACAAAGAACAACAATACTTCAAATGAATTAAATCACTATTTATGTTCTGATAAGAAGTTTCAAAATCAAAAAGGTGAGTAGGCCAAACCCAGACTGGCTTCTAGAAAACTAAGGACAAGGGTGTTTCTGGCACTCTTGTTAAAACACCTTGCATAAGAAGCCCAGTAAGAATCACATTACCAAACTGGAGTAGAGCTCTGGGGTCATTTGTTGTTTGCTTTCCAATTGCTAAAGAGAATTCTGCAGAAAGGAGTGAAAACAAGGCAACGGTGAAAACAAGGCAAAAAGAATACAGTAACCAATGACATTTTTACCATCACATCTACGTCTGAAGACACTAAAGCCCCCAATATACTAGAAATATAATCAACAAGTGGGTCACTTTTCAAATTACCTAAGACACACAAAGATAAAAGAGCTTAGTATTACTAAGTTTTACCAAGTGGTATCGTAACATGGCTTTAAACAAACATTACAGGTGTTAAGAAGTATGTCGGAGATGGCACACCAGGCTGCAGGAGCCTTCAGTCTGACCTGGCACAATCATCCTTATTGCTGTTGAACCAGGTGTCTGCTTACTTTACCTAGGGTCACTGATACAGATCCCATTATCCACCAACACTGCCCTAGTGCTCCCAAGAGCCAGGGGCAGAAAGCACAGATACATTTTCCTGATGCAAGATCAGGAAACAATTCATTAATTACCTAAACCATCAGATTCTGCACATTCTGACTGAATCCTACATACCTGCTGCTACTGCAGCAGACACTTCTGCTACACAGGCAGAAACAAACATCTGAGGGCACAGGGACACTTTAAACTGCTGCAGTTGTGCTCTAGGTGAACGTATGTCACTGCCAAGTTGTCATTGGGTTTGTCATTTCTCTTCTAGAGTTTGTCAGTGCATCTGTATCAGCCAAGTCTTATTGTGAAAAATCACTTTAGGTCAACAGGTGCGTTCAGTAGGAATGTATGTCACATCAGTTTTCAAGTATAAAAGATAAAAAAGTACATTTGGTCTGAAGTTGTGTCAGGGAAGGTTTAGGTTGGATACTAGAAAAAGATTCTTCACCCAGAGGGTGGTTGAGCACTGCAACAGGTTCCCCAGGGAAGTGGTCACAGCACCAAGCCTGACAGAGATCAAGGAGCATTTGGACAAAGGTCTCAAGCACATGGTGTGACTCTTGGGGATGGTCCTGTTCAGGACCAGAAGTTGGACTTGATGATCCTCATGGATCCCTTCCAGCTCAGGACATTCTGTGATTCTATGGTTTACTTTTTGCAGAATGGCATCAAGTTGAGGTTCTTTTCCTACGATAAACATGTTTCTTATAACAAGAATTTTCCAATCATTTTTCTGATGGACCGACCTTGGAGAAACTTTAAATACTGACCATGACTTTTCACCTGTGCAGCCAAACAAGGATACTTTTCCCCACACTTTCTTTCTCACAGAATTATACACAGACACATGACATCAAAACGTTCCTATTAGGGGAGGGGAATAAAATACCAGGAATTGTGAATCAAGTACTTGTTTACCAGATCCATCTGTAAAAACACTCCTCCCCTCTTTTGATGCCTCATATAGAATACAGCTACAACTAACATTACTCCTTAAACGCCAGAAGTATTCCCCCCGGTTGGAGGTTGCTTTCACACACAGCTTTGGATTTCACAGAATCACAGCATCAGTTAGTTTGGAAAAGACCTCTGAGACCATCAAGTCAAACCTTTGACCTAACTACTACCATATCAACTACACCATGGTACTAAGTGCCACATACAGTCATTCCTTAAATACCTCCAGGGATTGTGACTCCATCACCTCCCTGGACAGCCCATTACAATGTTCAACAACCCTTTCTGTGAAGAAACTCCTCCTAATGTCCAACCTAAACCTCTCCTGGCACAGCTTGAAGCTATATCCTTCCCTGCTGCTGTTAAGTGCCTGGGAGACAAGCCACCCCCCACCTGACTACAACTTCCTTTCAGGTAGCTGTAGAGAGTGATAAGGTCTCTCCTCACCCTCCTTTTCTCCAGGCTAAATAATCCCACCCCCCTCACAGGACTTGTGCTCCAGACCCTTCACCAGCTCCACTGCCCTTTTCTGGACACACTCCAGCCCCTCAATGTCCTTTCTGAATTGAGGGGCCAGAACTGGACATAGTACTCAAGGGGCAGCCACACCAGTACAAGCACAGAGGGACAATCACTACCCTGGTCCTGCTGGCTGCACTATTTCTGATACAGGCCAGGATGCCATTCGCTTTTTTGGCCACCTGGGCACACTGCTGGCTCATGTTTAGCTGTCAACCAGCACCCCCAGATCCTTTTCCACTGGGCAGCCTTCCAGCCACTCTTCCTTCAGTCTGTAGCACTGTATGGAATTATGCATGCTCAAGGGCAAGACCCAGCACTTCACCTAATTGAACCTCATACCTCTGGCCTTGGCCCATTGATCCCCTGCAGAGCTTTCCTGCCCTCCATCAGACCAACATTCCCACCCATTTTGTATAAAGCACGCAGTTAGTCAGCAAAGTTTTCACTTATCATTTGTCCCTGCCTGCTCTTGGGACTGTAGTGCCAAAGTGCACAGCGCAGCCAGGTCAGCTCCTCACGGCCGCTTCCAGATGCAGACGCTGCAGATGCTTTGTCCTGTAAACAAGCTCAGAACCAATCCCCCATATCCCTGAATTCAGTTCAGGTAGCACTGGGACATAAAATGATTTGCGTATGCTGCTGCACGTACCAATAAAGCTAAACAGAGCTAGGAACAAATTTGTCCACATGTCTACCTTATCAATAAACTGGTTTTAAAAAGTAAGTTTATTTTCACACGACGAAAACGGGGGGTCTTGCGTTTTCTAACACATATGTTGGCATGCAGGTCCATGCCGATGTATGCAGATCCATACACACACACACACACACACACGGACACAGACAGACACATGCCCACACCCGCGGCTCCTCCTGCCGTCACGTAGTTTAAAAGTGCAGCCGAGGGGGAGACCAAGCCCAGCGGCTCCCCCGGGACCGGCGGCGGCAGCGCCGCCCGCACTCCCAGCCCGGACCGCCGCCCTCCCTGGACCTCAGTGGGGCCGGTACTCACAGAACCCGTTGGAGCCGGTGCTGGTGAACATGGCAGCGGCCCAGCCCGGCCGGCGGACGCGGCTGGCGGAGCTCCCGAGGCCGGGCAGCCCCCTCGAGGCCGGGCAGCCCCCCCGAGCTCGGGCAGCCCCTGCGGAGCCGCGGCGGGCCGGGGCCGGGGCCGAGGCCGGGGCCGCGATGGGAGGGCTAAGGTGGCCGCGATGGGCCAAACCCCGCCGACAGGCGACCGGGCGGCGCCCCCTGCCGGGCCCGCCGGGCGGGCCTGAGGTGGAGGGGGGGGGTAGGGGGGCGCTTCAGTCTTGTCTGTAATTAATTACTTGTATCTTCATAAATAGGAAGAATTTGTTTTTGCTGAGGGTGGCAGAGCACTGGAACAGGCTGCCCAGGGAGATCGCGGAGCCTCCCTCCCCAGAGACACTCCAAACTCACCTGGGCGCGTTCCTGTGTCACCTGCTCCGGGTGATCCTGCCTTGGCGGGCGGGCTGGACTGGATCGTCTCCAGAGGTTGCTTCCAACCCTAACGATTCTGTGATTCAATACGATTTCAATTTGAAATATGTATGTGCCTTAAGGAAGCCTGACTCCTCACGCTTTGGAAAACTGTGGCCCTCGAGGCTCATCCTAATTTGGGGAGTCCGCCAGGCAAGTAGCTCATTAGGAGCTGTGAGTAAGCTGTCATTACAGCTAACGGAGATGTAGTCAATACAGACAGCAGAGTCTGGAGAGCTTTTCAAGTGATCAAATGAAGCTTTAGGATTAAATTAATTGCTACCTATGCTGCACCGGCTGTATTGAACAGTACATCAGACACCCAGATCTCTAGCAGCATGGTAGACACCCAATATAAGGTAAGACAAATTCCCCATTTCATAGAGATGTGGCATACATAATAAGGCTGAAATTATTCAGGCACCAAATTTCAACGACATTTTCAAGTCCTTGTAGAAATCAGACTTTATTGAAGTTATGCTAAGCATTTAAAAGGTGACGATGTTCTGTGTTAGGAAGAAACAGGATGAGGTTTGTGTGCTGTGTGTTCCTGTGCTTGACAGAACCGAGGGCCTCAAGGTCACTTACTGCACTACTAGACTGAGAACAAATGTCACTCTAGGACTGGAAAAGGTAACAATTTTTAAGCAGGCAACAAATAGTAAAAACTTTTCAGGGAAGTCACTAAATTGTTATATTGCATAAATTTTTTTATATGCAACAAAAAACCAAAATACCTTTTAATATTTACATTCAAATGCAACCATAAAATAGCACTTTAAATGTGAAGATCCTGAATCTTTGTAAACCAAATCTCTTGAACACTGCCAAGGGGATATAAAAAAATGCCTTATGTTTGGGTTCACAAAGACTTAAGCTAAGTTCAGCATATCAGCATGTAATTTTAAAATGTCCAGCTTCCGGCATTAATTTCGAGTTTCTGTTGCTCCCTTGTCCTCTCTGTTCAGGGCTTCAGTCAGCCAGATAAGAACTGGATTCACAGTCCTCTCACAGAGAGGGAGGTATGCCCAAACCAGACAGAAGGAAGAGACAAAGAGACAGCACACTGGAAATCCTGACTACCCCAGGCTGAGGTTCTTTCCCCTGAAAAGAATCTAAATTGGATTCACAGCATGAAACCTATCGTGTACTTTGCGTCTTTGGCTACAGACAACTGGCTTACTCTTTGCTGGTAAGCACAGCTGGAAGAAGTGCTTCGCTACGGAAATTTTCCTTCTTTCTTTCAAATGCAAATGGCTCTGGCTGCTGTATGCTACATATGCAAACTCTGTCTTGTCAGGGTGGTGCTGAATGTGCAAAACCATACATAAGTGACAGGCAATCCTCATTTCTAATGAAAGGGAACGTAAATAAGGAGGTGCAAAGCCTGCATAGCTTGTAATAGTTCCAGCATGAAACTTTCTTTGGGAAAAGCTGGGGTGCCTCCTGAAGCTTTAGGGATCTAATGAGGTATTCATGGTTTACTTAATTACCATTTTGGACTTTTTTGACTAACCTTCACTTAAAGTAATTAAGCCTTTTTGTGGATCTGGCTTTAGTATAGGTGAGGATAAAACCTGAAAACTTTTCCATCATTGCCTGTGTAATAGGCTTAGGATTGCTGTTTCAGTGCTGAAGATAAAGCTTGCTTTTATTTCTTTCAGAGTTACACAGAACTGAGTGACAACGTTTAGAAGTTTACAGTCCTGAGAGCCAAGAACTGGTGTTCTTCTTTTTTTATAAGCTCTGTTTTGAAGACTTCCCTTGATTGATGTCCTACAAGGTAATCATATTAAAGGGATTCTCCTCTGAAACGTCAAGCACTGGAATTGGGTTGAAGTCATAATCACTAAGCATAGTAGAGACTTGGGCATGTATTCTGCTGAACGGGGATGCATTTGGGCAAATATTTAAGGACTATTTTGAAAGCAGCTCTGTGGACTTGTTATCACTGACAGATACAACAAAGCTGAATAAGTAGCAATAATTGGCAAGATTCTCCCAACAACATACCAAAATACTCGCAGATTTGTCAATACCACTGGAATAAAGGGAGCTGGCTCTGGATTTTTTTACCACTCTCTTATTAAAGTCTACAAATACACTATGGTGTATTTGTAAAACATCTAATGATGTCCTTTGTTTCTAAAAAATGTTTATTAAGTCAGTTTTTCTGAGATTAGATCAGATGAGATTCACTATGTGTTTTTGAGAAAACTGCATATAATTATGCAGTTATGCATATAAAATTGCTAATAATTATAGTTTCACATACTGATTGAATAGTAGAGGAAATGTAGTTTTTGCCCTCAGATACAGTGCCAAGCAGAGAGGGTTTTTTCTATCCCAACACTGCTTCTGTCAACTGGTAGTGTGTCATAAGAATTAAGCAAATTATTTGCATTTTTAGGTATACAGTGTGGACTACTTTGGAGTTAAATGAAATCATCAGTCCTCATGCTTGCCTTGGAACATATCCCAGAATAGGAAGGCTAGCACTTATCTACTAATCTACTCAGAACAAGCTTAGAAGGCTTTGACACTGCTCAAATGTCAGCTTAAATATCTCCCATTTGTTTATTGCATCTAGTTTGTGGGGTCAGTTTGGTATGGTCAAAATAAAGTTATTTAAATTTCCTGATGAAAAGAATATCTCAGGAGACTTGAATTTATATTTCCAACTATTTTCTAATAAGATTAAGTTGCTTTCTTCTCTGAACTTGTGATGTTTTTGAAGCACCTCTTAATTACTAATTAATCTCCAACGGTAAGATGCTCCCCTGGCATATATAATGAAGGATAGCAGCAGAGTAAAACAAAGTGGAAATGTAACACCTCACCCAGGAATTTTCTGACTAAACTTGGTGCAGGTTAATGATTCTGCACGTTAATGGCAAATGGTCTGTGTCTCTCTGACATCTGAGGTTTCTGTGGCATTCAAAGTAGCACCTGCAGTTATTACAGTGACCTGAAATATTAGCAGATACCTGAAGAGAGGTTAATGCTAAACTTAATGATTTCAGTAGCTTCTCCCTGCAGTTTCTAACCCTTGTCCTCAGTTACAGAAGGTGTTAAAGAAGAAAGCTGTGCACCACACAAACCCTGCAGAGGAGAGTTCAGAGGCAGTGGAGCTTGCTGATAGCAGCTTGCATGGGAACAGGAGGAAGGCCAGAAGGCAAAGATTCACTGGGCTAAAATCAGACTGATTTGTCCTGTACCTTTACGAAATTAGTGAATGTCTCTCAATCCCTCAGAAGTGAACAAAAACTTTGTACTATGGCAGACCTGCTGTCCTCTTAAACTGTAGTGTGTTCTTTTTATTACATAGCTGTTTGGGTTTTTTATTATAGCTAGAAGATACAGAACATTTTCTAGCTTAGTTCTCTCCATGTAGAGCTGGCAGGCTTACAGTTAATGTGGGGAGCAATGGAGTGGCTGAAGAAGGAACCTTTAGGTGTTTCTTAAGTTCTAAAGAAGTGTGCAAAGGAAGGCAATTTAGTGGAAAAAATGGCAAGAGTATTGGTTTTTGTCTATTATTTTTGCAATAGTGTGATTTTGCATCACACTATTATAAAAAATGTAGAGTGCTCAACCATTTTACATTACCTAGCCATGAGGTTTTTTTGCAAAACTGTAAATGCTGTTTTAAACCTGAATCCCTTGTCAAGGTTTAGTAATACAAATATGTGGACAACTGTTGTGCCAATAACTCAAACATAACTCACACAGAACTGTCTGTTTTTCCAGTGGGAACCCCTGGATGGTAGGCAATCACAGTACAATACCAGTTTAAGATACTGGCTTATCTGGAGCTGAGCCACGAACAGTTTTAGAAGTCTTGACCATCACTTCCCTTTTAATTGTCGACCAGGTGATCCTAAGCACTCATACCACATGCACCCATATGGTGGCATCTCTGTCCAAGGTGCAGCGCCAAACACTTGATTAGCAGCTTTGTCTCGTAAGTACTTGTAAAACCCTCCCTTAAAGATGTCATACTTAAATTCTCTGTCACATCTATTTTCAATAAATTTATTTCAATAAAGGTTGAGATTCTGTGCAAAACAGGAACATACAGTAGCATAATCAGGAATTCTAATACAAATATATTGGGAAAGCAAGCTTAAGATAGGCAGATTGATCCTGATGTTTCTTAACTGTTGCTTTCTATCTAAGTTTTTAATGTTTTATGTCTGTATTTCATTTCACTTGGGTGAGACCTCATTCTTGTGAGAATTAAAAATACACTGGTTCAGCTACTACTAGTTGAGCAGCTGTCACTGCATTTTTAGATCATGCATCTGAAGGCCACTAATTTACTGCAAGACAAATTGTGAAACACAGTAAGCATTAACAAAATGGCGATGTTAAAATGTAGTGCTCAGAAGACTCAATTAAGGAATCCATTAGGAGGGCAAATAATTATGTATAGCACTGCGTAACACAATGTAATTTGCACATCTGTGCTCTTCAGTGCATAGAAGAGATCAAGAACCAGTCATCTATTTCAGACTGAGTTTATGTCAAGGAGCAGCTTTGAGATCTGGAGCATATGCTAAATTACCCAAGATAACTATCAGTGATAGCAAAAAACCTTAAATCTTTAATATGCAGAAAATGAGTTGCATTGTTCTGCACAGGTATGGCTGTGCTGAAATTGCCTATTCTGAAAATTTGATTTTAGAAGTTATTTATTCAAAGGCTTTTTTCTCCCTGATACCTATCCATATTTCTCAGATATCATCCCCCTCTTGCTTCACATCTGTATTGTAGTTCTATCTGTATAACTCCACATAGTGTAAAGGTTATTAAATGCCTGTATTAACACTTGGAGGCAAATCTGTGTTTAAGAGAATACCTGGCAACCCACATCTTGATGTTATCAGGCCTGAAGCATAACATTGCTGAGAGATTAGAAAAACCAATAAAGCTTTAAGCTGTTCTCCTCCCCAAATGCCATTATCTTATTTGTATTTGTGTTAAATTTGAGCATGAAGGAAGTCTCACCTTTTTTTCCCTAGTTACCCATATCAGAGGAAGTTTGCATTCATGTAATTTTTTGAAATACAGTGATTCCTCAGAAAATCTTGCAAAAAGTTAAAGGATGTTCACCCCAGAAATGTACTTGCATAGTACTTGCAATGCAAGTGTGTACACCTCCAGGAAATAAGCATTCCTGGGGTTTCTTTTGACCTCCATAAATATTAGTAAGGGCAAGGTTAGGTGCAAAAAACCCGTAGCATACAAAAATGTAAAATTTTGCCCAGCTGAGGCCATTAAATTGCCATCAGAAAACTAAACTGCTTTTCATTATCAGAAAGAGAAACTACTGTAAAAACAATTGGTATACTGATAAATCACATTTAAATACAGCTGAGCTATTAGAAACACAAAAATATGGGTTATTACAATTATTCTAGATTCTATACTGCCATTATCTGTTTGCTGCTACATCGTTATGCTAGGGAGATTTCTAAAACTGAAGACTGGATCTAGTCTAAGACTGAAATATGAAACTAATTAAACACAAAATTTGGCATCCTTACTTTTCCTTTAGTTTTCTTCTCCGCACATAGGAAGTATTTCTTGTTTTTCTTGCTGATCACAATTTAATATACTTCAATATATTTTTAAAATACCTAGACAACGTTATAAATTGGTGTACTACAAAAATCTGTGTTTGTGGGGCCAGTTGTAGCAGAAATCACCACCTGTGGCAAAGAAATCTTTCCTGGCATGATGATGCAGTCAGCTGCCATTTTAGGCTCTTCCTCACCTCACCCACGAGGTGGGACAGTGCCACTTTCTGGTCAGCTGGCACAACAGTGAGAGGAGTTTGCGAAGACAGACTTGACTGGGTTGTTAAACCAGAGAAACAAGCACTGACCTTTTATGCTACCGTAATTTTCAGAGTAAACCCCAAAATACCTGGATGATGATGCATCCAAGGGACCTCTCCACATGGCCTTCAGTCTGGACAGACCAGCCTGGGCTTCAAGCCTCTGTGCTCCCGGGAGGCTTGGTGGCTCCTCTGAAGCAAAAACCCAGGGGAAATGAGACAGCAATGAGGAATTCATTGCAAAAGGAGGAACTGGAAGGCCTTATTTCAAGGGGTGTGTAAAGCACACCATTAATCTTTTCTATTGTTACACGCACATGCTGGAGCTCTTGCCACACAGACTCTGGGGACACAGGCAACTGCCCATGCTGGGCAGCTGGAGCCCGGGGACATTCTATGTGCTCATATACTGATCTGACAGTTGTGCCAAAGGTTGTGTCAAGGCCATTTCTGACCCTTAAGAAACAGTGATGGAATACTAAATCAGATCATACTAGAACTCAAGTTTATTGCTTTGTCCCTACTGTAAACTAAGTTAGCAAGCTTTTTAAGCAGGAGAAAAACAAATCAGCGAGGTCAATAAGTACGTACTCCTTTGTACGTACAAGACATGCATTCACTGCAGCATTTGTTCCGTAAGTAAGTATTTGATCTTTGGGTATATATACTAATAAGCATGTATTTTCAACACAAGTCATGTTACACAGATGACAAGAATTGATTAGTACAAATATTGGTTTACTTCCCAAATACCGGACAGGACACTGCTGTTGATTAATTTTGTATGTGAATGTAGAGAAGAAAGTTTTAGCCATTTTCCTATGGCTTTGATTCCAGATTTCAGTGCAGCTAGTCCTTCCACAACAGCATGGTTGAGATCTCAATAAAAAATTATTTGAGCATATTATCCAATCAATATGAGTAAGAATTGATGTGTTTGTACATAGAGGAGAAGCAGCTTGAAAGCTGAATTCAGCAGTAATGATCGTGCTAGTGACATGTACATTTGGGGGCAAAAATTAAGAGTTTGTATCCTAGGCTGCACCCTACGAATCCCAGAAATTTTGCTTGCTTGTACGTAAACTCTTTTCATCTAAAGATAGACACCATGTCCAGGAAAAGCACCAGTTTGGGGCTTAAGTATCTGCATTTGATGCAACACTTGATATGTGTCAGTACATTACACTGTAAAACAGGAAAGAATAAACATTCAAAAAAAGAAGAGCATGTCAGACCCAAGTGATTTATGGCCTGATTCAAAGTGCCCTGAATTCATCAGCGAGAAGCCTGTTGTGTTTTCAGCAGGGTTTGGCTCAGACGGGTGCACTTTAAACTTCCAAACCACAGGCAGTACAGCAGCAAGCTGGGGCAGATGGAAAGTGGCCGTCACAGCCGGGATGATTCAGGGAACAGATGGGCTCTGCCGCGCTCCTGCTTTGTTTTGAGAGGGGAGCGGGAGGATACATAGCTGACAACGAGTGGGAGGCCACCTTTGCTCTACATGGATGGCGGTGGCATGAACGGAGATAGTAAGGCGAGAACAAAAAGAAAAGAGAGGAAGGGAGTGGTCCGAGGGGAAGGCTGGGTGGAATGTGCGGAATTAGCACAGGGTGGAGCAAGAGACAGGATTATAAAACAGAGGCACGTTCGGGGTTATGCAATTTGGCAGGTCTTAACCCCCGACACAGGCGGAGGAGGAATCCATAAAAAGCCCTGAGGAGCAGAAGTGGCAAAGGGAATTGACAGGAAAGGTAACACCAGTACAATGGAGCCCAGGTGACCTGCAGAGGGTGGTATGACGACAAAAAAAAAAAAATTGCTGAATTATCTTAAGGAATTCTGGTTTCCTTGTTTGTCATATACACAGAGTGTCTTTTTCTGTAAGTTCATGCAACAAAAGGGTTTTCTGAGCTGCTCTATCTAGGATGTCCTGTATCCTGAATACCTTCATGTTCCACACAAGATACAGAAGTGCAAAGAGTGTCTTTCCTCTGTAGCACTCTGAGTGTGGATGTAGGCAACACACAGCAAAGCCCTTCAAATAACATGCAGGTAAGTAACTTTTCTTGGGGAGTACTCATCGATAAATATTTTGCGTATTTGCACACACAGAACCACAATACACACAATCTGTGAGCTAAGATAAGGGGGTGCTGGGAGGCCAGCTAATGAGATCGACATACTGGTACTTCTGTCATGCAAAGTGCTTAAAGAAACCCTGGGCTGGTCATCAAGTGACTATTTCATAGTAATCAAAAGTAATGACATGCTAAAAAGCCCTATCAGCAGCCTGTGAGAATGAACCCTTCCCTGATATAAGCAAATAATGGGAAGAGATCTATTTAATTGTGCTGTTAAAGAAAAATCCTAATGTAATTTAAAACTCAATTATATAGACTTTGAACTGAAACTTGATGACTCACCAGTGTTTTGGTGATTATTACAAGCACTCTGAAGGAAGTTTCAAAGTTCTTTGCAAGTAAAAGGCTAATACTTTCTAGATCCAGGGAGTATGCAACCTGGCTTCTCCCCGCTCTGAAAAAAGTTCAAGGAAGAAAATCAGTAAGTGGATCACTTCATTGAAATGGCATTGCGTAACCAGCTATGGTGAGAATGTAGGGTGAGGCCTGAGAAACACTTTATCGACATGGAAAATTATAAAAGGTGTGTGTCTGTCATCACGTATTGGATTTCTTCATTTTGTCTTGCTGATATAGTAACAACCAAGATGATTTTCTCAGATATAGCCATAATTAATAAGACATTGGCCTGAATTCAAGATAAGAGTGTTTTAGACCTTTAAGAACAGAACTGAGATCCAAAGGGTTAGTAGATTAGTCACTGCTGAATGAAGAACTTTAAGGATTTAATTAGAGTGTGGAAAAAATCAGGTAGACTTTCACAGTGGGTAGAGGTAAAGGTGGAGTGTTTTCTCTTTTCTCCAGGTTGTCACTCTAGCAGGAAAGCTGAATTCATGAGAAAAAAACAGTAAACACTGTCAAAATCCAGGTGCTAATATTGTCTTGGCTGGAGTGCAGCAATTATGGTCCCTCTGTCAGCACCCTGTCTGGTTTTCCCACAAATCCGAGGAATGAAGGAGATCTGAATATATTTACAAATAATAATTTAACCAAGAAAAAAAAAAGTAACTCGAGATTTTGGCCTATTTGAGATGATTAAACAACAGATGTTGCTGTCTCCTGCAAAGCTTTATTGACCAATAACCCTACCCCCTTAAATTACAGTTTACAAATGAGTGTCTTGTTTTTTATTCACAGTATGATAACAAAATGGGGTAGTCTGTCTGATAAATCACTCCAGGCCTAGGAATCTTTGTGGACAGATGTACTGCTTTCATAATCAAACTGTCTTCTGACCCAAAGGGGATTATTTCATCTCTTTCTTGCTGTGACAGTGCTCATATTTTGACTAATTGTATCTGCGTATTCCCACTGCCAAGCATGAGGGAGCTGGCTGCTAATATGGCTGTGTCACAGTTTCTTTGCATAGATACCTGTCCTTTCAATCACCCATGCTGTTTTCTGCCAAGAGAGAAGCCTAATTAAATACTGTGGGCTCAAAAGAACGAAAATGGAGGTGTGGCCTCATAAGCTCATACCACTTAGACACGCACAAGTCTATGGGCCTGGATGGGATCCACCCAAGAGCACTAAGGGATCTTGCGGAAGTTGTGACCAAGCCATTTTCCACCATTTACCAGCCGCCCTGGGTCAGTGGCAATGTCCCAGTTGACTGGAAGTCAGCAGATGGGCTCCCTAATTACTAAATGGAACGCCCATCTACAAGCAGGCCAGAGGGAGGATCTGTGGAACTACAGGCCTGTCAGCTTGATCTCGGTGCTGGGGAAGTTCATGAAACAGATAATCTTGAGTGCCATCATGGGCCACTACCTAATTAATATTACTGTTCTCCCTCTCTCCCATACAGTAGGTTGTTAAAGTCTCTCTGGTGATGGCTACCAGCCTCCCAGCACAGCTGGTAGGAAAAACACATGTAGATTAGCTATTAGGAAAGATTTCTCCATGGAAAGAGTTGTCAAGCTTTGGAACAGGCTGCCCAGGGAACTGGTTGAGTCACCATCCTTGGAGATGTTTAAAAGATATGTAGACAGGGCACTAAGGGACGTAGTTTTGTGGTGGACTTGGCAGTGCTAGGCTAATGGACTCAAGAATCTTAGAGATCTTCTTCAACCTGAACCATTTTATGACTGTATGCTGTAGAAGTGCCGGGGGCCAAATGCCTCATTCACCCTCTTCCTTCATCAGGTGACCTTTTTTAAGACTTGCTTCTGTGTGGAAACTCTTGTGCAATAGCTATGAGACACAATTAGAGTTTAATTGCTATTTTATACCTGCCCTCTGCATGGACTTTCCTATTTTACAAGAAAAGCTTTCTTGAGGTTTAGCATAACCTAACACAGAACAACTTTTGCACACAAAACAACAGCAAAAGACTCAGTGTTATCACTTGCTACACAGCATCTTTCTAGCATTTGTTGTTTCAGGCTTTTCCTTCTTGTAAACACATTTGGTGGAATTTTTCATAACTTATCCTCATCAAACAGCAGAATTTATTTGTCTCAGACACTTGTTATCAATCCTAATTTAGAATGTATTCTGGAGCATGGATGAGCAGTCTCAAGCACATGATTTATTATCTACTAGATCAGTCCTAAGCAGAGAAGGATTTATACAGGGATTCAAAAACAGTAAACTCAAAAGTGACTGAACTAAGATCACGATGTCCATTTTAGAAAGGATTTTGAGGTGTTCCATTAACCAAGGAATTGGTATTCATCCAGATTAAAAAAAAAAGGATCCAGAATGCTCACTGTTTTAAAGGGCTCTTCCTTAGAAGAGAAAGAGTGCATGAAACAATTACAGGAGAGTTTTTAAGTCTGGGCTCAAACACCAGGAAAAAATGCCTTGTATGAAGAAGGAAGTCTGAGAGGGAGAGATTCTGGGCATTATGCTAGCTGGGACATGAGGTCCTACATAGGCCATTGGTATTTACAGGAATTACGGAATGAAGGAAAGTTGAGGTGTATGAAGACAAGTATGCTGGCCAGTGTCTTCTTGCAGACACACGTGATAAAAAGAAATCAAGGGACATCCAGGCATCTCCCCTCTGACTACAGGAACATGCTAGGAACAAGGCAATGATGGTAAAAAGGCTGCTCTCCAGTGCAGGTTTACAAGTGGGAATCAAATGTGTCATCTCTAGCTGGAACTTTGTCCAGGTGATAGAAGGGGCTTAAGTACTCACTTACCTAGTCCACCATTACCTTCATCAATACTACTCCATGAGAAGTGTTACCTTACACAAGAGAGAGATTCCATGGTGCTGTACTGCTCAGCTATTTCATGTCTTACACATGCAGCCTGGAACACCCCCTGACCTGTGAATGTAGCACTCAGAAATGCTTATTTCTGCATCCTGGGTCAACAGCTTCTATGGCTATATGGGAATTTCTCCTTGACTGCAAACCCATGATACTCTCAGGCACATGGTGTGACTCTTGGGGATGGTCCTGTGCAGGGCTAGGAGTTGGACTCGATGATCCTTGTGGGTCCCTTCCAGCTTGGCATATTCTGTGATTCTGTGACTAGGTTACATGGTGGCTCTACTTATTTCCATTTCAGTTTTGGCTGTTGCTTGTGCAGATAAGTACTCAACTATTATGCCAAGGTAAAGGTTTGATTCTCCTTTCAGGTTAATGTGACTTCAGATTCAAATTTTTTAGACATATATATATATATATACACACACACACACATATATATATTGCTCATTACAACTGACAGCGACAGCCCTGAACCATAAATTATTTGTCTGGAGTACAGACACTGGTAACAATGTGTGTTTCAGTACCTTCCTTTGCCATTCTACCTTAGTACTGAAGACTGCAAGATGGAATAGTAGCCCAGATGTATTACAGCATCCTGTAATTTTATTATGGAATTTACTATTTTTTGTGATCTTCTTTTAACCCCAGAGACTGAAATCCATATATTTCCTGAGAATCCCTGCTTTGATTTTTCCAAAGGGAAAGCTTTGAGGTCATGACATTGCAAAGAAAGCTCTGAAAAATGTGCTGCAAGTTTGGCAGTGAGATCCAGAAAGAAAACACCAAAAATAGTAACAGGCACTTTATTATCTGTTGAGGCTTACTCATGTGTTTTGGAATATGCAGTTTGCAGTATTTTGTAGGGTCACCTTTGTCCTACTTCACCTATGCAAATACTTGTACCAAAAGATAATTATAAAGCATTACTACTCTTATTTTGTAAGAGTAGTAATGTTCTCTCATCCTGACCAGCTATGCAAAGGATACAGTAATGGTCCTGTTGTGTTTTCTGAAACTTCTTGGGCAAGACCGCTGGTGATGTTAAAATGCAGTTAACTCGGCTCTGCTTTGGGGAGATCAGAAAGGGTCAGAGGTAGCAGATCAGCACGTGATTAATTTTAAGAAATTAATTATGCCTGTACATTCAAAATAGCTGAAAGTATGCAGAAACTCTGTGCTCAGACTTTATGTTCACTTGTGTAGATATTCTGGATGGTCATCTAGCCATTGTCTTGATGTGTACAGCATCCCTCTTGCTATTTGCCCCTTTTGAAACAGAGAGATAAGAATTCTTCAGAAACAATGAACCAATCCAGTTTGGACAAAATGTCAAAAGGATGAGGTACTTTTAAAACAAACCTGTCAGCCTCCATGACTGGAATGGAGAGCAGAATTTTTCAGTGACATGGAAAATGAAACAATCCAACAAATCTAACAAAATTGGCCAAAGTTTCCTCAATGTGTAAGAAAGATTGCTTTCAACACAGTCATTCTCTCCCCACCTGTCAAAGCAAAGTTCAGAGTTGAAAGTCTCATATATTTGATGCAGATCCTTAGATGGTTTAAGTCAGTCTAACTCCATCCTTTCAATCACTTGGAAAAGATCACTTTGTCGCAGTTGAGGATCTGCCTTCATCCTCGTCCACAAGTGAGCACAGATACAGCTTCCTCTTATCACTTCATATAAAAAAGGTCTCACAAAATGTGTGAATTTCTTTTAACTATGTTAAAGTTCATTTTGTTTAAGTATGCAGTTCTCTTGCCTGAACACAAAGATGTGCAGCTATAATTTTCCTTGCAACTAATTTGCCCTTCTTGTTGTGGGTGATTAAATGGCTTTGCCGCATTTGATTGGCAGAGAAGTAAGCCCTTTTAAATATATTGTAATTGGGCTTTGGTTTTCTTTTTTTTTTTTGGTCTACCCTTGTTAAAAGCTTAGTTACCTTTCTTGGAGCTGACTTCACAAACACATAAGTACTTCTCTGAGTTGTTTTGTAAAGCACAACTAATTAATACAACTGAGTTAAGTAGGAGAATCACAGCTCATAAATAAAGATAAGAAAATTATAAGAGGTATGACTGATAGGCATGTAATTACCTGCTTGGGAGGCGGCCTGATCTGGAAGAACCAGTAGAGATTTGGGAGGCAGGAAATCCTATGTCATAATCCTCGTTCCACCTGTGACTTGTGTTGCTGTAGGCAAGTTGCTCTGCCTCTCCTTGCCCAAACAGTAGTCGCTGAATGAGAGTCACGTAAGGATATATTAATAGAATAGACAAAGCAGTTGAAACACTCCAAGTGGGATTTTAGTACTTGTGAATATCAGAATCATAGCATGGTTTGGGTTGGAAAGGTCCTTAAAATCAATTGGCTTTCTGGGCTGCAATTGCACATTGACAGCTCATGTGCAGCCTCTCATCCACCAACACCTCCAAGTCCTTTTCCCCAGGCTGCTCCATATTAAAGGAGCTGCTCCAAATTTTCTTGCAGTGTTTTCCATACCTTATTCAGAACTAAGCAAAAGGAGACTCATCACTTTTAAGTGCTTACTCCTTGAAAGATAAACAAATCAGATTTTGTTACTCTAACAGATTGGGACGCAGATAGCAAGAAAGGAATATTCATGGTTAGCTAAATGATCCTGTAGAGAATATTGTCAAAGAGCTGCTGATAGCACAGGATCAAGATTTTATGTGTCTTTCAACTATGAACAAGAAATTGGCATCAATACTCAAAAAAAAAAAAAAAAAAAAAAAAAAAAAAAAAAAAAAAAAAAAAAAAAAAAAAGTCCCAAGTCTCAGTTATTGTCAATTAACAACAAATTAATCCAGCATTTTACTCAAAAGCGATGTTTATAAAAGGATCTTGACTCCTCTTTTGTAACATCTCACTCCTACAATAGACAAAGGAAACAAAATATGAAGATGGGGAAATCCGAGAGGAAGTAAACTGGAGGTTGAGTCAGCACTGTAACCTCGCAGTCAATGGGTAGATGTAAAATCCTGAAATGCACACATCTGCTTCAGTGCGCTTTGTTGATCCCAATCCAGATCATTCATTTAGAGAGATGGGGGGAAATTCCAGTCACCTCCACGGCTTTCCTCAATATTCGACCCTAATGTGTGTGAAGTGTCTTACAAATGCAGCTGGAATATCTGTGTTTTCCCATGTTACAAACTGTAATACTGACTTGTTTATATTGTCTTATTGAATAAAATTTGAAGTTATTTGCCTGCCCTGAGTCTGAACAAATCACCCTTCTAACTTGTTGGGATTTAGTATGGGTCTGGGTGACAGGATTCGTACATTAGCTCCTTCCAGGAGCCAGTGCACGGGCTTTAGGGCACAGGAAGAGGAGCAAACCTAGGTTCCTCCTAGCACAGTATGTAAATCCTTTCTCTTCTCAGTGTATTTAACTCAGAAGAGATTTTTACCTCCACTCAGTTGATTTAATTAATTTAGGCCAAGTCACCTTGCATACATGCCAGACCATGATACTGTGGCTTCTCTTGCCTCTATACATCTGTAATATCCATTCACAAAAAAGTCTTGAATTTCCTGTTGGGGTGGGTAACTGCACCTTTACAAGGCTGAGAAACAAATAGGTTGACCTCTTTAATACTTCTCTGTTCTGAGTCATTGCTGAGCAAACAAACACTATCGTGAAGAAAAGAAACTAAGAAAATGTTGGAGTGGGACAGAGGAGCTGCATCTTTGTCCATGAGTGCTGAACATGTCAGGAAATGTAGAGAATAAGCGGAGGCATCTTTGACCTTCACCTGGGAGGACAAATCAGAGAGGTGCCAGTAAAAAGTCAGGCTAATGAAAGGTATTTTGCCTTTTTTGTTGCAAAATTTTTCTCACGTAGGTGCTTCTAAGATAATGACTACAATAATACTGCAGTTGCACCAAATGGAAACCAGCCAGGTCCTAGGTCTGTTTCTGGCAAGTAGCTAAAGCACTTTGTACCTTTGATACTGTTCCATGAAACCAGGAGGATGAATCATGAAAGGGTATTACAGAACATGAAAATGTAACAATGAATTGAAATATTTAAGAAAGCTGTTTTCATCAGAAGGCAGGTAAAGAGGTAAAAGGCAGGAGAAAGCTGACTGATCTCAGCCTGACAGTTTTGAATAGAGGACTCAGATGAGGCAAGGCTATTTGAATTAGGATGCCAGGCAGATTTCAGAAAAAGCCCAACAGAAAAGCCCAAAAGCAGAAAGGCAAGCATGAATCAAATTTCAAATGCTTTGGAAAAAAAAAAAAAAAAAAAGAGTTAAGGAGCCATACCCGTTGTAACAAACAACATGAGCCAACACAATATCTGGCATCAGGATGGTGGCGTAAGATCTGCCCAGGATTACATCACTCTGCAAGAGCTTGCCAGCAGTAGCAGGTTGCTCACAGCAAGCTCCGAGGGATGACAGCAGCCCTGCCAGTTCAGAGGAATGCTTTGTGCTATGCAGCGTGCCAGCGGAACGAATGAGCGAGCAAAAGCAAGGGAGGAAAGAAGGAAGCATTGTTTGGAGAACAAATAGGATATTTGCACTCAGGTGTGCAAGACAGTGACCACTGGTACTCAGAAACATCTCCATTAGTAAAAGGCTGGCAAGGGAAAAAAAACCTTGTTCTCACCCTGGCTAGCTGGCCATCAGTAAGGGGGATGCACTACCTTAGGGAGAGTGATCTGGCAGAGGCTGAGGCAGGGCTATGTAATAGTTGTAAGGAATCTGACGTCCCTCTTCATGCAACAAGGACTGCAACACTGAAACATTTTAAGCAGGAGAGTAATGGTATGTCTACTGATTTTTCCTGTTCATTCTCTCTCAAGGTGAGTTGGTTGCTGAGCTAATCGTAGGCAAATTTTCAGTCACGTTAGTAAGACTCTGACCAGAGATTCCTGGAGGTAAGTATTTAAACTAGGCACTGCAGGTGGCTTTGCAAGCATCTGCAAAGCAAGGAGTGGGTGAGAGGCTGGCATCCAGGGTCTGAACCCCAAAATGGTAAAACTACAGGATTTTTTTTTTCCTTTTCCAAAGGAAATTTGCCCTCATTTGTTATGGGTGATTCCCCTTTAGCAAGGGAGCATAGAAACCTGCCATAAGAAAAGTACTTTTGTCAAGGTTTGTGAGACTACAGAAACAGTGGTGGGCCCAAGCCCTCAGTGATAACAGTCATCCAGAGCTAGGATTGCTTTAGACTTTGCATGACCTCTGGCACTGCTCTATGCAAGAGGTGGCATTTCCTGTATTTCATAGCAGCTGGCCACTCTTGGGGACTGTCAGTAAGCAGCTTCTGCACTTAAGTGGATAAATTATACAAGTCATACCTCCAAACTGCATTCAGCCAACCATGTGTGCATTGCATATCTGACCTATGCAGGCACCGCAGTTTGATGCCCTGTGGCCACACAGAATGGCTCTCCGCCCCGTGGCACTCAGTTGACCAGACCCAATCGTCATGTACACTGTGTAGAAAATCCAGAAATGCTACAAGACAGAGTAGAGGCCTTCACTACACTGCCTCAAGCCTCCAAAATCTTTGTGACATCCTTGAGTGCAAAGCTCAGCTCACACGATGTCCATGATTCTGAAAAATAAGAATTTTTCATCCTGTTCTGGACCTTTCACTTTCCAGTGAAAGCCTTGCAAGGCTTTTTTCTCGGGAAGTGTAGTATCATGAGGGGCTGTGAAAACACAACAGATGCCACTTGTCCCACATCATGTCACTTTTCATTAGCTCTAGACTTCTCTTTTTGAGCTAAAGTACGTTACTAGAAGAGGCATCATTTCTGTTTGCACCAGCTAACATGGCCTGCGCCCCAAGAATGAAATCTTTGTAAAGAGCTTTTCAAAGACTCACAGTTATTGCAAGTAAAGCAAAATAACACTTTTGGATTTTTTTTCTGACCACATCTGGATGTGGATGTGATCGGCCCTGGGTTCTGTCCTAGTGTTGCCTGAAACAAAACTATTTGTCCCATGAAGCCCTGTCTAAACTCGTGCTATTGCAAGTATGACTGCAAACATTTTAAAACACAGTTATTTTAATTAGTGTGACATGCCCTTGGGCTCTGTTGCATCAACTGCTGACAGAGTCAAGGACCTGACAGCAGACTAGAGATGGTGTTTCTTGTGTTTTTTTTTTTTTTTTTTTTTTTTTTTTTTTTTTTTTTTTTTTCTCTTTTTGCTATTTTAGTCATTTAGTAATATCAGAGCTGCAAACCAAAGCAGATGTGATTGTCTCAGTTGTCACTGGGACGGAAGTGGCATTGTAAGTAACAGGATCCAGACCACATAGCACTTTAAAAATCCAATTGCAACACGCCAGTATACAAATAGTGACAAATAGGAAACCACTGCAGCCTTTCAAGCATCAGTGCAGAGCTTTCACCAGGACTATCACCATTGTCAGCTATTTCATTCATACCTCTGAGTACCATCTTACATAGAGTGGGCTGCAAAAGCTCCTTCTCAAAGCTGCCTGTTCAGCTTTAATCAGAAAAGGAAATGGTAGGCAGAATTAAACTAATTGAGCTGCCACAGTTATGGCAACCCTAAGAGTGGCTGAATCAATGAGAAGTGAAAAGGTATATTAAGGGTAATGAAGACTTTCAAAAGGAAGAATGCCATTGAGAAGGGCAAGGTTAGAAAATCATAATTAAAGCTAAATATAAAGGTATCAGAAAAGACTTAGCTTGAAAGAAATAATCTTCACAGAATTAAGCATTCTAAACCAGCTTACATAGTTTTCCAGTACAAGTAGTAGTTGTTCTTATCACAGCAGATTTTCCCTGAAATTTTGTGTCAGCATCCACTGTATCTAAATCATCCTGTCTATGGAAAACAGTTCTTTTAACAAAACCATAGGGTTTTTGATATCTAGAGCAATTTTGCCTATCTTTGTATATTTTTAGGTGACTGATGCCTACAGAACATCATCTGTAGGTAAGATAGTACTTGAATGGCTAATTTACTTAGTATTTGCAGATATAATAATTGAGTCTGATTCTGCTAGCAATTCGAATACCCCAGCTCTGCATTCTTTAGGATTCTTACCATATTTTCCAACAAATACTTCCATTTCAAGGAGCTTTTCAAGTAGCACAATTCTTATGGTTGTAAAACTGGCAACACTCTTAGAATAGACTTTGATAGTAATCAGATCACTGATTTTTCTGGACTTCTTTGATTATTACATGGTCTTTCATTTATTTATGTAATAACTTACAGGAGTTTATTTTTATATGTTATTTTTCAAGTCGTAAGTTTTTAATGTATTTATTAGGACCAGAAATAAAGATAAGTCATTCTTCCATTGAAAGCTTATTGACTGTATTATATAAAGTCCTGTTTCATTTTGCCATTCAAATAATTGGAGTATATGTAAAATACTTTAGAGCCTAATGTTACTAAACAATACAAAATATCCACAGGGTTCTATTAATGCAAATATTATAATGAGTAATTTTTCTTTTTTTTTCCTCTCCTTTTTAAAAGTGAACGAAATCCAGACCTGTTCTGACTCCCTAAGACTACCTGGTGAGGGTGTTTCGTTCATGTGTATTTCTGAGTATAAAACAGAAGAAAATTTATTCCATTTTGCATTTCCAAGCGAAAAGTACAGAAGAGTACATTTTGAAGTGCCAAGGGAAATTACTGTTTGTGAAGAGTTCAGATGACAGTGCTGTGTTTGTCTTGTAAGAAGCATAGGTTACATGCACTGTGCTGACCTCATTGACACAACTGTGTCAAACGACAGAAGCTATCCTGTGATTTTAAAATTCATGTTGATTGTATGGTTCAAGCATATCCTACAGTATTCCCATCAAAGTTTCAGTTTCACACTTTTGTCCTCCTCAGGCTACAGCTTCAGAAGGAATCTCACGCCAGAGAGTTGTGCGGAGGAGAGTTAGGTATCTAAAAGATGGATATTTATATCTATACCAGTTGCACTGTGCTTCCTTTAGCACTGATGGTCAGAAAGAGACTCCTCCAGAGAGAAATTCATCTCACTCCAAGGTAAATGGATGAAGTAGATCAAATGAACTGCTCTCTGGAGACACTTGTTGCTGGTTTTTATCTATATAGTGGGTTTTAGGCAACAATTTATGTGGTGAGATGTACCCCAACTTCCATGTCTACATTGTTTTGAAAACAGAACTGATCCATTTAAGCTATTTAGGCCTTCACCACATGGAGGTCATGTGCAAAGACTTTCGTGGGATCCCTAGGTTACTGGAAATTTGCAGCTTCCTCAAGACTGCAGAGGTGCCTCTGAAGGACTCAGCATAAAAGCAAAGAAGCTGATATTCCTGCTAGCGTACATCTCCCAGCCATTGCCATAGTCATGGGCTCTGACTGTGCTGCTGTCTCAGGGTACTCTGATAGAGCATGACAAGGCCATTCCGCCAACTCTTTGCCATCTGAAAAATAGCCTTAGGATAATAAAAATAACAGGTATAGCAGGCTTTGTTACCCATTTGTGTGAAGACAGCTCACCTAGGCTGTGGTAGAAGCCAGTACTTGAAATTCAGATTTTCCATCACCCAGCTACCACAGCAGCTCTTTTCCTTAGCAATTTTCACCAATATACCATGTCTGGCACAGCCTCTTCCGTGGGGTGCTGACCTAATCAACTTTTCCACACTAGAGCTTACACTGCCATATGTCTTAAAAGAAGCTCAGACTATGGAAAGGCTACAGGGGCTAGAGATCTGTCTGGAAATGCAACGCAGCAGTAGCAGCTGGGGACGATGTATTGCTGGGGGGAATGACACTACAGGGCAGCCCTGGAGTGGTGCTCACACCCATGCTCAGCGAGCTGACCGTGAGGTTTCATTAGCTCCTCTGGCTGCTGGAACAAAATATCCTGTTGCGTGAAAAGGCACAGTCTCAGGTTTCTAAGACTCTTGCTCGCTCTGCTCTTTACATGAGAGTTCTTTACTCTTTTCAGTCTGAACCAATATAGACTTGTGAACAAGGGAATGGTTAATTTTTGAAGGAGAGGTGACACAGGGCAGTACTACTTTATCATTTACCTTGATCCACTACAGCTTTATAATGGCCATTGTGACACTCTTTAAAAATTGACTAAATTCAGATCTCAAGTTCATTTCAATAGCAAGTAAAATGTTTGGCTTGCAAAACATTGCTTTCAGTAGGCTGAATGTGTTTCCGTGCTAGCAGCTTCCAGGAAGCTCTTAGGTTACAATTACAAGAAGTCAAAACTGCAGCAGCAGAATTGTTAACTGGAAGTCAGAATTTCCTTTACACCATTCCTTTTATGCTTAGTTCTAAACTAGCTTAAATACTTTGCTTCTTTTCCTTTTCTGTTGATTTGGTACATTTGTAACTTTTTTCTTTTATTTTTTTTTTCTATCTGATCTTAACTTCTAATTATTTGTTCTTTGGTCTGGTTCTTTTACCTTATAACTGGGTTATCTACTTAGAGCAGCATTTCCCAACAATCTTTCTCCTTTTCTCCTTTTAATTTATTATGAATACTTCCAATTCTTAAAAACAGGTAAAAGACATATTTTGTATTCCTTTCCAGGCTTCCTAATTACATGGTCAGTAATCCAAAGAAGAATGTAAGCAGGAAAGCCAGTGATAAGAACAATAAAAATAGAGTTTTTTCTAAGGAACAAAACTGAAGTATATTTCACAAACTAAAGTAAGAAAAGAAGAAAATGGATGGATTCATTTGGAAGACACAGGGATTTTTCTTAAAACAATAATTTAGACAAAGCTATGAGTGAAGATAACTAGAGCATAGTAGAAAATCTAAAGAAAGTGAGGCATAATTTAATAACTCTCAGCAAATAAGGAATCTAGGGTCAATACTGCAAGACAGATGGTATCCCAAACAGATCTGTGCTCTGCAAACTTACATGACCCCTTTTTTTTAAATTAAGATGCAAGGAGATGACCCTGAGAAAGTGAGAAAGTGAGAAATGACAGGGCCGGAATGTTGACTGAGTGAGCCACAGGGACAGAGGACAGCTTGTTTAATCATATCTGTCTGTTATTTGAACATAGATCTGAAAGATTTGATAAAGACTGAAGACACTGCCCAACATATAAGGGATTTCTTTGCAAAGTAAATGCAAAGGTTGTTAAAAGCAGGAGTATTTGTATTTAATGAGTCTTTAGTCACTGTTATAGGATTGAGCAACTGTGCTGAGAAATGGAAAAAATTTTGTTAGAAGTGACACACACAAGGCTTTATGTTTGCTTACTTACTATATATGTGAAATCTAAAAATAATTTATTTGTTTATATGTCTTTTTGCATTACAAATGTAATTACAGACAATTTGTCTCTGCTGCAGCCCCTGGAATGTGCCAGTAAATCTGTGGGCCTGTGTCTCCTTACAGCTGCTTTTGTATTTGGAGTATAAGCCATGTTAGCTTCTGAAGGATTTTTCAGTTTAGAGGACAGCTGTGAAGTGTTTAGGAGAGAGCCTAAGGACAATGTGGCTCCAAAATAAATTTGGGTTTGGCTACTCCAGCTTCTGACACATGCGACTTTTCTACAAAGAAAAGACTTCCGATGGAGGAGACAGAGTCTTCCAGGGATCTCCTGCAATTACGTACCCACTCTACACCACAAGCTTTGAAGGCTTTCTTCTGTGAATTTCTTGTCTAACAGAAAAAAAAAAAAAGATAATATGTTGGTGGATGAATGGACGGAATATGTATTTTTTAAAAGCAGCCAAAACATTCCAGCAGAAGCACATTTTTTCCATGAGAGAAAAACAAAACAAAACATGTTACTACATTGCTTAATAAGCTTCTGGAAGGCTCTTAGGCTTTATTATTGCTACAGATATTGTTACACATAACAAGGCAGCTGTAGCTTTCAAACTGACAATAACCCAATCATATTGGTGACAACTTATTTTGATCACACATACAATTAAAATTAAATGTAAGGCCTGTTTGGTAGTTTTTGGAGGACAAAGGAGTAACATCTAAGCGATGTAAAACTTCTTTAGCAAGTAAGATCAGTTCTGAAGGTAAATTTCTTTTCTGTTTCTTTGTTTGCTGTTTTTTTTTTTAAAAAACAATATAAATATATATTTAACAGTACATCAGGAAAATCTAGAAAATCAAACCTAAAATTACATTTTTCCTTTGACCTTGCAAAGGAAGACTGACAAATGCTCATGAGCATCCATTCATCATGTTTCATGGGAAAATAGGAGGTAGTGGGCATCTGGAGCTGATCTGTATTGATTCATTCACAGAGATCCTCCTCCAAGACCATTGTGCCAAATAGCTAAACAAATTCCAACTGCCCTTCTAAGAAATATGATTTTTATTCCAAGTTGCATTGATCATTGGTCACATTTGAAAGGTTTTAAATAATCATTTGAATTATTATTTTGATTAGCAGATGTTGCTTTTAGGTAGTATTGCACCAGGTTATAAATTCCACGGCCTGTTGTATAGTCCAGGATTGACTATGAAGCATTTATCTTTGTTTCTTGGAAAGATGTCTGACTTTTGCCCTTTCATTCTAGTACTAGTCATGACAATTTCAGCATTCCATTTTACAATTTTCTTATTTACACCACATCCACAAATTCATTCTTGCAGCTGTTCCTCATGTGATTATTTCTAGTAGTGTCATTGTGGTTCCCCGTGTGAATAAGGCTTATTGTTGTGGTATACCATCATAGGCTACAAATATGCAAAAATTATAAAGGGACAGGAAACTTTCAAACCCTTTAAATAATTTCTTTTGGTTTTGGATATGCATTCTTTTGTTGTTGTTTTGCTTGGCTTCTTTGTTTTGTTTCATTTTGAGATTGTGCTGCGGCTATTTAAAAGTAGCTTAAAAAAGTTTAAAAACTACTTCCACTCATTTACTTTAAGAAAGTCAACCACAGGTTAGCAAGCAGTTTCAAAATGTGCCAAACCAGATCTTTAGCCAGTAGAAATTAGCAATTGTGCAGTTATTTTTATAGCTGCATATTGTAAAAAAATATAAATATTTATACAATAAAATACTCTATAATTTCGTTCTATGACAGTATATTACATTTATTTGTGACAGCATAACTGCCATGATTATTATAAATGACAGCCAGAGGAGCTGATAAGGAAGAAAGCATAGGACCAAAGCCTTGTATTTTAAGGTATATATTTATACCAGAGGAACAAGCTTCTAAATACAACACTGTAATGGATACTGCTCAAGCGTGCACTACACCAAAAAAAAAAAAAAATCTGTTTTCCTTTTCTTGTGAACAGCATATGGTGAAAACTGTTCCCTGGTGCCAGTAAGGATTTCTGCTGTACCAGTTACTTAGCCATGGAGGCGCAAACTATGAGCTTTAGGACTCACATATAGAGCAAACAATCACTGCTTGATCGCTTTGCTGAATACAGCCCATGTCCTATTATTTATTTCCCAGCTTATGTCTTGGAACTGTACCTAATCTGACCTTGAAACAAAGAATGCTTATACAAAGTCTTTGTGTATGAAGAAGTTACCTACTCAGAATGAAAAAAAAAGTGATCTATCTCTGGTTAAGGATATGAGCAGGCAAGTCAATAATGGAGGATTTGTGGTCATACAGACTACTTTGAATTACAGTGTCTGCAGGAGACTATGTCAGTACTTAAAAGTTTTAAGGGGTTATCAGCCATCTCCTCTATGCTGCTCTCCATTTAAAGAGTCACAAATACTGACACTACAAGAAGTGTATTACTGATTTGAGTAGTAATGCACATAGTCTCATAATAATAAGTATTGCACATGAACATTGATGAATTGAAGTACCAGAATAATTCTGCAGTTTTAGTGGAAACATCTTTGAACAACATCAAGAAAGACTGATTACAGATAAGAAATCTGGGAATCAGCATATGGTCTGGCTTAGCTGGAAAGCTCCATCCCTATTGAGCACAGAAATCCTCTTCTAAAGGCTACAACAATCCTTAGGATGATGATAAAAGAAAGATGTGTCCCATGGTATACACTTAAGCAGCTGCTGGTGGTCATGGGCATGACATGAAGCATGTCTTAAAAGTGCAGAGAAATCTTAAACAGCAGTTCAGAGAAAGCTGTGGAGGTAAATAAACATTTTAAATCCTGAGAGCTAAACTCTAAATCATTTAAAAATCTGAGTTTATTGATACAAAACCTTATGCATCTATTTTTACTCTTGTTAAATGTAGCCTTTATTACCCTGGTCCAACACAGACTACCTGAACTAAGCCCAACTAAAATAATCTAAAACAAAATCAGAGTACCTACTCAGAAGCCACTCCTACATTTATCTCCTATCAGGTCTAAAATCACACAGTTGTCACACTCCATTCAAAATATAAAGAAATTATGTGGAATTGTGTTCATAGTAAATGACTAACTCCCTCAAAAATGTTAGCAATATTCATGAGTAAATTCTTACAACTAATGCTGAAGAGGGAATACTATCCCAGGAGTCTGAATTTAAATGATTAATTGACTGATAAACTGAAGGAAGTAACATAATGGTCTTATGAGTCAGTGGAAAAGACAGGAAGTGACTTACTCTGTATCCTCATGAACTTGCATAGGAATTTATTTACACAGAACTATAGTTAATCCTAGTTGGAGTTTAGACAGGGCATAGGAGGTAACATCACCTCTGCCTTTAAGAAAAAAGAAGCTATATTTTGCTGTGCATCAGTGCAGAGAGAGATGTAGTTGCTTATATTAATTCTGTAATACCTCTGCTGAACATGAGACATATAACTGGAAAAATGAGCTTTTAAAACTGCACATGAATGGGTAGATAGATCACAGAGTATTTACTTGGTCCTTCCTCGAGTTTCTGTTGGCGGGGTTACAATAACTAAGCCTAAAACACAGTTACACTGAAACTAATTACATCATTCTGCAAAACAGGTAATGGAAGTTACTGAGAATTTTCCACTAAATGCTTCTTCCCTTCACCACGTGATATACCCAGGTTTCCAGGTAAGGAATAAACCAGAATATTTTTTTGCATTTTCATTTATGAGCAGCAGAAACACACATACACGTACATTCTCTTTTTGAGTAATACAATCAAAGGAAACTAATTTACAGTGTATCTGCCCGGTGGAAATATATATTTATTCTACCTTACACTAAGTAGCTTTTTCAGGTGTTTGAATTTAAGATGAACTTTGTAGACCTGGGGACACATCTGACAAAAAATGGTGTTAAGAAGGCATATTATGGATTTTGTGGGGTAAGTCAGTGTCATATAACCAAAGTAATTTGTAAATATTTGTACATTTCTGTACATAAACTTTGGCACACTCATTTTCCAGTGGGAGCGGGAGGAAGAACTAAAAGCTGCTATTCAGAAATATCTGTGCGGACTGCTTGTATAATATGTAGAAGGATAAATTAGCTGTATCTGGGAAAAAGTCAGTCTTAGCCAGATGCAGAAAAAGCACTCCATTATTTCTTTCAGACTTTGGGAGAATTTTAAAAAGGAGCTCAAATGAACCTACTCCAGCACATCATTGAATGGGTGAGTATGTATGAAGATGCTAAGAAAGCTATCTATTGACAGTATTGTTTAACTTTTACAAGTATAAAGAACTAATAACTCCTTTTAAATTGCTCATAAAATGCTTTTATCCTTTTTATGCTTCTGTCTTTTAAACCACTAAAAAAAAAAAAAAAGAAAAAAAAAAGAAAAAAAAGAGCATCTTCTCTGGATTTTAAGATCTATTTATAAGATGTTTATTATTTGCAAAACCTCCAGTTTGTCTGCATATCTAATGTTTAGTGAGTACTCCCTTGCTTCCTCTGCTCTTTTAGCACTTCCTCTGGCTGTATCATAGAATATGACGCGTTGGAATAGACTCATCAGGAAGAGTCCAACTCCTGGGCCTATGCAGGACACCCCAAGACTCACACAATGTGCCTGAGAGCGTTGCCCAAATGCTTCTTGAACTCTGTCAGGGTTGGTAATGTGACCACTTCTCTGAGGAGCCTGTTCCAGTGCTCAAGCACCTTCTGGATGCAAAAACCTTTCGCGATATCCAACCTAAACCTCCCCCAACTCAGCTTCATGCCGCTTCCGTGAGCCCTGTCACTGGGCACCAGAGTGAAGACACGGGTACTTTTGATGGCCATTATCCCATCAGTTCTTTTCCTAGATGCAGGGATTTGCAGGCCAGAAAGGTTACGATGATCGCTGAGCTTGACCTCCACAGCAACATACGCCAAGAAATTTTATAATGTTAACTCTGCTTTGAGTTACATAGCTTGAAGGATGACTTAGAGCCCAGGATTTAGAAAAGCTATTGAATCTTAATTTAGCAATTGGGAAATAGAGTGTAGTGAGTCCTTAGGGATATTATATCGAATAAGGGATATTATACCAAATAACTCCTCTTGTGTCTAAAAGAAAACGATCCTGCACATATTCTAAATGAGTATAATTTCCCCTGACATTTATTGGTTTTCTCTGTCATCTTACCTGACAGATTAAAGAAACTTCTAATATTTCAAATTCTCTTGCAAATTCTAGCACATTACGATCAAGGTTTTGTATAAGCTAAACAGATGCTTCTTCATTCTCTCACTGCAAGGCAGATTTCCCTGGCTTTTCCAGTTTGTCAATTATCTGTGTTAAAATGAAATACTACTATTCAATAAAAGTTCAAGGAATGCCATATATGATAACATCATTAATACTTAATATTCCTTTGCTTTTAAATGAAAAGTTTGTACCATAAGCATGAATCTTTTTGAGTTGCTCATAACCACACTATAACACCTCTCTAATCTGACTTTAAAATATTCTTTGTACTTAGATGCCTTTCCTCCCTATACATATTTATGGCTGCATCTATGTTATTAGCGATTATTTCATGTTTTCTTTACCTAAGTTAATAAATATTAATAGGATTGGGATAAAACCAAATCCTTGATGTACTTTGCTAAAGAGGTCTCCAATCAAAGATGATTTTCAAGGTACAATTACTTTTCAGATCTGCACAGTAATTATTGTAATGCTATTTTAGCTCCAACCCCCCTCTGTTTTACATTTCTAATAGACAAGAGTTTCTCTTCTTCATTTCTGGAACAAACATAGGTTGATTATTACCATGAATGATTTAGAATCCCACAGAATTTTGTGACATGATTTAGTTGGTCCTGAAAATTTAATGTTTTTACCTTTGCCAGTTGCTATTTAGCATTCTTACTAAGTACTGATTGGATAAAACATTTGCAATTATATCCAGAAAGTATTACTGCACTATCCACGTTTCTATAAAAAAAAATAAATGCTTTTATACATCAGTATTGTTACTGGAAGTTGTGTATGTCAAAGTAGCAGGGAAACTGTGCCGCTGTCTAGATTTTTTCCTTTCTTGATCCTGAAATTTTAAAAAATGTATTCCCCTTGTCCTGTAGGTAATGAGTCAAGGCTTTTCATTCATATATTTAGCTACTATGAATTATTCTAATTGTTTCACAACTGTAATTTACCTTTCCTGCTTATCAGCTTGTTCACTTTTCCTTTTGTTTTATATACAAAATTGTCACTTTCTTTTTCTTTCTTTAACTGAATGCATTTAGCTGAAAAGAAACTTTGGTGATTGTCATAACATCACATTTTGGGTATCCTGTACAGTTTTCTTAAATAAACTATTTACCTATTTGATGTATTTTTCCTACATATCTCTATCTATACAGGTGTCATTTAGAGTTTTTTTTTTTTTGGGACTTGGAACACTGTCCCTTTCACAGCAAAGTGCATATATATAGGAAATATTTATAGATAGCAAATATAGTTAAATTATTCAATTTTACATTCAAGCAACCATAACATCAGTAGACCAGACTATTTTTATTTTGGTCAGAATTGTCAGAATCCAAAGCACCTGAGAGCTCTGAAAATAACACATGATTTTATTTTAGAAAAAAATCATCAATTATTTAGATAAAATCTAGGGCATGTTTACTTGTGGATGTTTGAGATCTAGACATATCCTACAGACTAAGATACAAAAATTAAAAAGAAGATCCTAAGATAGCTCATTCCAGCTAGATATCTACATATCTGCTCATCCAGCTCTGTATTCAGATACTGTCTCACCCTTACTCAATTTTCTGATTTATCAGCCTAAACATTGACTCATAAACACACTGGATCTTGGATTTGTGAAATCAGAAACTCTAGTGATCTTTAATGAGCCTGATAAGTCACTCGCTCTGCACATTTTCTTTCTTAAAGGAGGTATAAACCAATATGAACACTCCAGTTGTGACAGACATCCTATTAAAAACCCATAGCTTATGCATTTGAATAAGTGAGCCTTTGATGCAAGTCTGCAAAGTATCTGCAGAAGAGATCCTTCGCCAACAAAAACTCCATGTGAGCTACAAATTTGTGTGTGCGAACATTTTTTATCCTCTGTCTTTCTGAAGGAATTACCTCAATTATTTGGAATCTTATTAGTTACAGATGTGTCTGTGAAGCATCCAAAAAAGTAGGCCTTTATCCAGCATTCATTTCTTGAGTATGTATCCTCAGACAAGCACTCTGTGCTGTTTTTTTTCCACCTGAAAGGCCCTCTATTCCTTGTCCACAGCACTCAGTTGCTCCCTCCATCAGTGGTAAGCTGTATATTCAGTGTAGAGAAGTGTTGTGAGTTTATATAAAAAGGTGCTTAAGAAGATAAAGGTGCGCAAGCCCTAATGCTCTCAAATGCTCCAAGCATTTAAATGTGTCTAATGCCTGCACGCCTTCCAGCAATGCTGCTAGCCAGGCTCTCAGCAGGAATTCACAGTAATTAAACAAGCTAGAGGCACCCATGCTTTTACAGAATCACAGAATCAAATGGTCAGGGTTGGAAAAGACATTTGGATATCATCTAGTCCAATCCCTAGGGTTGGACCAACCCCAGGGTCACTTAGACAGCAGTGTGTCCAGGTGGGTTTTCAGTGTCTCCAGAGAGGGAGAATCCATGCTTTCCCTGGGTAGCCTGTTCAAGTGCTCTGCCAACCTCAATGAAAAGAAGTTCTTCCTCCTCTCGAGGTGAACTTCTTCTGTTTTAGTTTATGGCCATTGCTCCTTGTCCTGTCACTGAGCACCTCTGAAAAAGAGTCTGGCACCTTCCTTTTGACATATTAATATGACATACTTATATGCATTGATGAGATCCCCTCTTAGTCTTCTCTTCTCCAGACTAAACAGGCTCCGCTCCCCGCAGTCTCTCCTCCATAGAGAGGTGCTCCAGACCCCTCATCACCTTTGTGGCCCTTACTCGACTGAAGACACATGTACAACTTTGCCTACAAATAGAAACTATTCATGAGGATAAAGTACAAAGGAAAACCTCAGAGATAAAGTTGGGTGCATGAGAAGTGCATGCAATTGTTCCACACTGTGGGTGCCGCAGCTTCAGCACCCATTATCTAAGTTTTTGGACCCTCTCCCTTACATAGCCCCACATATGTGTGGGGTATGTCTAAAGGTACAGAATCACAGAGTGGGTAAGGTTGGAAGGGACCACAGTGGGTCGGTCATCTGGTCCAACGCCCCTTTTCAAGTAGGTCATAACAGACCACATGGCACAGGATTGTGTCCAGATGGTTCTTGAACATCTCCAGTGAGGGAGACTCCACAACCTCTCTGGGCAATCTGTTCCAGTGCATGGTCACCCACACAGTAAAGAAGTTGTTCCTCATGTTCAGGAACTTTCTGTCCATCAGTTTCTGCCTGCTGTCTCTTGTCCTATTTCTGAGAAGAGCCTGGATCCATCCTCTTGGCACCCTCCCTTCAGATACTTGTACACATTGATGAGCTTCCCTCTCAGTCGTCTCTTCTCGAGGCTGAACAGGCCCAGATCCCTTGCCCTTTCCGAATAAGAGAGATGTTCCAGTCCCTTAATCACGTTTGTTGCCCTTCGCTGGACCCGCTCCAGGAGCTCCATGTCTCTCTTGCAATGAGGAGCCCAGAGCTGGACACAGCACTCCAGATGTGGCCTATCTAGGGCTGAGCAGAGGGGGCGGGGTCTCCCTGGTGCAGGTACAAGCAGGAGCAGCAGTCGCCAGTGCACAGCCTCGGCACGAGACCCAAAATCCGGCCACCGCTCCCGCCGGGGGCGGGAACGATCGGCAATGGGCGGGAACTTCCGGCTCCTGCCGGCCCCGCCCTCGCCGCGGCCCCGGGTCCGCGCTGAGCCAATGAGGGCGCGGAGCCGCAGCCGGGCAGGTAACCGGACGCCCAATCAGAGCGCCGCTGCGGGAACAGGTGGGCAGGGCGAGGCCCCGCCCCCCGCCCCGCTGTTGGCCGCGCCAATCAGGGCAGGGAGGGAAGCAGGGAAGGAGGCAGGGAAGGAGGGAGGGGAGGAGGGAGGGGCTGCCCGCGGCTCCCGGCGGGGCTGCGCTCCCTGCCCGGCCCCCGACGGCCGCCCCCGGCTGTCCGTCCGACCGTCCCTCCGGCGGCCGCACCGGGAGGGCACCGGGCGGCCCCGCGCCGAGGGAGGGAAGGAAGGAGGGAGGGAACGGGCGGGCGCGGAGGCAGCAGCAGCAGCCATGGCACTCGTGGCCCCGGAGACTCGGAAGTTCACGCGGGCGCTGAGCAAGCCCGGCACGGCGGCCGAGCTGCGGCAGAGCGTCTCCGAGGTGGTGCGCGGCTCCGTCCTGCTGGTGAGTGCGGCGGCGGCCCGGGCGAGGCTCCGGCCGGGGCCTCTCGGGACTGCGGCGGTGTTCCCGGCGGGGGAGACGGGCCCTTCGATCCCTCCCGGGATGTCGCGGCGGCGGTGCGGGCTTTGATCCCTCCCGGGCTTTGCGGCTCCTCGGCCGCTCCGGCAGGGCGAGGTGCGGGAGTAGCCGCAGGCGGGAGCGCGCCCGCCGTGGGATGCGGCGCCCGCCGGGCACGGCCGGGCGCTCCCGCCCCATCCCTGCAAACTTCACCTGTGGAGCGAGCGGGCGCAGCTGGCGCCCGGCCTGACGTGACCGAAGCGCTTTCATGTGTGCCGAAATAGCGGCGCAAAAGAGATTTTTCATCTCGTTGCTCTCTACTCTCTTTACAACTAAGACGCAGTTTTTTTGTTGTGTCGTGTAGAATGGAAGATGAGTGCTGGCAAGTGTAGCAGGAATGTTTTAGTGTGTTGTTTATCCCTGCTGGCTGTACCGTGCTAGCTCATGGCAGTTGCTTTTTCAGCGCACAGTTCGGCGCGTTCATCTAATTTGAACTGCTGTAAGTAAATTTGTGTTAAGGTGTTTAGTCTACAGAAAAGAAGACTGAGAGGGGATCTCATCAGTGCATATAAGTATCTCAAAGGCAGGTGTCAAGAGGATGGTGCCAGATTCTTTTTAGTGGTGCCCAGCAATAGGACGAGGAGCAATGGCCATAAACTAAAACAGAAGAAGTTCACCTTAAGAGGAGGAAGAACTTCTTTTCGTTGAGATTGGCAGAGCACTGGAACAGGCTACTCAGGGGGTCGTGGATTCTCCCTCTCTGAAGACACTGAAAACCCACCTGGACACATTGCCGTGTAACCTGCTCTAAGTGACCCTGCCTTGGCTGGGAGGTTGGACTGGATGATCTCCAGAGGTCCCTTCCAACACTTAACAATCCTGTGATTCTGTTAGATGCTGAACTGAGGCATCTGGGACAGAGAGAGAGAAAGGTATATTTTTTTGGCCTGTCTATATGCAGGTGGTGACATCTTAAACAGCCTCAGCAAGACTTTTCAGAGCTTCTCTCCTGGGGCTCTTATTCATGGTATGCATTTGTTTGCCTTGTGGTTTTGTTATCTCCTAGGGGAATGCTTCAGTAAGCACTTAACCCTGTGTAAGTAAATTGGTTTTGGTGCTGGGGTTCCCGATCCTGGAAGCTGATCTGTCATTTGTTTTTTGCTCTTGCTAATCCTAAATATGGTCTTGTCTACTTTTTTAAACTGCCCTTCGGGACACTGTCTTCTTATAGCTATGTGTTGAGAGAGTGACAAATGCTGTAGCTGTGGATGAAAGACTAATACTTCTCTTTAATAAAACGAAGGCTCTAAAATTAAATTGCTGTTTACTTAAATATGGGTGATGGAATTTATAAAAACCTAATATGCATAGTTCGGGGTCCACCTGGATACTGACAGCTTTCCACAAGGCGCTAGCACATGCACATGTAATAAACATCTGGAATGTATTAGCAGTTGTCCAGGGATCAATTATTTCTTGGGAAGAGTGGAAGAAGAATATATGTGTATATATATATATTTTAAAATATTTTTTGTACTGAGGGATCATGAGAGAGACAGATATTTTCCTGACACAAATGTTTCTTTTGCAGAAGTTGGCAACCTTGCCATTCCCTTCTCTACCTTGAGAAGCCTTTTCCTTAGTTCACTTATGACTAGTATCATTGGGATGAATTGGAAAATATTTATATGATTCTTTAATTAGCTCAAATACATAATAGGGTGATAGGCACTTATATCCCAGGTATTTTTGCCACAACAGCACATTCTGTAGAATTTTATGGCAAATAAAGAAGTGATGGTGTAAAGCGGTGTACTACCTTGATCTTATTCTGGATAAGGTTTTCATCAGTATTTTAGGAAGCAAAATTAGTGGCTTACCATTCATAGTGACTTAACATTCATGTCAGATTTGTGATCCTTTTCTGTTAGCTTGATGCATGAAGCAAAATCCCCATTTGTCTTGTGTACAGTCTAGTGCTGAAGTTCACCTTTCAGTTTCAGACATATTTTGACCCTGCTGATATGTCTCTTTTACTGTCATGAATACTGTTCATTTTATCACTGAACTTCAGTGTTCCCGCACACACACTGTTTAAATAATGAAATAAAAGGCTAGTAACTGGAGGTTTACATTTACATTCTACCTATTCTTCCTTCTGTTAATGTATTGTAACTCTTTTTGTTGAACATTGTGATGTTTGGAATGAAATTGTATTTTTTTAAAGGAGGACTTTAGGTGGGATAGTATTGTTCTTTGCTGTAAGTTTGACAGGTTGACCTGTTTCTTAGCTGTTGGAATTTCTGGGCTTTGTTATCTGAAAAATCTCTTGGGCTGACCTGGTGAAAATAGGAGCCTTAGCAGTATTATAGTAGTGTAATACCCTATTCAGATGTGCGGCTTTAAAGTAAAGAAGACCCACTTCTTTTCCAAAGCTGCCTCTCAGAGCTCTTCTACAGAGCATCTTCCCCAAGATTTTTTGAACTGGCTTGTCAACAAAGTGTCTTGCTTAAGACATAGTTCAGCATTGGTAACTAATGTACTCTTTCTGTGATCACTTGCTCGTGAGCAAGTGCTGAGGTTTTCCAGTACTGAAAGACTACGGAAGGTGGTTTTCCATTAACTAGGCTTGCAGTGTAGAATCTGGAGGTAGAAAAGAATTCAAACTACTAGTTCATGGTGGGTGATCTGTCCAGATCTGCACAACCAAATATCGCTTCTGACTGTACATCTCTGCAGTGGAATGTACTGAGCAGTGATACAAATCATCCAGTTGTTACTTGCAGTAGCAGATAAAAGTGAACTGCGAGTGCCTCTGAGGTTGACTAGATTCTCTAACTTGCTGTTTTGGCTACTGTTACATCCATTTTTATAATAAGCAATGTATGGCTAGACTTAAAAAGCAAAAAAAGTTTTTCCCCATCTTTAAAAGGGGTTTATTAGCTCACATTACTAAAATATGCTAGTTTTTTTCTGTTTTATAAATGTTCTTAAGATGATATTGATGAAAGAGGACTGAAAACATCTTGTCAGTAGGATAGCATGGCATATCTTAAATTTTCAGATTGCTCTTCATTGGGACTAAAAGTCAGAGACTTTCTGCCAGCTGACAGAGTAAATAACTTGACTGTGTAGTAAAAAGACATAAAACAGATGTGGTTTGCCGAACTAGTTTTGGTCACAGAATGAAGTAAGCTCTCTTGTCAGCATTTGACATCTCATACGTTCTCTCTGTTAGATTTAGTTTGCTGAACCAACAAGTACAGTTTGGTTGGCTAAACTGAAAACTTATTTGCCAATCAGCTTTCCATTAGGGTGTGAGGCACATAATATATTTCTTGATTATTTGGTTCAATTTTTTCTATTTTCTGCTTGACATCATTGCTGAATATCCTCTTGTGCATTGTTGATGTTGTTTTGACTTCAGACTTGCCACGTGACTTAATTTGATGCCTCTGGCCACCCAGATACATTTATATCTGAGGGAGAAGACTGTGGGGATGACAAGTCCGTCTCTTAAACCAGCAATCTTACCAAGAGCAGTTTTCAATTCAGTTTTAGTATTATGTATAATTGGAAGTGATCTCTTTAAGTGGTGATGAGAGTTACTCAAGGCATGTTGCATACAGATCAGTAGGACTTCAGGAGGTGTAGGTGGTGTCTGGTTCAATGGTATGTTAATGATAATTTATCTCAGTGACAAAATTACCCTGTATTAAGTTAAGCTGATATTTAAGGATAATAAGCAATTAAGGTAATGTTTAGCATATGACATTTCATCTGCTTTGGCCTAGCTGTCAATAAAATGCCCTTATTAAATATGCAGATAATGAAAATGTCTAAATATGCCAAATAACACAGGAAGAGTTGTTTCCCCCATGTCAAAATTAACATTCTGTAGAAGAAACTTGGGATATGGGAAAATGGGATGAAATATGACTAATTCCCAAATTACTCTGTGCAGCTCTTTTTTTTTTTTGTTTTGGATGTGTAAAACAGATTTGATAACTTGAAGGCTAAAACAGGTATCTTAAGACAGCCTTGGGCTTTATAGGTTAACTTCTTACGAGTTAACTTCAGATACCTGGTAGAGCTCTTGAGTTCTAAAACTCTTGCAGAAATGCAGAAATTCAGCTTTTCAGACGTGGGAAAAATCAATATATCACAATGCTTGAATTTTCTAATGCGTCGAGGACCCTGGAAACTATAGGCCTGGCAGTCTCACTTCAGTGCCTGTTAAAAGTACGGAGAAAATTATTCTGGGAAGTACTGAAAAACACCTGTAAGACAAGGCAGTCGTATTCTGTGAGTTGGGTTCTGTTTAAGGCAGTGGTGAATATCCAGAATAATAATAATAAAAAAAGCTCAGCCGGAAAGACTTCTCCAAATGATGTGATGCCAAGGAGTGCTGTTGTTCTCTCATACAGTGACAGGTTGACTGAGACTGGAAGATACCTCTGGAGGTTGTTTGGTCAAACCCTCTGCCTCACGCAATGTCACTTAGAGCCAGTTGCCAATGCTGCGCCCAGGCAGCTTTTGAGTATCTCCAAAGATGGAGACTCCACGACCTCCCTGGGCAGCCTGTGCCAGTGCTCAGTCATCCTCACAGTGAAAAAATGTTTCCTGATGTTCAGAGGGAACCTCCTGTGTTTAAGTTTGTGCCCCTTGCATCTGGTCCTGTCACTGGGCTCCACTGAACAGAGCCTGGCTCTGACCTCTTTGCACCCTCCCTTCAGATATTGATGCAGATTGATGGGATCCCCCTTAGCCTTCTCTAGACTGAACACTCTCAGCTCTCTGTTATTCCTCGTGAGAAAGATGCTCCAGTTCCTTCGTCATCTTTGTGGCCAATTGCTGTGCTCTCTTCAGTACATCCATGGCTCAAGCTGATAGCAGACTGATTCAGACTGGAGTACTTATTGATGTCAGTGTTAATGGAGGCTTTTTCTGGAATTCTAGATTTAAGCTTCTGGGTCTAGGCCAAGTTTTGGGTTGAGGCCCTCCCTGAACAAAGAGGCCCAAACTTATTAGAGAGCCAGCTAGATTTTTTTTTTTTCAGCTCACTAGCTGAAAGAAAGGATACCAGGTAGTTTTAAAAGGAAATTTGTTATTCAACTGCTGCAACTGTGTCAAAGAAAGAACATGAAAGTTCTGGATCATTTTTCAACCCGGGGACTGTGAGGAGGAAGAAATAAGTTAGTTGAGGCTGAATGTTGCTGGAAATAACAAGATTCATCGGATTTCTGTGGAAAGGTAAATGCAAAGTAGACCTTGTTGCATCCAGCATTCTCAATATTGATAGTTCTGGAAGAAATGTCAACTTTATAATTTTCAACAAATAAAGGAAACATGGTTTAGACTGTTGTGTTTTTTTTTTTTTTTCTCCCAGCTGCATTTGTTCTTGACAAGTTTCTCATAGTAACAATTCTAGGAAAGAATACTAGAAATTAAAAAATGTAGGACATCAAATCAACAAAACCGGTCACCTTTAAAAATATCTCACTTTTCTAAACTTGTTTGAAATTTTTTGGGAAAAGTGAACAGTGTTACAGTCCCTACAAGTTGAAATCAAATAGTCCCTTTTGAAATTTCTTCTACTGAGAAACACAGTTGTTCATGCAGTGGGAATATGGAGTACCTCACATAAAGTTAATTAAGGTACCTACATGTGCTTTAAAACGCAGCTCTTCCCCAAACCAAAAGAAAACAAGAGAAACAACCTTAAGCCACTCAAAATGAAAAAAAAAAAAAAAAAAAGCTAAATGTATCAATTTAGTCCCAACAAACCTGAGGAGTAATACTGATCCCTAGCTGCTAGAGTACAGAGGAGCCTGTAATATAGATCCATTAGTGTAAATAAATAATCCTTAGCTGCTGCTTTGTGTACTTCTGGGTGCTTTTTGATACTCAGGTGTAGCTATTGACTTCAAAAGAAATGGCTTGTAGACAGATACTGATCTAGGTTTGGAAATTTGAGGCATATGCTAAACTGTTTTTAGTACTTCCAGGTACTCTGTGGGTGGGAAGGAGTTACTTGGTAAATTCAGAGATAAGATGGGGGCTTATATTTTTACTACTATAAAATTATTCCACCAACAAAGAGTGACACATTTTAATCAGAATAGATAATGCTTGCATACTTTTAAGCAGAGAAGGCATTTAAAGATCTAGTTACAGCGGGGCAGGGATGCAATACATTTCACTTGTTATAACACACACATTTTAATGTAGTTGATTTCAGGAGCCTGGAATTTAATGTGTCAGTTTATAGACATAAAATTGGCTTTCAGCTTGCAAATCCAGAGCCTCCACTGCCTTTGGATGCTTGTGTTTTGACATGAAGGTATATGATCTTGCTACCTTTTGGTTACTCAAGGCACAGCTGCCCTTTGTAGGCTGAAAGGAGTACTGAAACGCACATGAACAAAAGAAGCAGGAACTCCACCACAGAAAGAGCTGGGTGTTTTCCATGAGAGAGGCAAGCTCTAGTAAGATAGCTCTCAGTCTCATTTTAATAGGTTTGTGAAGAAATTGAAAGTCCAATGGAAATGCTGGCTAACACAGTGGATATCCATACAGGAAAGAGGCTTTATAGAATTAAATGGGTTGGAAGGGACCTCTGAGATCATGAAGTCCAACCCTTGATCCAACCCCACTGTGATTAGTAGATCATGGCACTCAGTGCCACATCCAGCCTCACCTTAAAAACCTCCAGGGACGGTGAATCCACCACCTCTCTAGGCAGGCCATTCCAATGCCTGATCACTCTCTCTGTAAAGAACTTCTTTCTAATATCCAGCCTAAACCTCACCTGACAGAGCTTAGGACCGTGCCCTCTTGTCCTACTGCTGATTGCCTGGGAGAAGAGACCAACCCCCACCTGGCTACAACCTCCTCTCAGGGAGGTGTAGAGAGTGATGAGGTCTCCCCTGAGCCTCCTCTTCTCTAAGCTAAACAACCCCAGCTTCCTCAGCCTCTCCTCATAGGACTTGTGCTCAAATCCCTTCACCAGCCTGGTTGCTCTTCTCTGGACCCGCTCCAGCACCTCAATATCCTTCCTGAACTGAGGGGCCCAGAACTGGACACAGCACTCCAGGTGTGGCCTCACCAGTGCTGTGTACGGTGGAAGGATCACTTCCCTGCTCCTGCTGGCCACACTGTTCCTGATCCAGCCCAGGATGCCATTGGCCTTCCTGGCCACCTGGGCACACTGCTGGCTCGTGTTCAGCTTCCTGTCAATCAGCACCCCCAGATCCCTTTCCACCTGGCTGCTCTCCAGCCACTCTGTGCCCAGCCTGTAGCACTGCAGGGGGTTGTTGTGGCCAAAGTGCAGGACCTGGCACTTGGCCTTGTTGAACTTCATCCCATTGGATGTTTGAAGGTGATTGAAAGGTTGTTGTCCATATTCCAGTTTGACCACAGTGCCAGTGCTATTTCATGCTCTTTGTTCTTTAATGTTGCATAATGGTGTTTATATCCCTTGGTTTCAGAAGAAGTACTGTTCTTCACCAGGGTGCTGATACTGACAAAGGATCTGTTTGCACTTCACTTGATGCCTTTCTAGGCTTGTTTGTAGGCGTGGTGATAAGAGACTACAGTCAGGCAACAGAATAATACAGAACCTAAGCTTTGTGAAAATAAGATTGAAAATCACCTCACCTAGCCCATTCCTCATTTAACCCACTACAGTGATGTTGTCAAGTGGTATTTCAAACATCTTTCTGTCAGGCATATTTGCACACACCTGCACTGGCACTAATACTTGTGCAATGTCACGATATCTGATTTAGTAGGTGGTTTACCTGAAAATCATAGTAGTATGTTTGTCTTTAAGGAACATTCAAGGAGGCTATAATCTCACTGTTTGCTAGTCCAAGAGGGATTTTAAATCTGTGTTGGACCTCAAACGTCAGTGAGTTTAAAAAGAGCATTCAGGTTAATGAATAGATGACACACATCATAATTATTTGAAGGATGCTATTCTAGTTTCCCTCAGTAATTGTCTTGGGATTCTTGCTTGCCAGATTTGGTATCACCTAGGAGTTATTTCCCTGTCATTGTATGTGGCTCAATAGTGATGTATATTAATTTCTTCCCAGACAGAGCAATCAACATGATTAAGTTTTTCCTCACATGAAATATGAGGCTTCTAATAGGAAAAAAGCCCCAAATAACCCTGTATACAGTCTTCCTGGTAAAGTTCAAGGGACAATACTTGCAGCATTGTGTTTGGGCAGCAAATGGTCTGCTGGAGGGGAAATTGGAACTTATTCCTCACTAAGGTTAGAACAAAGACCTGAGTGTGAATAACCTCCTTGAGGAATTAAGAGTATAAAAGGATGTCTGAGCCCTGAAGTTTCTGGTGCTCTTATCTGAACATAGTAAGCTTGCTCTAAAACTGGATTTTAACTTTTTTTTTTCCTAATCTACTGTATTGTTGACAATTATTTATTCTGTTGTGGTTTCACCAGTGCTCCAGAAAATAATGTCCTATAACTAGTGACATTTTTGGTAGCTCTCTAATATTAATAATAGTTCTGTGTTGTGGTTATCTTATCACTTCAACTTCAGAAAGCTGAAAGTTATGTGGCCACTAGATGGAGTTCAGTGAGCATATTTGAATATCAGAAATCCTACCTTATGGTTGCAGTGTAAAACAGTTAAAAGGAGTAGGTGTTTTGTGTCATAGCAATAAATGTTCATTTGTTCAGTTTGGATTGACTTGGACAAATTCCTCAAGTTCTTTGGGTTCTTCTTGGTATGCCTATCCTCAAGGTATCCTTAAGTTGGAACTTAAGATGCATGCTTTACTAACAGATCCCAGTGCTTGTCTGTGGATGAAAGTATTGTTAGTCATGTAGGAATGGACTTGTGAGAAGACTGACCTTTCTGCAGCTCTCAAATTATGTGAGCTAAAACTATTAGCTAAGATATTTAGCATTTTTAAACCAGCAGGGTTTTAAATTTGTGTGCATCTCTCCATCAGCCCATACATAATACCATGTATGGAAGATCTGAAATAGAATGTCTAAGATTGCATCATTTATGCCTCCTCCTCACCTCTCTAAATGTATAGAAAGCGTAATAGACACAAACAATCCCTTGTTTGTCAATTAAGAGAAACTTGTGGTATTAGCCGGCTTCTACAGCTTCCTTGTCTAGATAGGACAGAACTAGACCTTGCTCTAATTTTCATAAACATTATTTTTTACTTCTGATATGATCCTTGTCATTAGAGGTATCTTATATGAATGAAAAACTGCCTTAAGTCTTAAACCTGGTGGTATACTCAGTATTTCTAATGTCACAGTTTTTTGTTTCTGTTGGATGCAAATCTCTTCTTAGGGCCTTGCTGAGTGTACAGATCATCAGTCAAAATTACATGGAAATGTAACCATGCTGTTCTCAAGACTACCTCCTGGAGTAATCAAACTGGCTTTCTTTTGAAGAATGGAGTTCTCTTGGAACTTTTTCTCTGTCTCAGTGGTTAGTGTGTGGTTACCCAGTGTACCGCCTCAGGTTCATGGAAATATACAGGCTAAAAGCCAAATCTCTGGAAGTCACCATGTGCAATTCCTTACTCAAAACGGATCTGGTTAGAGCAGGTTGCTCAGACACTGTGACAATCTGGTTTTAATATCCACTAAATGAAAATGCTTTAAACCCAGTTGTCAACTGTCACGGTTAAAGTAAATGTACAAAAATCCTTTTATGCAAATGCAACATACTGTGTCTGTTGCATCTTGTTCTGTGACTATATCTTTAAGAATAGCCTGGCTCCTGTCTTTGCCTTCCCATTAGATATTGAAAACAGCGGTAAGATCTCCTTTTAGCCTTCACCTAAGGCTGAACTATGCCAGATCTCGTAGATTTTTCTCATACGTGACCCTCTATTACACTCAGTCTAATAGATCGATATCTTCCTTGTACTGAGAAGCCGGCTCAGCATGTTCGACTTGCTATTCAACAAGATGTCATCCTTATCTACTCATTCAGACCACATCTAGCTAATTTTGGTACAAGGATGCTATGGCAGACTGTCAGAAGCATTCTTTTACTGACAGTATTCAACATCCACTGCTCTCTCCTAGTCTCCTAGTCCACAGAGCCAACCATTGCGTCACAGAAGACAAACAGGCTGGTCAGGCATAATTTGTCCATGGTAAATACATATGGTGTACTTGGAACTTATATATGCTCTTATTCTTTGTATGTCAGGAAATGGCTTCCAGGAGGGTTTGTATCATAATTTCCCTGGAGGCTGGGGTGAATCTGACCAACTCGTGGTATTCCGTATCCTTCTTCTTGCCATTTTGGAAAGTGGATATGAGGGTTACTAAGAATAATTTATATTCAAACACATGCTCTGACTAGTTTTGACAACTAAGAATTTTGCTCCTAAGACAGCGTAAAATTCACTGTTGTACCCACAAAGCAGCTTTCAGCACAGAAAGAAACATGAAGGAACACAAGTTCTTGAAGAGAATAACCTGACAAAACTCTTCTATAAAACCATTGCAGGACTGAATAGTTTTTGCAACAGGAACCAGCACCCGAATTTTCTTCTCCTCTGTGACCATTCCTATTAAGTATGAGCTGTTGCACATACACTTCTTTTTTACTCTTGCAGAGCTATTCAATCTTCACTTACTTCCCACAGCATAGCTTTAGCAGGCAGGCGGATGTTGCCTTTGGTATATTGTCATTGGATCGTTAAGGCACTCCAAAGAGTGGTGTTGGTTTTAATCTTTGGATTGAGGAGGCTTTAGGCCAACATCTCAACTGTTTTGAGCTGATATACAGGCAGCTGCCAGATGGAAGGTAGTGCTCCACTGACAAATATTCATGTTTTGTGAAAAGCTGAATTTAGTCAGGATGTGTTAAGATCTCTGAGGAACCAGATGTTCACTCCTGTCAAGATAGCATCAGTTTGGGCATTTTAAATGTCATAGAGAACTTTGTAGGTAAAAATGTAAGTACCTACTACTAATGTTTTAGGAAACCAAGGATATTTTTGTGGCTCTTATGCTAGGACCTAGGGGCTTGAATCCTGCCTGAAGTATGTTCTCTTGCAAATACGGACCTCTATCTTAATGAAGTGTTTTCCTTTAGTGGTGGCATTCTGAAGACAGAATGTCCATGTTGTCTTTTAGTAACACATTCACTTAGAAGGTCTCTCAAATTTGGTATCTCTCAAATTTCAGTTTTTGTCTAGGTGCCTCTAAGTTCTCATTTTGATAGTGAGAATTCTATAGGATGAGCTGAAGATTTCAACCCAGGTTGATTCCCTGTTTAACATAAATGTTAAACAGTGTCAAATGGAAGCTTGTAAACATTGTTTCCAGCTGTCTGATTGCTAGCCCTCATTTGTTTTGTACCTCTGTAATTATGCTTCTTGGAATTCATTTGGTTGTCAAAGGCTTGCTTAACATGTTGATTTGAAATCCTTCAGTTCCCAAGTGCAAAGTGATTATTAGCCATCTACTGTAATCAGGGGTGTGATTAGACCCTTAAAGCAATTGTGGTTTTTCTGGAAAGGAACTAGAGGTTCTTCTTTATTACTTGTCCAAAAGAGCATGTGTCAAAAGTATGTGATTGTGAACAACTTGGGACTAACACAACTAATTAATTTTTTTTATCTTTAGGAATCTCATAGTGCAGTCAGTACAGATTCAATATAGTATAAAGCAGTGAGGAGCTTGTTGCTGCCCATATAAACAGGCAGTTTGGCTTAGTATATATTTTGCAAATATTATATCCCTAACTCAAATAGCTCTTCCTAAGTCCGCATGCCTTCTGGTGCAGACTCTTTTTCATAAACCAAGGGAAGACAGGCATTAGTGTTGTCTCCTCTTTATGGCCTTACTTTCCTTCCCTCCACTCTGCCTTATGGAAAAAGACCTTTTCGTAACCCAGACTCAGCCAAAGGCAGTTTGCAATAGGTACCTTGCTGCTCATATGTACAGTCTGGGCTTGTTTGTATGTTGATTTGTTCTGTTTAGTTTTTTTTTTTTTTTTTGCCATTGGATTACGACTTTTATCTGCCTTGGGCTGGCCTTTAGGTCTCTTCAGTTGGTGAAGTGCTGTCAGACCTTAGTAAGAATTTTTCCAGGATCCTGTATGTCGTGGTTCCAGCCAGGGCAGAGTTAATTTTTGCAGTAGCCAGGAGGGGTCATGGCTAGGACCCAAAAGTTATTCTATACAACCTCAGGTCATATGGGAGAAGGGGTCTCTCATGTTCGGTGTAGTGTGGCAGTGGTTTGTGTATTGGTGGGCTCTGCATGGTGAGCAATTGCGTGTGAATTGTTTACCTCCTTCTTGTACCCTCTGTTTCTATCTCTGGTGTTACTGTTTGTTTTCTTACCTTATTGCTGTTTCCAGTAAATTGTTCTTATTTTAACTCCCGATCTTTACCTTTGGTGCCTCTGATTCTCCCCTCTGTCCCACCGCAGGGGAATAGGGGTGAGTAAGTGAACAGCATGTGGTTTGGAGTGTTTCAGTGGGAACACTAAATTGGGGAATACCATTCCTAAACCACGACACCATTTCATCTGAGATACGATACTGAAATGGATAATATTGTATTGCGTCACATTTCTGCCTGGATGGTCACTGTTTGTGCAGTGTGGTTGCTCATTACAATTCCAGGAATCTCCTTAATGAGGCTGAAAACTTCCACTTTGCACCGAATTAATATCTTAATAAGAAGTCTGCTTGTTGACAGACTTCTTTACATTGCATACTATTGAAATTTCTCCTTCTCCTTGTGGTTTCTTCTCACCCCTCATGTCCGCATAATTATTTCCCTTTCAAGCTCTATTGGGAATGCTTTTTTTGCCATTGCTACCATTGTGTTGGTCCAAGCCAGTTTCAGTCGTGTTTTCTAAAATACTGTAAAAACATGATGCTAAATTTATTCAAGATGTAGTTGGAATTAAATTTTCTCTTCACTGGTTTTGAATTAGAACATCTCCCAGGGTAAATTCCAATCTGACAGTCTATTATTCTTTCACATGTTTGTCTTTCCTGTTTCCCCTCGACTTACCTAGTACTTTATAAGTGAGGTGATTTTCTAGACATTCGGAAGAACTGTTTAGTGCATAATTTGTTACCTGACCTATTTTTCACATATTCTCTTAAGGCATAAGCTACTTTCTTTT
>NW_020955261.1:940850-1202393 GCF_003031625.1 Empidonax traillii | reverse complement strand
TTTTTAAATAACGTGTAGACACATTGATTATATTGCATTTAGGTTAGAAATGTAATGAGAAGCATATTGAGATGTATTAACTAGGCAGATGTTAGGGGAAAATGCTAATAAGTCTGAAATATTTATTTTGAACATATCATTGTAGCATGCAAATATTTCCTTGAGATAAGTTAATTTGCACTGGGGCAAATCTGTAGCTGATGTTGTGAATCTGTTTATTCCCTCCTTCAGTGCTTCGCTTTAGTGATTTTAATGTACCTTGTTTTAACCCCACTGAAATAATTCTGAGTTTGTAACATTGCTCTTTCATGCAGTTTTACAAATTGGTCGGTAAATAAGCAAATACATCTCAGTGATTTCAGCTGAGCAGAAATAAAAAACTCACCAGCAATCTCTGATGTGGTAGTTGGTATTGTTATGGTGTGGATTGGGACAGTTAGTTTTTGCAAATTCCTTGCCTTTAAAGATAGTTTAAAAAAATTAACACTTCTTCTCCGTGTCAGTTAAAGATATTTATGTACTTGTGCAAGTGCAGTATGTGGAGTAGAGTCCTGTATGGGAGTCACTATAAACCCAAGAAATGTATGCATTTTAAATTTCATTCTATATTTTTGTTTTAGAGGTGGATGTTGGTCTGAATTAGATAGTCAGCTGTGTTCTTTTTTTTCCGCTTTTTTTATGACTATTGATTATATGCAGTCAAGGAGTAATAAAGTCAGTTTCCGGTAGGTGGGAATCGACTGATCACTTTTCATGTGCAGAAGAAAGGAAAAAGTAAAGACAGCCTTCAGCTCCCTTGTGGTTTGCCTAAATGGATAACAGCATGCTCTGACATATAGATTTGATTGAAGTAAGTGTATATAACATGCTGTTTTCTTTCCAAAGCAGCAGTGATTTAAGAATTTCCACTTCATATTTTGAGTTTTTTATTTTGAAGGTTTTTGTTTCAAACATGAAAAAAGCACATATAGGTCAAGTAAAGAAGTGTTTGCCAGTACGAAATCTGTGCTAAGCATTCTGGGAGACTGCTTTCTTGCAGCAGATGAGGATTCTTTGTGGCTGGCAGCAGAAACTGCAGCAGTATCTTTGCAGTTTCCTTTCATCTTTGATTATGTTTTAAGGATCTCTGAGTATAGAAGCTCTTTCTGTGACCCTTTGGAATATCTTTTCATCTCTGTGGTGGAGTACAGCACATGCTGAAAGCCTCTTGTCTTCTACAGCTGAGGTATCCTTTGCTTTTCATCAGCCCCCTGATTTTTGTCTTCTGCGGCTGGATTTTTTGGCAGTATTGGGCTTAAGCAAATAGGATTACATTTCAGTAGCTGATGGTTTCTAGTCAAGGAACATACTAAATGTCGGACATAATGAGGATTGTACAAAGAAATATTTCTGCAAAGCACAGGAAAATTACTCGAGTCGAGCGAAGGAAGAAGACATTCTGCAAATGTAATCAGGGCTGCTAGAAATGCAAAATTCAACAGCTTTGGAATGGGTTGCACTACAAGTGTGGTTCTGTTTAAAGGCATTCGTACAGTTTTTGAGAGAAACTGTGGTTATATTTGCAAACAGCAAGGGGAAAACAATGCCCTTGAATACACAGCATTCAGCTTGCCAGATGAAGATTCAGGAATACTGATTCACTCATCCCTGGTAAATACAAACTCGTTTCATTAATAATTTTGTCTGCTGATTGAAAGCTAAATGAAAACCAGGATAGCATGTTTATTTAACATCTGCTGTGCACAGACATGGATGTATCTTGTCCTGGTAGTGTGGGGTGTTAGTGCATGTATGTGGCATGTTATATATGAATGCATGCAGCTGCAATGTCAAAGCTTAGGATTCATATTCATTATATCATTTAGAATTGTATTGATAGCTCTGAAGAATTTCCACTCTCTAATTGTTATAGAAGATTGTCTGCTGTTAGATCTTTCTAAACATACTCTTGGAATGTATTTGGCACTTTAACTGAAGAACAACTGATAATTATGTTGTTTGGAAAAACTAAGGAAGGCATTGTTGAAACAGTAACCCAGGATTTAAGGTTTATTTTTTTCATATGGATTTGAGTATTTTTTTTTCTCTGAAACTGTTAAAATCTTTTATGTCTGTTTAACTTACTGAAGGGGATACAGGAGCATTCTAGAAGAAAAAAAAATTGGTTAAAGGGAGCAATAACTGTTTTCTGAACCTGCTTTGCTCTCAAGGGCTTTTTAGGTGTTGCTTGATGCAAAGAAAACAGGCTTTAAAGTGAGACTGTCCTCTTTGTACCCCCCAGGTTAATAACACGTTTGGGCGTCAGTGTATTACATTTAGGCTTGAGGGGGTGGAATTGCAACAGCTAATGTGCACTGCTTGCTTCACAATTGGGCTGGTTAGGGATTTAAATATTTATTTTAAATAATTTGAGTTTACTTGTTAATTGCTTGGTCACTGTCTAGGTAGTTGGGATAAGAGGGGTGTGGTACACCAAAATAGCTGGACTGATTCTGACAAGCTTGTACTATCTTGCTGGCATAACCATGCTGTGTAATTGCAGCTATGGAAAGTCTTTAGAAATTTCACAAAGCTTTGTTGCCTTTATGCTGTTTAGGTGAACTGAAATATAAGTAAAAAAAGGTGTGTGGTTGTATGTATTTACCTATATGTGTGTATGTGTGCATATACATGCACATACACATGTATATTTATATACATGGATACAAACACAAGCTTCCAGGAAAGAATGATCTGAACTGTCTTCAAATGCTTAAAATAATTTAGAGTATATATATTACGCTTCATGGTAATATTTCATTTGCTTAATGTGGTTGGATATTAAAAATAAAATGGCTTCCTCTGGGTATTAGAAGCCCTTTTACACTGTTAGCCATTTTTAAGTTAGTCTCATACAGAATATTGTTAGAAAATTGTGAAATTCTGGGTAATGAATACTTTAAATAACTTTTGTAATCCATTGAATTTAAGACCTTACACCTTTAGTAGCCTTGAATTCTACATATATTTAGATGAGTGAATGAAGTGATAGTTTGGTGGTTTTTAATGTAATATGAATTATTCTAACTTGGAGGTTGCAGTGGAATTTTTTTGTATTTTTTTGTCTTCTTCTTGGCTTCACATGGTTCTGTTCCAGCAATACTTTTTTTTTTTCAAATTTATCCCTGCAGAATTGGGGCAAACTGCCAAAATTAATCACAAAATAATGCTTAGTCTACCATTTCCACATCTGTCACTTGGGGGATTTTTCAACTCCAGAATGTCTAGATGCTTTTAAATAATTATACTGTTTTTTAAATTTTCCTGTATGTCCTTGTCAGCTTGATTTAACTGGAAGTAGCTGATCAAGATAAGTTTCTTCCTGGCATAAGTACCTGAAGTTCAGTATGGAAGAGTGTGCAGAATAGAGGAGTCAGAATGACTTCCCTTTCGTTTTACTGGAGCAGTGTAGTCCAGAAGAACAAAAGTCAAAATTCTACAAGAAAAAAACAGGACTTGGTTAAAAGGTCACGAGCTGACACTGGCTCTCGCTTTCTTAAATGTTGTCTGAGGCTGGGGAGCAGTTGCTACTTGACTTACCCTGAAGAGTGAAAGTGGCATTCTCTGAAGAGTCAGAAGAGGGGGAAAGATACTGCAGTCCTGGCAACAGTGACAAGTGATTTTATGAAACTCACCTAAGTATATAAGACTTCAGCCTCTTAAATTGCATAAATTCTGTACTCTTTGCTATAAAACCTAATTTGTCCAGCTCTTTCCCTTCTGAAGAGGTGGCTTTCAGGAGGATAAATTAAGTTTCTCCTCACCGAGAAGCTGTGCAGGGAAAGGGCTACAGAAATCCTCTCCTCTAAAGAGAAGCTGTATGGACAAGACCAAAAGAGAGCAGCATTGTCACTTGCCTGTGTTGTCTTTTATTTCGGTGTATGTTGCAACAGATGCAAGTGTGGGTGTGAGGCTTCACCTCTTTGTTTGTCTGTGCTGTAACACATATCTGAGCTGCAATTTCCTGGCTTTGCTGTCTGGCCTATTTAGCCACTTTGGCTCAAGTATGTTCTGATATAAAGCTGGGAGTCCTTTAATTTAACAACATACTGATTCTCTTACAAAAGCAGCGTTGAAAAACTGTGAACAGGAAGTTCTTGGGAAGTAGTTCCCCTTGAAGGAAAAAATCACCTGTTCTGAGAAGAAATAAGGAGGCAGAGGCAGTAGATTTAGTGTACATTTTTCTTATTTTCCCTGTAACACAGAGGTCAGGAGGCTATATCTTAAGTCTAGTTAAATCTAATTACAGTTCTGTCTTAAGCAGGCCTGCTCTTTTGGTTGCTTGAAGGAAAGATACAATAAAGCCTGTGTGAGAATGTCTTCTCAGAAGTACAGTTTGTTTCTGTCCATCCTGTGTCATTCAAGCTTGCAATGAAAATGCTTTATCTTAGCTTTGGGAATGTTTCTAACCTGTCACTTTATATTGGTAAAACACAGGATCTCTTAGAGTCTTTAGGTTCACATGGATAAAGATCATTATTATTTTGATAAAAGATTATAGATTTAGTTTGAAATGCTGTTAAAAGTTGCATCAAAATTAATGAAATATATTTTTCCCAAATGTCCATCTTAGGCGTATTTATTTTTGGCAAATGTTGAGAAAACATTTTAATTTGCCTAATTTTGTAGTAAGTTGAAGGATACAGTTTCAGAATACTAGCTTGGGTGCTTGTCTACATGACTTTGTTTTAATTTCTCTATGATATTTTGAAGTCCGTTTTCAGCATGATATTGCATGTTATATCTGCTGTGTTGCAATATCTTAGAGTTAGGAGTTTTTTTCATGGCCTTTATTTTTATATTCAAATTCTTTTTTTTTTTTTTTGTGATCATTGTAGGACCAATGACTATCTTAGAGTGAAATGGTAATTTGTGAGTTAGAACCTAAACAGCTGTTTTGGGTGGTAGACAAAGATGGAAAATTGGCAAGGGAGAATGATGTGGTGTCAGTAAAACTAGCAACATTTTAAAAGTTTGAGGTTTGCTAACAAGCCCCTTCAAGTATTCAGTAAAGGAAGAGGCTAGATGAGTGTGCTAGGAGCACAGATGGAAGAGCTATAAAATTTTAAAGTGAGACAGAGTGGGCTGAAGGACATTAATTTTTTAAATTTTTATATATTTGTCTGAAAATTGCAGAAAGCAACTTACTTTTTTTGCCTGTGCTTGAAATGTTTTCCACTTAATTTGCTTCTAATGGCCTATTCAATGCTGCCATTTCTCTCATTAAGCTTTAGAACCTTGTAGTTTGGTAAACCTACTTAAGGTAGTATGGTAGCTGTAGCATGTGCAAAATGGGGCCTAATACTCTAAGTAGTCCTGTAATTTATTAAGTCTGATGTGGAAATATCTATTACTTTTGTGCTTACACAATTCCTGAGAAGAATTGCGGGGCATTTTGAAATAGTGTATGTCCAACTTTTAATGAGAGAGATGTAGGTATTTGCGGGAAACAGGACCGCTAACCTTATCTTTCAGTAACTGCAGTTTCTTAGTTCATACCACCTGTTGACTTGACAGCTTCGTCATCGTTAGGTGTTACTGAGTTCTTCTGTGACTGCTTTTCCTATGCTGCTCATGAGTCATTTGGTTTATTAATAAACTGTGACGTCTTGAAGATATACCAAAGTCTAGGCATGTGGGAAGATTGACTAGTGACAGCAGTGAGCTACGTCATTCTGGAAATACCTCCACAGAACACATTCATGTTGCAAATATTTTGATTTCAAATGAATATTAAATTATATATGGATGATTTTTCAAAAAAGACTTTCTGTGACATGTGATGTGTCTAAAAAAACCTTAAAACTTTACTAAAAACATTTACTAATAGCCTTATATTAAGGTCTGTTCTTACTAATTTGCAAATAAATATCAACCTGTTTATATGCAGTAGAAAAGTTTAGTAGAAATAAAGCAGAAATACATAAAGGAGGGAGATCTAAGGAAGTAATTCTGCTGAGTAACTGGAAGTTGTTTTATCTTAATGTGCTTAAACAGCTCATGCAGCAATTCTGTAATGGTGTGCGGACAATTTGATGGCTTGCTCTGTTATTTCACTGTCATAGCTTGCTTCAACTTTTAACTGCACTATAAGTGGCTTTCATTCAGCAGCAACTGGAGCATTAGACCTCATTAGGCTCTTAATAAGGAAGAAACAGATGAGTCCAGCATCTAACTTGCATGTTTTTTTCCCATGAATCACTTGAATTAGAGCACTTCTTTTATCCTTTCCGCTTACTGCTTTGGCTGAATAAACACCTGATGTCTGATGTGCTGACTTTTAGTTTTGGCTAAATCTCTTGATAGTTTATGTAGACTTCTTTTATTTTGACCTTTCATTAGATTCCTTTGGGAAGAATGCTTGAATGTCCATCTCCTGAAGTCCCTCTGCCCTCTCAGCAGGAGAAATTGCCACACATATTCACCAAATGCGCTGCTTTGAAAGATGCATGAGAGAACAATCAGGCAGAACTTGGCAGGCACTCAGTGTAGTGGCATGCAAAAGATAAGATTAAGCATTGTATCTTCAGGAAAAAAAATCTTTTGAGTATAAAATATTGAGAATAGTTGGTCAAGCCTACATGCATAAGCTATTGTTCATCCATGACAATATAGATTGAACTACCACAGAAAGTTATCCAACCCCAAAGTATGGCATTAAGTTGCATCCAGGTACAAAACGTGTTCCCTTTCAATGTAGCAGCAAGGGGGGAACAGAAAATCTTGTGTTTTGAAAGCAAGCAAAATGTCTGGAGTTAAAAAAAAAGAACCCAAGAACAGCACAACCTCATCAACCAAAAAAACCCACCAAAACAAACCCCAAAAACTCAACCCCCCAAAGATCCCCAAAAAACCCTGTAAAGTTTTATACAGTCTTGGGGATTGGGAATATGACATGTATGGTGGAGAAGCTGCATGGGTGGGGATTTTAAGGCTAGACTTAATGAGCACACAGAAAGGAGCTGTCTTCCCTGTTCCTCTTTCCCAATTAATATGTCCATTTAGAACAGCCTGAATTGCTCATTTAAGTCATCTGTAGATGCAGGTATCCTATTCTGTCATGAAATGAAATGCAATTAAAGTAAATCGTAGAATCATGTAATGGTTTGGGTTGGAAGGGACCTTAAAATCATCAAGTTCCAACCCTCCTGGCCCCAGGCAGGGAACCTTCCACTAGACTGGATTCGTTAAAGCCCCAGCCAGTCTGGCCTTGAAAACTTTCAGGGATGGGGTATCCACAATTAATCTCTCTGGGCAACTTGTTCCAGTGCCTCACCACCCTCTTGACTAAAGCATTGTTTCCTAATATCTCATCTAAACCTATGCTCCTTCAGTTTAAAACACGTTCCCCCTTGTCCTGTCACTACATACACTTGTAAACAGTCCCTTTCCAGCTCTCCTGTAGGCACCCTTTAGGAACTGGAAGGTGCTATAAGGTCTCCCCATAGCCTTCTCTTTTCCAGCTGAACAACCCCAACTCTCTCAGCCTGACTTCATAGGAGAGGTGCTCCAGCCCTCTGATCATCTTTGTAACCCTCCTCTGGACCCACTCCAACAGGTCCATGTCTTTCTTGTGCTGAAAACCCAAACCTGGGAGCCAACTGCTAACCCTTGCAGTGTTCTTGATTCTTAAAATTCTGCTGTGTGAAGTCCAAGACAGTTTTGTATTTCTGTTTAGAGGCAAACCAAGGTGCACTCTTATTGCAGCTTGAGAACAGAACTGAATTAACAATCTTCTCCAGGAGCAGATCTCTCCTGGAAAAAGTCATGTAAAATTGATGCTCTACACCGTGAGAAGACTCCTCCCTCAGGCTTGCTTGGCACAGAACTGGTTTTATTTGAGAGAACTTCAGACTTAGAGATTTGGTTCACTTTTTGTCTTTGCTTTGGTGTCTGTTCTGTCGAATTAGTTTCTGATAGTCATAAGGTCCTGTCCAGTTAAGAAAAAAGCCACTTTCTGGCTCACAGAAAGTCTGCTTGTGTGTGTCCTCTCTGTAAGGAGATATGTCAGAACCACAGTTAAATCACAAGTGCAGTTTTAATCTTGAAGTCTCCTATACTGGCCAGATTCTACTGTGGGTTTTTTTGTTGTTGTGTTTCTGTTTGTTTGTTTGTTTTTTCCTTGGGACTATAAGGAAGTCAGGTTTTCCCTGAAAACAGAAAGGTATCTACTAAGATGGTATGAAATGAATTGGTCACTGTTGAGTCAAGCAACTGCACCTCAAGTTGATACTTCATAGATAAGAGTATGCAAATGTGTGACATGGACAAGACTTCAGTTAATCTGTATTTTGTTTAGCTCTGCTGTGATTTTAAACTTATTTTAGTTTGTATTTGTCACAGTGTAAGAATGTCCAAAATAAGGTACTGTATCTTATCTGTCAGATATCTGTCTAGTTGAGAAATAATGAGATATGCCATGTTGATGTTAACTTTAGCTGTGTTTTTTCCGTGAGACAAAGAGCTTTTCAAAATGCATTGTGCAGAATCGCTGTGAACTCAATAGAAGCACACACTGGGAGAATTCTTTAACTTTTTGCTGCTATTAAAAAAGGGAGATCGGTTTTTGTATTCCAGCTTCTTGAGTGGTAATACAAACCTGTACATTGGTGTTATCTTTTTTTGTCAGTGCAATCTACTTATGATTGAGACCTCTTCTGTGTAGTATTTCAGCATCTTTGTCCTATCCAGGCTGCTTGACTCCCTCTAAAAATAATTTTTAAAGGGTAATTTTAACTACAAGGCAAAATTTGAGATTTACAGTGTTCATATTGACTTAGAGATGCCTCTCCAAAGAGGGATTGTTGTTCTACATGTTACAGAATGGGCTTATTTCTTGCTTTACCAAAGAAAGTCAGTAAAATGGGAGTACTGTAGCTATAATGTTTTCAATATGAAAAGTTGCATAATATGTAGCACACTCATATCTGTGTCTTATGCTTTTCCTTTTTTTCATCCCTGTTTCCGACTGAGCATGTTCTCCTTATTGGTGGTACTGCAGATTACACATTTGCAGTGTTTGCCATAGGAAGAATGAGCCTTTCTGATGGAGTTTTGTGTGACTTTTTCTATTTCATCTGAGTGTAGTGTGGATTCAGGGCATTGCCAATTGAATTGCATCTGCATTCCATCTGCTATTAGCCTTTCTCTTGAATTTGTGAATATATTGTTCCAGGGCAAGTGCATATCTGTTGGTCACTTACGAAACTTGGCAGTATGAATATATGTATAGCTGCAACACTGAATCTTCCACTGACTTGTGAAATGTTACCCTTTAATACAGCTGCATGGCAGGCTGCCAAGTGTGGGAGGGTAACACTGGAATGTCTTGTACTAATACAGATGAGAGAAGAAACACCGGCTTTTAATGGTCCTTGTCATTCTGCTGAAGTGGGTCTATATCTTCAGATGAGCTACTGCCTTAAAAATTCAACTGAAAACCCAACCAACCAACCAACCAAAAAAAAAAAAAACAACAACCAACAATCCCAAAACCCCTAATAAGACAAAGCATCAAACCCCCTCCAGTTATCCATCCCTCTCATTTTTTAATTAATTTTTAAGAGACACTTTAGTAAAGAGATGTTTTAGTAAATAATGTCAAATCCTTCCATTTTCACATATACAGGACACACAAACCCACAGCAATATGATATTCCTTCCTCTCCTCCTCCCAGCTGCCACAGGTTAAGTGACAGCTCTTTCCCTAGAACAGCTAACAGAGATGAGTTTGGTGGCTGTAGTTAGAGATGGTAGGTTTAGTGATCTTGATGCATCTTTTAAGTAGGACTTGGAGCAAAAGAAGGGCCATTAAACCAAACTGCTCAGGTTTTAGCTTGTTCCTATAGGGAGGCTGGGTAGTCATCTTTTCTTCCATGGAAGTACAGAGGAAATTCTCATTATGCCATCTGTTCTCTTACTATCATTCACTTTTCATTATATGGTATTTTACATTAGGTAAGCAAGTTCTTGGAATGAAAAGTGATTTGGAGGAATAAGAGAGTGTATGTGGGGAACTTGTCTATTGGGCAGCAAATTGGCCGGATAAATCACTGAGGTATTCCAGAAATAATAAGAACTTTGTTACTTTTGTAATTTTTTAATTACATAGGCTATTCCTTTAGAGTACATGATGCAAGAAGTGAGCCAACTATTTAGCTGTTGGAAATGATGTGAAAAGTACTGTTGTTAAAAGTACCATGTGTGTGTAGCCATTGTGTTTGTAAAAAGATGAAATGCATTGTTTCCATAATAATCGGAGTTATTTTGCAGATAGGTCTCTAGCTAGTAATTTCCTGCAATTTTGGGAGATATGTTGGAAATGCAATCAAAGAACTTTTGTATGGTGACATTCTATTTGTGCATTGTTTTCCTGTATTCTCTGTTGATCCTTATTTGGGTAACTAACTGCCTGATGCAACAAGTTGAGGTTTTTTTTTTTTTTTTTGTTATCATTTTTAATTGCAGGGAAGGGGACTAAAACTACAGGTCATGTAACAAGGTGATAACATGTCTTAAAGTCATGGTTTTTATCTTTCACTTTTTGAATCATAATGTGTTATTGGGAAACTCTTTTAATACACTTCTTCAGTAAAGTAGCTTAAATCTTTTGATTGTATGATGCCTGGATAAGTAATACTTCTTGGGATTTTGTTTGTTTGGTTTGCTTTGAGGTTTTTTTTTCCTCCTCTGTTTTGTTTTGGCTTTTTGTTTGTTTTGGTGTCCTTCCCTAAATACTTTTTCATGAATTAAATTCTTGAGGTAATCACTAAGTCCTCAGCAGAAAATAAATGTTGAAAGTACACATCAGTTTAGCAGTTAAAGTCTATTTCATGAAGGACATAGCTCTGGAGGTACTGCTTCACACTTCTGTTTTTGTTAAAAGAACCTCAACTATGAAGAAAAAAGAAGGGTAGTTGTAGTAGGCGACTCCCTTCTGAGGGGAACCGAGGGCCCTACATGCCAACCCGACCCATCCCACAGGGAGGTCTGCTGCCTTCGTGGGGCCCAGGTGAGGGATATTAGTAGGAGACTCCCTGAGCTAGTCCAGCCCTCTGATTATTATCCACTACTGGTGGTCCGGGCTGGCAGTGATCACATTAATGAAAGAGGTACCAGGTTAATTAAAAAGGACTTCAAGGCGCTGGGTCAATTAGTTAATGGGACAGGAGCACAGGTGGTGTTTGCCTCAGTTCCTGCAGTAGCAGGGGTGAATGAATGAGGAGGAGTAGGAAAACCCATCAATAGGTGGCTAAAGGCTTGGTGCTACCAGCAGAATTTTGGGTTTTTTGTCCGTGGGGCAAATTCTATTGTACCTAGCCAGCTAGAGTCAGATTGGCTTCATCTGTCTAGCCTGTAAGTTGTTGGGGCTGATCAAGAGGGCTTTAAACTAGGTTTGAAGGGGGAAGGGGTTGAAACCAGGCTCTCCAGAGATGACCCTGAGGGTGAAAAGCCAGAGTTAGAAGTGAAATCATTAGCCCAGCTGAAGTGCATGTACACAAGTGCACACAGTATGGGTAACAAACAAGAGGAGCTGGAAGCCATCATGCAGCAGGAAAGCTGTGATGTAGTCACCATCACGGAAACGTGGTGGGATGACTCGCATGACTGGGGTGCTGCCATGGATGGCTATAAGCTCTTCAGAAGGGATAGGCAAGGTAGCAGAGGTGGAGGAGTGGCTCTACATATTAGAGAGACTGTTGACTCTGTAGAACTTGAAGTCAGTAACAATAAGGTTGAGTTACTGTGGATCAGAATCAGCCAACAAGGCTGGCATCCTGATGGGAGTCTGTTATAGACCACCCAATCAAGATGATGAGGGTGATGAATTATTCTACAGGCAGCTGGCAGATGTCTCAAAATCACCAGCCTTTGCTCTTGTGGATGACTTTAACCTGCTGGATGTCGGTTGGAAACTCAACACAGCAGAGAAAAGGCAGTCTAGGAGATTCCTCGAGTGTATAGAGGATGATTTCCTGCTTCAGCTGGTAAATGAACCTACCAGGGTTGGAGCCTCACTAGACTGGCTGTTTGCAAACAGAGAGAGGCTGGTGGGAGATGAGGTGGTCAGAGACCATCTGGGGCACAATGACCATGAAATTATAATAGAGTTTTCAATACTCAGGGATACAAAGAGGGCTATCAGTAAAACTTCTACCCTGGACTTCGCAGGGCAGATTTCAGCCTACCCCAAAGACTAGTTCAGAGGGTACCTTGGGAAACAGCCCTTGAAAACAAAGGGGTCCAGGAGGGATGGACATGCTTCAAGAAGCAAGTCTTGAACGCACAGGAGCAGGCTGTCCCAGTGTGCCAAAAGGTGAACTGGCGGGGAAGACAGACAGCCTGACTGTACAGAGAGATTTTAAAGGAAATTAAGGGGAAAAAAGAGAGCTTACTGACTATGGAGAAAAGGGCTGGCTACTCAAAAAGAGTTTAGGAATATAGTTAGGTCATGTAGAAAGAAAATCAGAGAGACAAAGTCACACTTTGAACTCAATCTAGCCACTTCTATTAGGGATAACACATCAGTAGCAAAAGGAGGAGCAAGGAAAACCTCCATTCTCTGTTGGACCAAAGATGAGGAAAAGGCTGAGGTAGTTAATACCTTCTTTGCCTCAGTTTTCAACAGTAAGACAAGTTGTCCTCAGGACAACTGGCCTCCAGAGCTGGTAGGCAGAGACAGGAATCCGAATAGCCCCCCTGTAATCCAGGAAGGAACAGTGACCTGCTGAGCCACTTGGATCCTCACAAGTCCACGGGACCAGCTGGCATCCATCTTAGGGTGATGAGGGAGCTGACAGAAGAGCTTGCCAAGCTGCTCTCCATCATTTACCAACAGTCCTGGCTCTCTGGGGAGGTCCCAGATGATTTGAAGTTGGTGAATGTCACGCTGATCCACAAAAAGGGCCGGAAGGAGGACCCGGGAAATTACAGGCCTGTCAGCCTGACCTCAGTGCCTGTCAAGATTATGGAGCAGATCATCCTGAGTGCAATCACACAGCACCTACAGGATGGACAAGGGATCAGATCCAGCCAGCACGGGTTTAGGAGGGGCAGATCCTGTCTGACCAACCTGATCTCCTTTTATGATCAGGTGACCCGCCTGGTGGATGAGGGAAAGGCTGTGGATGTGGTCTATCTGGACTTCAGCAAAGCCTTTGACACTGTCTCCCATAATATACTCCAGGAAAAGCTGGCAGCCCACGGCTTGGACAGGGGCACTCTGTGCTGGGTCAGGAACCGGCTCAAGGGCCGGGCCCAGAGAGTGCTGGTGAACGGGGCTGCATCCAGTTGGCAGCCGGTCACCAGTGGTGTCCCCCAGGGATCAGTGCTGGGCCCAGTTTTCTTTAATCATCATTGATGATTTAGATGAGGGAATCAAGTGCACCACTGGCAAATTTGCAGATGACACCAAGTTGGGGGCGAGTGTCGATCAGCTGGAAGGCAAGAGGGCTCTGCAGAGGGATCTGGATAGACTGGAGAGATGGGCTGATTCCAATGGGATGAAGTTCAACAAGGCCAAGTGCTGGGTCCTGCGCTTTGGCCACAACAACCCCCTGCAGCGCTACGGGCTGGGCACAGAGTGGCTGGAGAGCAGCCAGGTGGAAAGGGAGTTTGGACTGACAGGAAGCTGAACACGAGCCAGCAGTGTGTCCAGGTGGCCAGGAAGGCCAATGGCATCCTGGGCTGGATCAGGAACAGTGTGGCCAGCAGGACCAGGGAAGTGATTCTTCCCCTGGACTCAGGTGAGGCCACACCTGGAGTGCTGTGTCCAGTTCTGGGCCCCTCAGTTCAGGAAGGATATTGAGGTGCTGGAGCGGGTCCAGAGAAGAGCAACCAGGCTGGTGAAGGGACTTGAGCACAAGTCCTATGAGGAGAGGCTGAGTGAGCTGGGGTTGTTTAGCTTGGAGAAGAGGAGGCTCAGGGGAGACCTCATCACCCTCTACACCTCCCTGAGAGGAGGTTGTAGCCAGGTGGGGGTTGGTCTCTTCTCCCAGGCAATCAGCAATAGGACAAGAGGGTACGGGCTTAAGCTCTGCCAGGGGAGGCTGGATATTAGAAAGAAGTTCTACAGAGAGAGTAATCAGACACTGGAATGGCCTGCCCAGGGAGGTGGTGGATTCTCCGTCCCTGGAGGTTTTTCAGATAAGACTGGATGTGGCACTGAGTGCCATGATCTAGTAACCACAGTGGGGTTGGATCAAGGGTTGGACTTGATCTCAGAGGTCTTTTTCCACATGGTCGATTCTATGATTCTAATTATACGTGTTTGTTAATGAAATGCAAACAAGAAATTACATTAGTCGTTCAGTAAGGAATAACAACTTTTATATCTTTAAACTGGTGTTATAGAAATGTTAGCCTGTTGTTTTTCTTTTTATCCCTCATCATATTTTGAGAAGAATAGGATGAATGCTGGGGAAAGAGAATCACATTTATACTGAACTAAAGTTATCCAGATGCATTCAAGAGAAGTACCTGACCAAGATAAAACCATGTTGCAGTTAAGAAGTAGAATCCTTTGTTAAATTAAGCAGAAGAAATACTATTTAAAGCTTATAGTATTTTTAAGTCTTCTTTTGTGTGAGGGTTTGCAAGTGCCTTCTAATAAGGTTGTGCATTTCTGGTTGCAGTTGGGTATAATTGCAGCCCATCTCAATGAAACAAATTCCTGTTTGGCAGCTGCATCCTCAAGTAATGGTGCAATTTAGTTTAAGCTGTTCCGTGCTTCCGTTTTCTGAAAACAAAAGGGGCTGGTGCAAAATAAAAAGTGTAACTAAATGTTCTTGAACTATTGTCCACCTTGCTTTACACAGGAAGATCTGTTTTGTAAATCTGACTAAACTGCTGGTTTCCTTCTTAACTCTTAAAGAAACTTTATGCATACTGTTTTCTAGAGTTTGCTGTCTGTGCATGGGAGAGGCAGCCTAAAATGTAAATGGATTGAACTTGTATCACCTAGAGGAAAAGATAGAAGCATAATAAATCATGATTGGCTTGACTGAAATGTTATTATTTCTTTCAGTGCTCTCATTAGAAATGTGTTTGCATTGTGGATGGGATGGGCAAATTCTTGGTCAGACTCAATTTCACGAGTGCAGTTAAGTTGAAATAGCAGTATGTTATGCAAGTGTGGGAGTGGAGAGAAGGGGAAAAGAAAGGAATAGCAACATCTTATGTTAGGTCTGAAGACCTGAAGTTGTGTCTTCTTAAAAATACTAGCACTAAAAGAGGATATTGCTCCACAACTTCATCTCCTTCCTGCAGGTTAAGGTGACTTTCTCTTCTATTAGAGAACAGACAAAAGTTCATGCTAAGTTATTGAAGTGAGATAACTAACTGTTCCAAGAAGTGGAACAGAATTGAGAATTGAATGAGAGTGGTGGCTTAGTTTCCACAGCTGTCTGGTTCCTTAGTAGACAGAGTCTAAAATAGGGATATGCTTCTCTGGGGAGTTAAATTTTCTCTTAGATGTATTTTTGCTTGGTAAATAAAGCTACTGAGGTTTGCGTACTTGAAGGTTGCAGCTCATTAGAGCTAAAAAGAAACAAAGGGAAAACCAAAATATTCCTCCCAAAACCTGAAGAGAACTTCTTGTCACAGTTCACTTTTTTTTTTCCCCCAGGAGGAATTTAGCATATGTTCATATGCTAAAACTACTGTGTGTGGAAGTTGGATTAGTCAAACTTTAAAAATTGCCAAAAATGTCAGCTAGGTTGCATACAAAATTGCTTTGCCCTACAGTAAAGAATTGCACAGAAATCATCCCAATAAAATTGCTACTTCTTATTTTGCCAGTGTATATGTGCACTGAACAGTGTCTGTAAGTAGCAGTACAGTAGAAGAGTAGATTGGATTACAAAAGCAAAGTTGAAGCATGACTTCAGTTTATGTTTTAGCTAAGGACAGGAACTTACACAAAACACTGTGTACCCCTGAATCTCCAGGCCAAGAGACGCTTTTGCAAACTGTTCACAAGACAAAGGAGACACTTGGTAGCTGAAGAGTTAAATGCTTAAGAGTTAAAGGTGTAAAGATGTTTTTTGAATTTTATTTTGAGTTAGCATCTTTGTAGAGCATATAATATTTTTAGTGTGAGGGCAATTTGATGTTAAGCTAGAACTTTTAATATGGACTTAGCACTAAGATAAAAAAGGTCATCCCCATCCTTGCCCCAGAAAAGAGCAATGTATGTTTGGGGCATTGATCCCGGAGAATGTGCTTGGTTAGTAGCTGGTTGTTGATAGTACCCGAGTAAGCGATATTAGTGTAAATAAATCCAAAAAAGAAGTACTTAGGGGTTTATACTTCTGAAGAGACACAGTTGTCAAAAAGTGATTAATTCTTACACTAAAAATAATTCTAAATTACTGAAGCCTTGACTTTTATGAGTGCTGTACAAGACTTGGACTGTTTTACATGGTCATTTTAGAAACGCACATTCCCTTTTGTGTTTGACTCATAACCTTAAGGCATTAAAATGGATCCACCTTTTTTTTTTTTTTTCCTTCTCCTCAGAGGAATACAGCATGCTTAGGGGCTGGCCTTTGTCTGTCATGCATTCCCACCATAACAGATTTAGCAAACTGCAGCTGAGAAGTTAGACTAGTCTGTACTTTCTGCTGCTCGTGCCAGGGAAAAAGCTATTGTTTTCACTGGATCATTGGCATGTCGATAACTTTGATGCCAGAAAGCACACAGTTTTGCTGCTGTTTGTATTTTTAATCAAAGAATGCAGGCAAGAACAAACAGAAATCCTAAGAAAGAGCTTACTATAGAATCTCCGCAGAAGGGCAAGGATGCAGGTCCTTGTGAAGTGGAAGCAGAGAGTCCTGTGGTAGTGCTGGTAAGAACTATTTAAATAAGCTATCTCTTCCCTTTAATAATTCTAGTTCTGTTTATCAAGGAAAAAATGCGTAATCTGACACTAATGGGAAGCTCCAACATTCTTACTTTTCAATAACTCGTGTTTAAGACTTAGATTTAATTCTTTCTGTGTTGTTTACCTTTTCATTTAATTTTACTGCTCTGATTTGCCAAATCCTTGGTTCTCTTTGAGTGTGACTTTGGAATTTGGTTTTCATGCTAGCTGCTTTTCAGTCTGTCTAGCATAGTTGTGTACCTCTTTGAACCTAGCATGAAAACTACTTAAGCTTTAAAATACTTCCTAGCACCTCTATTAATTGCCCAGTATATCTTTCCATTAGTATATATCTGAATTCTCTAAAGTGTGTGCGTAACACTTAAAGTTTACTTAAATTATCAAAGAACTGTTTAAATAAATCATGAGTACTTCTGTTAAAGGATCTTTTTTTCATTACCTTCATTGCACATTATTTAGGAATTTAAAGTTTTTAAATAGCTTCAAGGGAGGGAAAAGGGAATATATTTGTATATGGGGGAAGTAATCAAATAAGAACTGTTTTTTCTTCCATATCTCTACACACTCAGTGCTGTTGGAACTTCAATAGTACATCAAGAGAACATAGTGAGTGAGCTGTAATGAATCCACTGACTCTCTCCAGCTACGACAATAAACTTTTTCAAATAACAGAGGAGAATTTTTAAACTAATAACTTATATATCAGTAGAAGGAAGTGCTTTGATAGTTCTTACTAGAATTCCAACTTAGTAATATTTCATACTTAATTGCTGCTGCTGATGGTTCCCTCTTCATTTATCTGTCTGTGGTTGAAGTTAGTGGGGCTGTAATCCTCAAATTGTGCTTTCCTCCCTCTTATTTGAGCTTCACACTAAGCTTTTAAGGATTGAAGTAAAACATTTTGGCCATTTATATCTATAGTAATATGCATCTGTGACTGTGTGGGAATCATTACTGTATATAACTGAAAGCTTACATGTGTGCTAGTAAGACAAACTTTCTTTTCCTTGACACTGTTTTCTTAAGTTTCATTGTACTCAGAGAGTTGTTAGTAAAACGTGGGATTTTTTTGTATGGGTGTGTTCTGATTTCTGGTCCAGATTTTCATCAGTACAATATGAGCTAATCTTGTGTGTGCTTTCCTGCCTTTGGAATGTTTAACTTTATTTAGAACTGTTTTTATTCCCGCATGAATACTCCGAGAGGATATTAGTGTTTCTGCAGATACTTAGAGTACCGCAGCTAATCTGCAAGCATATGTACTTATTTAAAAAGAAAAAAAAAAGTATGAAACAATACTGTGTTTGTTATAACCATTTATGAACTACGTCCTCATAATTTTCCAAGTACTACTATGTTTAATGTTCATGGAATAGTATACCTCCAGTGTTTGTCCTCCCGTTTTTTATTTTCAGGTAAAGTGGGTGCATTTAAAACAAAGATCAATATTTAAGGGGAAGAACATTTAGGTTCCACATAGATCACATATTTGCTGTAATTTCAGTTGCTATTTTGATGTTAATCTGTTTTATTTATATATATGTAATATATATAAATAAAGAGAGAGACAAGTGTATATATGGCACATAGTTATAGATGGTATAACATCCCTTTTTACTTCTCCTTTTGTCTAGTTATTGGGCAAAGCTAGATGAAGTGTTTCAAGGACACTTTCCAGCAAGTGTACTGCCAGGCACAAAGTGAAAAGTAGGGTGCAATGTTTTGTTTAACTCTGACATTTGGGTCCCTTTTTCTTTCATTGAATTCTGACATTGCACTAGATTTTTACTGCCACACTGAAAATAGGTGTCTTGTCACTGGTGTAGGGTGCAGTAAGGAAATAAGTAAGACTGGTAATATTGCTAGGTGCTGTAACAAAGTCTACACTTCTTGTTTTCTGGATTAGAAACCTTGGAATTACGTTAGATAGCAATCCTCAAAAGCATATGGAACAGTAGGCTTCTGATTTACTCTAGTAATATTTCTTATCAGCTATGACCTAAAAGATTCTTTCAGGTGTGCGTGTATTCCTTTTATGTGGGCAATTATGATGTGATTTACCTAGTGCTCGAGTTTTTTGAGTATTCTTTATAAAGATGAGAGAGAATCAGTGGTCAGAAACTCAAGAAAGCAACAGGTTTTTTGTCACATTCAATTCATTATTTAAATGTAGTTAACTAAGAGTGAATACTCTGCTAGAGTATGGAGGAAACCTGGTATTTCTAACTGGAAGTGTCCCATGTGTTATTGAAACAATGTTATTTGATTGAGTGCTGTGCCTGAATTAACTTTTCCTGGTTAGGAGGGTAGGTTCACAACAGGAATCTTCTGCTGCTTTCAGTACCAGTATGTCACTACATGTGCTCTCCTGTTTTCCTGCAATTTGAATTAGATTGTGTCATAGCTTTGCTTTTGAGGCTAACAAGCAAGAAAAACCCATGGAAAAAGCATTTAGATTTTTCAGGTGGTGCCTCAAAACCTGGCTTAGGATGAACTGCTGTTGTGCTAGCTGTTGTAGAAGTTACTGGATGAGTATGTGTGCTGTCCAGCTTCCCTTTGTTACTCAGAAGTAGTAACTGCTTATCAAAATAGATGATGTTTCTGGGAAGTTGAATCTTTTGGAAGTCATCTTTCTGGTTGGAGACATGCTGGCAGTAAAAAATGTAATAGTTAAGAATAAGCTCTAGGATACAAATGATTTTTTCAATTAGTATTTAAAACCTCAACCTGGGCAATTTATTTTATGTTTATTGACATAAAATAATAGGGAGCCGTTACCCATGTTTAGTATTAAATAATCATATTGTTTTTCCACAGTGGCTTGCCTCAGGCCAGTGTTGAGAAATACATAACATGTGTTCATCTATTTTTATGCTGTTTCCTTCTAGTGCCTGTAGCTCCACTTTACTCTTTATGGGAACTTGTTAATTTGCAGGTCTATATGCTAAATATGCTTTTATAAGCTAAATGATGTTTTGTAGCAGGCGGCTAACAATATTCAGTGTGCTTAACATGACCATCTTTTGTTTTCTGAGATGACAATTGGAGGATAACATTTCTCTCAATTTAAGCATACAAGAAAAACATGTACTGTGGTTTTTTTTTCCTGTAATATGTAATGGAGGCAATCATTGAACTCCTAAATCAAAATTTCTTTTGTCTGATGAATTTTGACACTGTTTGTCCAAATACATGAACTATATTCTGGCAGATTAATTATAATCTGGCAAATTCTGGTTACTGTGTGTGTGTCATGACTGCTTTTTTGAATTGCTTCTTGTTTCTGATAAGTTTCCGTGCTTATAATACTGAGGGAAGAACCAAAGTGGTGTGGCAGATAATTTGCTCTTTTATGTTCCAAAAAATATAGCATTGGCTGGCTTGGGTGCTGGACCCCATGAAGCCGTATGCCCTTAGCATTTTCCTAGATTACAGAAATAAAAATGCCATTGGCTGCAGATTGATAGGAAAAGTTAAGCCTTGTTTGAAAGATTGACTTTTAGTGCCTATAAACTCGATGTTGCAGTTTTGACTGGGCTGAGTTTTATCTGTGTCAGCTGGCCCATAAACCATATTCAACAATACTATAACTACCCAACATATTTTCTCTTATATTGTATGAAATAATAGAACAGATTTTTTTTTTTTTTTTTAATATAGAAGAGCCTGAGAGAGAATCTGCTTCCTTGCACTGTTTTATGTTTGGCTAAATGCCAGCATCAGCATGCTGTTTATTGTTTTCTTTTTTTGTGTCTGGTTCAAACTGATAAAACATCTTCTTCCTTTTGAATCTGACAAACGACTAAGAAAGTAATGAGTAACATTTAGGAGAAACATGAGGAAGCAAATTCTTCATAAATTTTAACATAAATCATATTTCTGCAAATCAGGTACCTTACTGATTAAATAAGAGAGGTCTGTATTCAAGACCTCGTCTACAGTGAGCTTTAGATTATATAGAAGCTTCTAATGAGTGAGGATTCTATTTCTTTTTTTAAAATCTTGTGTTTACAGCATGCAACAAAATGTAAGCAAAGCTTTTATTCCTTTTAAGATTCCTTTTCATAAACTTTATGGTTGTGATGAACCAGTTTTGTGACTACAGGGTAGAGACAGGCATTTGAAATGAACTGGCTGATTTTTGAAGCTGCAGCATATGCATCCTTGGTTTTTGAGTTAAATGTGTTAGAGAAGTGATTTGTGTGTGTGTGCATGCCCATGAAAAATTTTAGTTACATTGGCTTTAAAAGTAATCTTTTTCCTCTGTTTTTGGTGGTAAAATGAGAGACTCCAGAGCTTTCTTCCAGTCTTCATATATCATCTTCCCAAGAGAATTAACAGGAGGATGGATGTAGCTCTTCAGCACCAGGGAGAAGTGGAAGAGAGTGCTGATCATATGCAGCACCATGTAAAAATCCACTACCCATTTGAGATGACAGCTTTCGCTTGCTACCACGTTGTGGAATTGGTGCTGTGATCTAACTCCTCGCTAGTTCCAATAGTAGATGTCCTGATATGTGAGCTTTTTGACTGTATTGACCATGCAAATGTTTATTCTGTCCTTTGATAAGCTCCACAAATTGCCACAAGTGGTCACACAGGCATCTGATCAGCATTTCAGAGACACAATCTGACTGAAAACTCACTGGTTGGAAGGAACTCTCTCAAGCCAGATCACCTTCTAATCTGTCACAAAAGCTCTGGCTCAGTTGCTGGTATTAGGGTGAGAAGGCTCAGGAACGTGCTGTGAGAGGGAGGGTCCTTCTAGTGTCAGCCCTGCTTTCAAATAATTTAAGCCAATTGTGAAGCCAAATCTTTTTAGCTAACCAATGGGAACTGATTGTAGACACAAATCAAATGGTCTTTCTCTGCTGCTCGTTTTCTAGACACAGTTTAATTTGCAGTATTTGTTTCTCCTAAAGGTCAGTAATGCTGCACCACTCAAAAACCAGCCTGCCACCACAGCATATTGTGTATCATTTCTCCTGACAAACCCTTGAGAAGGAGTGGTCACATGGTAAAGGCCAACTTGACCAAATGGAGTCACTTGGCCACTACTTTAGTAGTCTCTAAACCTTCCTTTGACATCAGAACTCAAAAGCTCAGTGATTGACAGAGGCATCTTGCTTGCCTGATAGGTAGGGAGAGACCTGTTACTTACACTGGAAGTGGGAGAAAGTAGAGCAAAGGGTGTCTTGTTATCTGAATGATGCGTTAACGTGTACTTGCTTTACAGAACAGTAAAATTTGAAAGGCTCTTATTTATTCCTTAGTGAAGACTTGGGAGAGGGTAGGTAAAGTTACTAGAATTTCTTTGGAATCAGAACTGGTTATGACAGTCTCTTGGAGGCTGCTGGACTTGGAATTTTGTGAGGGTTAATTTAGCAGAGTCAGTGTCTAGGAAGTGTTTCAAATAGTTGGGTGAAGAAGGTGCTGAGGAAGGTCACCGTTTCACTAGTTGGAGATTCACTGTAGAAGTCTGAACACTCAAATGTAAACTTAACAGCAAGTTTTCTTGCAACCAAAATTTTGTATAAATATTTAGCAAAATTATATTTAAGTTTAGCGAAGTTAACATTAGTGAAAATGTAGCATTTTCTTAGGTTGTGTCTACCTGCTTTTCTTATGCTTTTCTGAGCTAAATGGTCCAACCACTTGAACTCAGATGGGTACACAAACATAAACTTAAGCCTCTTCTGGTGGACACTGGTGTTAGTTCATGCCTTTGTGATAAGTCGTGTTCATGAATAAGAGAAGAAGACGTAGCAGCAGCTGATGTTTAGGTGCTAAGGTCTCAAAGTGTGTCGGAGTACAATACAGAGCAACCTGAACAGCCGTTCTCCATCTCCTCTGAGGAGAAAGATGTCAAACTCCACATAGTAATTTTCCACCATGGCTCCTAGAAATATTGGTCTGTGCTGATCATGTTGTTATCTAGCTTATGAACTAAATCCTTCCAGTGTGATTGTAAATGGTAGCTATTTTTGTTGACAAAGCTACCTTTTGTTCATCATTTTTAGTAGATTTATTTCCACACTTTGTTTTTTTGGCCTGTTCAGCTGTTATGTTTTGTTATGTTCTCACATTTTTCCTAACAGTAAAACTACCGTGTGGTAGATACGGGAGAATCTTGAGTAGCTTTTGAGTAACCTGTGAACTAAAACTGAAAACTTGGTAACTTTCTCTAAGTAAAGCTTTCCTAATTCCTTGAAAAATTTATTTGGTTCGCTTTTGGAAAACACTTGTAAGGATTCTCAGGAATATTATTAATTATTAACTAATGGTTATTAGCGGTTACTGATAAAGGTAAAGATATTTGTTCTGTGTAGTACAACTAGAATCTGAAAGGTTGTTATCATGAATTATCCAAAACTATATATAAAGCTTGCTTTGTCTGTTTACCTATAGCGATAGCAGAAGCTGGCCTTGCTGGTCCTGTTACTTGTAATATACCTTGCATTGAAATAAGTACCAATAACTTTAGGAAAGCGTCAATTGTAAAGTCTCTTGTAATCGCTACTTGTAAAAAATTGTAATTTTATGTCTGATACTGTAGTGCACAATTTTAGTTACAGAAAATGCAAGCTGGATTATTACTCCAGCTTTGCATTAGTTTGCACACTCTGAGGCAGCGCTGCCTCATTCAGAGCTCTGCCTAAACCTGCTTTGCCTGACATCTGACCACTTAACAGAATGCTTGGCAGGGTGAGGGTTTTTCTCTATGTGATTGTGCACAGGCAGCTGTTATGCCTTGACTGCAGTAAGGGGTTTTTATGTTCAATCAATGCCCACTAACTGAAGAAAGCTACTTGTGCAATTAAGAGGAAGTAGATGGCCTATGGGAATTTTGAAAAAACTAAAGAGAAGGAGGAATGTCAATTAGCCTACCCCTACTGCAGGTTACTGCTGAATTAAAAGAAAGCTGGATCTTTGCGCTAAGATTGTTTTCATTCCTGCTAAATCTAGATCAGGGCTTTCAGGGCAGTATCAAACAAAGGCAACCACCAACATAAGAGACTAGTAATTTCTTTATAAAGGCAACCACCAATATAAGAGACTAGTAATTCCCTTTTTTTTTTTTTTTTTCTGTGTGAATGCATATATGATTATTCTGAGAAGCTCTGACTCGTTGTGTATTATGAAATAGTTTTGCTTCTTCCTTCTGAGGTGAAACAGCATGCTTGTCTCTATCACTTGCATTTATTCATGTGGTGTGGTAGGACATAAAGTCTGCATTTCAAATACTGTATGTTTTTGATGTAGACGAAATATAATTCTGCCAATCTTTAAAAGAGTAACTTCTTAAAATGAGTCAACAACTGTCATTTTTCCTCAATATACCTGTATTTATTTTGCCTTTTTCTTTTTTTCCTCCAGGCAAAACCAAAGCTCATAGAACCGATAGACTATGAAAATGTCATTGTGCAGAGGAAAACACAGATTCTGAATGATCCTTTACGTGAGATGCTACTGTTCCCTTATGATGACTTTCAGGTAATTTAATCCTTTCCCCCCATCCCCCACTTCCTTATTATTATTATTTTTTTATAAAGAGATGTTTCTAGCAGGAGTATATGTGAGGTTGTTTCTCAGCTCTCTTTACCTACAAAAACCCCCACACAAACTCTTTGCCATGAGTCCCATTACATTGCTTAATTTATTCTTTATATGTTAGGTACAGAAGAAGAAATAGCACGATTTCTTCATCTGTTCAGATTATAAGGTCTGCTTCTGCAACTCAGCAATTTTACTGCCTTTTGAAGTAAATGATCAGTCACTTTTAGATATTCCCCCCTCCCTTTCTGATGTTCAAAAAAAGCATCTGCTTTTTGTTACTCTTTAATTCTTAAACTGATCCCCCCCCCCCTCCCCTTCTTAGTAGTAAAGGGCATAAACCTGTTCAAATGCAATCTGCTACTCTGAGCTGCATGCTTCCATCCAAAACTGAGTTTTGGCAAAGTAAGCCTTAAATGACAGGGTTCTGACTTGATTAAACCACACTTAAACAAGATTTGTGATTGTCTTGTTATATTTCTTTTAAAATTGCCTGTTTATCTAAATACACAGTTTTATTTAAGTATGCTCTCTTTTTTTTTGTAATTTTCTTGTAGATCTAGTTAGATAACTACCAAGCATCTTAGAGACTGGGGTTGGAGTAAATAGTGAGGAAAGTCTATTACACACATGCCCATACCTGCAGTCAAAATGTCTGCATTTGCAAAGTATGCAGACACCTGAATGGTCTGTAAATTAACTTTATTCAGCCAAGTAGCTGAAGCTAATCTTGTTTTTCATGGGGAAGGTTGGTGACTAGTTGGTGTGTTTCTACAGAAGGGCATCTGAAGTCCCATAAATTACATGTTGAACTTCTAATGAATTCTCTCTGGCCTGAATGCATCTGGACTCTGTTTATAATACAGTCTGAGGGCTTCTTTTTCATTAAGTCCTACACGAATAACTCTACTTTTAGCCTTCCCACTCTGAGCTAAAAAATTTGGATTTTGGGAAGCTACGGATATTGAGAATAGTTTGGGTTTCATGTGTTCTCAGTCAATGTGAAAGTTTAAAAGGCTGGAAGCAATACTTCTTGCAGAAGAAGTTGTACTGATACTAATGTTCAAATACTGGGTCACTCATGATGATGCCCTATACCAGGTGTTGGCTTTGGGACTGAAGAGCAGCAACAGGCCACACTACCCAAATCCCCTTCTATACTGTGTCTCTTCAGTATCACAGCTCAAGAGGAGTCCACTTTGCTTATGCCAAGTGTACTCTTATCTGATTGACTTGTTAAGGTCATTTTTGTGAACAGCTCTGAATTATCACTGGAGAAGAAACAAACCTATCAAGAATATCCTCAGGCATTTTGTTTGGGCAGTCTAGGGAGATGTCTGAAGCGTTCAACTGCTGTTTCATGTAACTTCTGCAATTCTTATCCTCAGACCTGTATGAATGAAACTAGTCCATGGTTCTCAGTCTGATCCTTCAAATAGAATGGCTGAATTTTGTCGCAAACTTTGTTTTGATTCTGTGGTCAGATTTTCATCAAGGTAGTAATTACAGTGTTTGTTACATCAGATTTCCTTCAAGTAGTCACAGTTTCAGAATATAGTCAGGTTTTCTGTTTCTTTATCGCCCAGCACTGTAATATCTGAACACATTTTCTGGGTTTTCCCTATACAGTCTTTGTCAGAGTCTCTTTTTATACTTGATTTATATAAAGGCTGTTTTTTTCTACCAAGCCGCATTATCAGACTTTTAATTCTTTGGAACACTGGCCGGCACAAACTTACTCCAAATATTTTTATTGCGCACATGATTCTTCCATTCTACTTTGATCTATCTAGTTTGTTTTCAACAACACAAAGCACTTAGATCTGTCATTCAATGTATTAAGAAAATATTACCAAGTCAGTGAACAGAAAACTCCCAAGCACTTATTATTTTTTTTGCAAGTTAAACCTTTCAACCCTGTGCAGTTTCCCATAATCATATTTACAGGTTTTACAGAATCATAGAATGTTGAGGGGTTGTAAGGGACCTTAAAGATCATCTAGTCTCAACCTCTCTGCCATGGGCAGGGACAATCCCACTAGACCAGGTTGCTCAGGGCCCCATCCAACCTGGCCTTGAACACTACCAGGATTGGAATCTGCCCTCTTTCAGTTTGAATCCATTCCGCCTTGTCCTGCCGAAGAATCCCAATACAGGCTAAGTTAACTTGTAGCAAATACGATGTGGGTATATTCCACCCAAATTAAATTTGCCTTTACGAAGTTATCCCAGTGTTATTTTTGAGGCATTTTGGTGCATAGCTTAGACCTTCATTACTTTTGGGTCTGAGCCATATGGATTTAACACACTTGCACTTAAAGCTCTTGGCTTTTATTTAGTACAAGTTAAGTACTTCTGAAAATAGATTTTATGACAGCTTTGCAGGAATGAAACTAAATCCAGGTCATTCTATGAGAAGGCACATCTTCAGTAGAAGAAAAGCAAAAAAGAGTCCAAGTAACGTTCTCATTTTAAAGAGACCTTCAAGTAAACTGGTCAAATAACCAATTTTTAAATGTTCGAAGAAATTTCTTAATGACTTTTTTCCTTTAAAATTAATTTTGTGTTTTTCCTTGAGTCTTTAGACAACTACTCTAAATCAAGGCTTCAATGTAGTTTGGAAATTATAGTACAGCTTCCGACACCTCCCATATAAGTGATAAGCTGCTTCTGACGCATCATTGTTTTAAGTGCATTACCTCTCATACAGCTGCCATCTTTTCCATTAAGTCTTTTAGAACAATTTCTATCACTGCATCTTGAGCATGAGCTTCTGTGGAACACAGTACCTTTAAGTCTCACATGACCTTGTGACAGAAAGAATATCCATCACAGTCTGCACTTATTGTGGACAGGTTCACTATCCATATTCCATCAGGTTTCTAGTAGCTGACTTGGTGAAATGTTCTTGCTGCTGTGACCTTTTCTGAAACCTCAACACATACTAAATCCCTGGGATGCACTTAGTAATATCAGTAAAAGAGTTTTAATTGTGTGCCTCAGTAATGTGTTTGATGGTGGCTCGCGTTAAAAGCAATCTTCCTTAGTTTTGGCAGCACGGTAATTGAAAGGGTTTTTTAAATCTTCTTTGAGAGCATGAGGCAAACACTTTGTAGTTCCTCATGCTACCATAAATCAAATGATCACTCAAACCCAGAGAGATGAAATGTTTCACTTCTATTGAACAGTTCAGCCAATGTAGTTGTGAAGAAAGTTGTAGAGAAAATTATCCTTCCTTCCTAATTTTTCTTTTGGAATACAATGTATGTGTATATGTGCATGCTTGATTTTAAAATGTTGATGTGGTGTTGCTTTAGTAATTATTTTTCGGAATTTGCTCTGAATCATAATACCTCATTCCTTGCATTTCCTGTCTCTCTGATGCACTGCTGCAGCTGACGGATGAGCTGAGGAGGAGGTGGCATGCATTAAGATGCTTACTAGTATGAACAAAATTGACAAATCAAATTCTGGTCTGTCATTGCTCTTGAAGAAAAAATATTTTTATGTGCAAAGAACTAGGAAAAAAACCTTTACTGTTATAGTAATAGTTGTGTAGCAGGGTAACAGCAGCACACATTTTAAAAGTATGTACAGCTAGTCCAATTTTACCAAATTTCCCTGTAGTGTTAAAATTCATTCATAAGTTCATGGATTTCCCCTGAAATGTGCCTAGGAAGATGCCACCTGAGTCTCTGTTTTTTCTTAAAATAATAATTTTTTTTCAGAAAAGCATAGTATAACTGTATGCTTACAGAAAATATATTGTACTGCATGTAATATATTATTTATATATTATATAAACTATAAACCATTTCCTATCAAATATCAGACTATTTCAAGCTGAGAAGAGTATCTAGATATTCTGGCCTTTAGCTCTTATGGTAGTTCACTACTCTTAGTAGAAATCTTTCTTTCCATAGCTTGTGAAAACAAATACATTAAACTCAATACAGGTTGAATATATTTCTAGAATTTAGAAAACTTCATTCTTAAAAGCTGTTAGCATATAAATGAATATTTCCCTGCAGTTTTTTTTTTTTTTTTTGGGGGGGGAGTTTGTTTGTTTTTTAACTGTACAGTGCAAGATTTATTGGTCCCATGAAATATTTCTGGGTTCATGGTTTCTGCTTTTACTACCTCCCCAACTCTCCCATCCGAGGAGTTGGCATTGTCACTTTTCAGTGTTCTGGACTAGATGAATAACTTGACCATGACTGTGGGATGACTTTTTTTTCCCTTTCAATCTTTACTGTAATTGAATATTCTACCTTCAAATACCCTCCCCAGTTAATAGAGTGAGGCTTTGGTAATGACAGAAATAATCACCTTATGGATCAAACTCTCAACAACAGAGATAAGTAAAGGTAATGTTCTTAAGCACCCTTTCTTTTTGACGATAAGGTGAAGTTTTCTCCTTCCATATTTTATCTGATCCTTTCTGGAGTATACTCCCATTACTTGGCTATTCTGAAACAGCATGTTCACAGGAAGTTTTCTGCTGTTAGATATAACTGTGTTGCCATAATTTGTCATCTTTCCTTTAGTTGCAAGTTTCATTAATTGCTTTTGTTGTCTACCAGACAGCATTATTGCAACGGCAGAGTCGATACATTCGTTCAACAGTTCCTGAAAATGCAGAGAAGGAAGCTCAAAGCTTGTTTGTAACTGAGGTAAAATTGAAATTGCATATGGCTATGTGTGATAACAATATGATACCTGAATTGTTTTACTTCTGCTCCATTTACTATTTTAAAAACAAACAGAAAAATAAGCCCTGAAAAATAATTAAATATTTATTGCCTTTTACTTGTCAATGATTTCAAGGGAAAATTTCCAGGGAAACCTAGAAGTGTTTTCCACTGGTGGCTGGAAAAGAAGGGTTAGCAGTTAGCTTTGAATTATTTTGTATCCATAATTGGCCCTTGCAGATGCTTCTCCTCCACCTTCCCTATGCTTTTGGCTTTCCTAGATGAACATGGACGATTTCCATGTGGGATATTGCGATACTAATAAATCGTGAATAAATTGTTGTGACTTGTTTTAGTGTCAGGTTGTCTCACGCCAGCCGTTCTTAATTTGTTCATAATAATCACGTACAGTTTGCTGGAACAGACGTATTCATAACTATAAAATTTGAAGAGGCCAAAATTCATTATGACTGCCTAAAGTTTCTCATAACTCTTTGCTTATGTTGTCATTCCTTTGGTTCTTTGAGGTTCCATTTCATTTAGGGTCTTGTGGAAGCCTTTAAGGAATGAAAGGTTTAAAATTTTTGTCTTTTTTTTGTTATCTACTGTTTTTTTACTGATATGTTTTAAGCTGATATTTTAACATCTAAAACAAGTAAATGTCTGATGTAATTCCAGTAAAACTGGAGGAGTTCAAAATAGCTGAATCTACCTCAAAGTGATTTATTCACAGTGATACATATCCTTTATACCTAACCTAAACATTTGTAAGATAAAATTGGAGGGGATGGACAAGAAGGGAGGAATGTCATAGGTAATTGATGTAGTTAATTTCTTCAGAACCAATTGCTTGGCAAGTATTAAGCTTGTATTTTGAAATATAAAGAAAATAGTTGTGATTTATTAGATGCTGTGTTAGTGTACATGTAGGTTTATTTGTGTAACATACATAAAATGTTGGATGGAATGGTTTCTGTCAACAGATTTTGTCAGTTTTATGTTACTTTGTTCAAAGCCAAGATAAATCAGTACTTTTATGTTGTAACAATATGGGTGGAGTGAAATGGTATTTCCTGTGATCTAGATCACAATTTAATGACATAATTGCTTTTCAACCACTGCAAACGTGGAGCTTAAACTTAAATATTAATTTAATTGCGCTAGAACTATAAATTTAAGGAAAAGATGTTTTTATTTTTCTGTGTTGGTACATGTGAAATTGAAATGGAGTTTTCTGAAGGCTCAGTTGCATTTTCAGCTGTAGTGAAATGCTGCTTTAACTTTTTGGACTGCTGAAGATGGTTAATCCAGATGCTGAGTGCATTCAACATATTCTGGTTTTATAAAGCACATGTCTAGCAGATGATAACATCCTGCTGAAACATATAACTTGTTCCAAAAAGCTATATTGCATTAGGCTATTGGCAAAAGAAAGAAAGTGTAGAGAATTTTCAGAGGTTGACATATAACCATAGTAGTTCATAAACAGTCATATTTTAGGAGGTTTTCTTGCGTTGTGCCTAGTGAATACCTTTAATCCTTTCCCACTTAATACTGATATTTGGTTTTCATTAAAACAGTGCATCAAAACCTACAATTCAGACTGGCATGTTGTTAACTATAGATATGAAGATTACTCAGGAGAGTTTCGACAGCTTCCAAAGTAAGTATGTTATCTAATGATATAATAAATTGAGTTTGTGAAGGAACTTTAACTGTATTTAATATAAACTTATTTATTACAGAAGTATATTAATACATGTAATATGTAAACTGAAATATGCTATTTTAATGTTTAATAGTCAGTAGAGATGATAAGGATTTGTTGGCTGGGATTTATATTGATGAACTTGAACCGTAAAGTCTTCTTAAAGCATTTTCTGGAAAGGTATCTATAATAACATTGCCTTACTAATAGGCAAGTCGAAACAGGACACTGTATCATTGACAATGTGATTTTAAGTATGATAACTAAAACAGGCTAATGTTTAGATGAAACTAAAATGGTAATATCCTGTTTTCATAGCTTCAAAGGCAGCTTTTGGAACTCCCTATAGGAGCTCAGGGAATAGAACATAACCAAGATGGTTAGAGCAGGTTTTCACAAGATGATTCAAAGTAAAAGCATAATCTACATCTGTTACAGACATTCCAAACCATCTGCTAGAGAAATCTTTTCATACCTTTTCCATATTTTCTAGGGAGACTTTAGAGATTAGAAACTTAATTTAAAATGTTTGAGAATGAATACTCCAGCTCTGGGAAATGTGTCTTCCCTTACTGCCCTCCTGCACCTATCAGTTAAGAAACAGTTATCCTTCTCTGTGAGTAGTTCTGATACCCTCACAGGTTTTGTACAAGTCAGTACCTGGTTTTTACTTGCCCTTAATAGAAACCACAACAGGCAATAGGAATTTAAATAAATGCATTGTCCTGCAAGGAGCCAATGGTTGCAGGTATGAATTCTTGCTCCTAAGATATTAGGAGTGGAGTAAGAGTGAGAAAGCATTTGTTCTCTTTGGTTGCACATCAGGACAGTGATACAAGCAGAAGAAAAGAAAGACTGTGGGCAGATGTAAAAATGAGGAAAATTGCTAAGAAATATACTTAACAAAAAGTACGTGCTTTTACTTAATTAGTCTTGTGCTTTTTCCTCTTCAGTTAGGAAAAGAATATCTTAATTTTTGCTGCTGTAAAATGTGTAACTAATCACAAAATTCCTAGTACTTCAGAAGGTTTTTCTTTCCTAGTAAAGGGACCAAATCAGAGAAGCTTCCTGTTCATTTATATGAGGTGGATGAAGAAGCAGATAAAGATGAGGTGAGATAATCATAATTCCTTACATTCTCAAGTTTTCGTTAAAGAATGTTGAGTGTGTAGAGGTTGTGAGTTTGGTTAAGTGTTAATGTCAGTAAATGAGACAGAGATTAGTTTGAACCACTGTGTTGGGAAACAAATTAGCTATTTTATCTGTCTCCTTTCAAATACCCTTGTTCTCCTGAGATCTGTCATGTGAATAGAAGTTTTGACAGATTGTAAAGTTGGAGTTTTAATACTTGGTGGTGTATAATCCTTCAGCTTTCATAAAATCTATCGTGTCTTATACTGTGTCTGTGTAACAGAGGTTTACAGAGATAAATGTTTCGTGCGGTTTAATCATGAAGTTGAGTGAAATCATAGGTGCATGTGTTCCAACGTGACAGCACATGCACTTAAATATGCATGGCGGTATAGCATGCAGGGTGAGTTAAAATTAGTTTGTCACAAATCTGACTATAGGGTAAGAGCTGGAGAGCCATCATGGAAACAAAGTCTTGAAAATTTGGCTAAAACTATAAGTATTTCCTCTTTTGTCATTGGCTTAGGGAAACCAGAGATGTATAGCCTCAAGCAATGTTCAAGTGTATTTCAAATGACAAAGACTTTTTTTTCAGCAACTGCCTCTGTTCTTTTTGTGATTTATTTTTTTTACCACACCCTGTTTGAAAACACAGTGCTTCAATGCCACTGTTTTCTTTTCTTACAAGTACTTGAATTCTTACCTCTCAAAAAAGAATTAAAATAATTTTTCTTTTTTGTGGTTGACAATCACTTTGCTTCTAAATTCCTACTGTTGAAAGCTGCTACACGTGAAATAAAAGGATTAAAACTGAAGAAGTAGTTTGAGGAATTCATCTGAGTAGATAGATGCCTGAACAGATAGTCATGGAATACCATTTATCCAGCGCTGCTATTAATCTGCACTGTGATATCTGGACAAATAATTTCATGCATCTGTATCCAAAACTTCCTATTTGTAGGATGGCAACGGTGATGATTTCTGCTCTACTGAAATTTAAAAGACTTGGCATTTTTTACTGTGACACTATTTCTGACAACATAAGTGTTTTAGCGGACAGTGAGTTAAACATTAAAAAATTAAATTAATATATAATTGACTTTAATAGTTACTAGTAAATATACTTATGGCTAGAGTTAGTTAAACACTGAAAAACTGTAACTTGACTATTAGCAAGTGATATGTATTTTACTAGGAAGTACAAGTGGAAAGGACTTCCTGTTTCCTTCTGCCCAGTTTCCTGTTAGAGCAGGCAAGAATGGAGTATCTCTTTGCAAAGCACAGTCACTGGAGAACAGGTCTGCTGCTCTTTGAGGAACTTGAAGCATAAACACAAGAAAAAAGCATGCTAGGAAGAAAAGGGAAGTTAATGGGACAATAGGGTGGGGAAGACCATAAATTCTTTCATCAAGGGAAGAATTAATGCAAGAGGTTTTTCTTTCAAACATTAACATCTCTCTATGCCAAAAAGCACAGATGCAACGCTTAGATTGAAAGTTGTTTGGTCTTCTTTTTGTTTCACTTTTGTTTGTGTTTGAAGAAAGCTGATTTATTATGAGAATGGTCGAAAACAAGAAGCTACAAGTGAATAAAAATTGGAGGAAAATCACATAGGGATTAGTTTATTCATACATCATTAAAAAGGAGAGAATTACCTATCTAAAACTATTTTGGGCTATCAGGCCATCAGGTTGATGTTTGTAAACGGAATCTTTAAATCTCGTATGTGATCAAGATACAGGATTGTTTTTGTTGAAACAGTTGCTGTTGAAATAAACTTTGGAGCCAAGTTTGTGGGAAAGATAATTAAAAAAACTTAAACACAGTGTGCAGCAGTTATGATAAAAGTGAGGAAATTACCTTACCAGCTGGGAACAGGAAGTATGATTCCAGTGTAAGAGTCATGTGTTAACAACTGGACTCTGGGTTCCTTTGTATTAACAGATGGTCAGCTGGAAAGGTTCAGTAGCTTTTTGGCTCTGTAGGCAGGAATTATGCCTGACAGAAAGATGGTGTAACTGGAGAAACCCAAATGATGATCAGTTTTATTGTTAGAAAACAGCATGCAGCTCAGCAGAGTTGGGAAACTGTGCACATCAGAGACTGGGAATTGAAAAGAGAGTCTTAAGAGAGCTAAATCCTAATTTTTATTTACACAGGTAATGTAGGATTTTTTGTAATGTCAGGTGATCCTATGTTTGGTTTTTGAAGTTACAGATAAGCATTGTTTGTTTTGTGCCAAATTTTGACAATAACTCATGAACTACTCATCATCTCACGCTCGTAAAGGTGGTTTTAAATCCCCCTTTCCTTTGAAGTTAATTCGCGCCAGGTGAAGAATCGTAGTTGGAAACCCCATATTTCAAGTTTTCTCTGTATGTTGATTCTTGTACAAGAAAAATGGTTATCTTGGTAATACAATAGAGGTGAGGGCTAATGACTTGAAAATATGAAACAAGACCACTGTATTGCTTGAACAGTGAGACTCACTGAGGCAAATGAAAATTTACTGAGTATTTCTGGTCTATGCTTTTGAGGCATTATATCAGATGCTCTGATAATTGGTGACCATGTCATCCTTTATGGGTCTAACTTCTGTAGTGCCAAGCTATCAATTTTGAAGGAACAGATTGATGCATCTTTTACCTTCTGTTCACAGTTTTTTGAAGTTCACATGTGCATATGCATATGAATATGCAAGCTAGACAGACTAAATAAGCTGTAAACAAATTACCTAGTAACTTTTTACAGAACGTTCCTTGAGTTAGTTCCAAAAACTAATTCATATTATTATGTTTGGGTAATAAATTACCAGGAGTATTTATCTTCTAGCTGGTTGAAACTCTTCCTACATGTCTAATTCATTATTGGTTTTGTTTCAAAATTGGTTATGCCAACTGGAAACCATGGTAAGGCCAGCTTGGGAGTACTCTAAAAGATTACTTGGAACTGGTGATTTAATATTTATTCCATGGCAATTATAAATCTGGCTTCTTGATCTTATTTCATAGCAGAGTGCTAGGTTTTGGTAGTTATTGACATCCTAGGGGTTTTGATGCAGTTACTCAGTTCCATCAGCTGGCAGATGGGTGTGGAATACAGGCAGTGGGTGTGATGTGTGAGGCATGCGTTGGATCTACTGTTTGCGAACTTGCCCTTGCTGCCAAGTTTCATCTTGTTCTCTTTATAAAGCTTTGATTCTGATCTGTAAAAGGGCAGATCCAATTCAAGAATTCAAGACTTACTTCTCTGTAAATTTTTAAGTAATGTCTTTGAAGTACTGCGTATAAAACAAAATGGTTTGAGAAATCTCGATTGAAGTTTTGGAGAGGCATGTGTTTACATTGTTCTTTTTGGCAATAGAAATAGGTAAAAATTCATGTGCTCCAAGATTAGAATGTATGAAAAAGCTTACAGAGTGAATGTAAGTAAATGTTCTAAGTGTTTCCTCATTCCCCTCTTTCAGTCGGATTTATCTGGACTAACATTTAGCTATCTATAAGCTTGATCATCCTTCTGGCCATAGAGAAAGCCTCTATAAGTGGCTAGATTAAATATTAAAAGTTAGATTAGGTCAATTTCCCCCCAGGTCTTTAAATGAAATAATTAGAAAGCTACGGAATTTCAGCAGGGACTCATGGTACGTTATCATTACATTATGAACGTAGTTATTCCAGCTTCTGAAGTGACTTCTGAAATTTTTGATAAATACTACACAGACTGTGATACAAAACTTTACTTTTTTTTTTTCTTCCCCCATCTTCCTTTCTTCATCTCCAGGATGCAGCATCTCTTGGGTCTCAGAAGGGTGGAATAACAAAACAAGGATGGCTGCACAAAGGCAACATGAATAGTGCAATCAGTGTGACAATGAGAGTAAGTTTAAGAATGTCTTATGCATGATAAAAAACTGAACAGAAATATTAAATGTCCCTGTGCCTTTGAGAAGTCAATTTGCATGTGGATTAGTTCTAGAAAAAATTGTGTGGCATAAAGGAAGGAAGCTTTTATGTAATTTATATATCTGAAATCTTGCTATCCTTTTATTATACATAAATCGTGAAAAAAAAAACATGAAAAATCCGATATGTGGGAGAAGTTAAATTTTCTTAACTGTACCCTTGTGTGATGTTAGTAGGAAAGGGACTGTGTAATAGGAGGAGGGGGTTTTGTTTGTTTGTATTGCCTCTTTTTATATAAAAATATAGGGGGGTTATTTTCCTCTTCATTTAGAAACAAACTCTAATTGTTTTTGTGGTTGTCACAATAAACATCTCTTGTAGAGTCAGTTTTAAATATCCTTCAGTAGATCAAAAATACTGTCAAATTGTATAGTACAATCCTGCTGCAGATATTCATAAGTTAATATTCTTTTAGTTAATGATTTCTGTTTTATTTTCCGAGGATACTGACTAGTTATTTGTAAATAAAGGCTCTTTTTCTATTATCTACTGTGTAAATAGCACTTACAGGTTTTGTAATACGAGGATGGTTAATACTTGTGTTGTAACTGCTTTTCTTTCCTCCTTTTTTTTCACTAGTCATTTAAAAGAAGATTTTTCCACTTAATCCAGCTTGGTGATGGATCCTATAATCTCAATTTCTACAAAGATGAAAAAATATCAAAAGAACCAAAAGGATCAATATTTCTAGATTCATGCATGGGAGTGGTTCAGGTAATTATAATTGTTCTGCCTGGTTTCCAGTTAATTCTGTATTTGATAGTAAATGCAATTTCTTTCAAAACACAGATAAATGTTTTTATATGTAGATAAGTGCCTATTATGCAGAGGAACATGGTGCATCTTGCAAAAGCAGTGAACAGGATTTCAAGGGGCAGGAGACTGAATTTTTAAAATCTTTCTGAAAAGAACATATATTACTAGTTGGTGTTAAGTATTTATCAAACCAGATTTTAAGGCAAATGCACAAAGAACCCCAAACTTAAATCATGGCAAATTAATGACAGCATAATATTGAAGTTCCTTTCAGTTATTAATTTCTGTGCTAACATGAGCTGTAAAATTTTTTTCATAGCTTCTTGTGTGGGATTTTTGTTGTGGGAGTTGTATTAAATTCAGTCACCCTTCCAGATTCTTTCATTTGACCTTTATAACGTTACTTTTCTGTGCTTTTCTTTATTTTAAAAAGTTAAGGGCTTTGGTCAAATGTTTGTCAGTAGCAAGTGCCAAAGAAAAGATTATTTTTCTTTTTCTTGTGATTCTGTTATGTATTTATAGTACAGCCTGTAACTGTTCTGTTAAGCACAGCATACCTGGAAAAAAACCTTGAGTTTTAGTACTTTTTTTAAACTTTCATGGAAGTAGGCGAAGTTTAATAAAAATGTATTTCTTAGATAATTTTTTTTAGTATAAAGTTGTTTGATTTCAAAAAAGAGATACAGCAGCTGTACAGAGGATCTTTTTCCCCCAAGGATTGTAGTGATGTTTTTGATACATCTTTAATAGGCAATTTGCATTGAAATCTTAGAACTGTAATAAATTTAACCATATTGCAAGTTCTGTGTACAATTTTGCAAAAATTGTTTTACCTTAGAGATACAATTCTGGCCAACTCCACTGAAGTGAGTTTGATTTGTGTTTTTAAAACAAACCAATAAACAAAAAAGTGGTTCCTAAACTCTGCTATAGTCTTGTCAATGTATATAAATACCTGAGGGCAGGGTGCAAAGAGAACAGAGCCAGGCTCTGCTCAGCGATGCCCAGTGTCAGAGCTGGAGGCAACTGGCACAAACTGAAACAGAGGAGGTTCCCTCTGAACATCAAGAGACATTTTTTCATTGTGAAGGTGACTGAGCACTGGCACAAGATGCCCAGAGAGCCTGTGGAGTCTCTATTCTTGGAGATCTTCAAAAGCTTCCTGGACATGATCCTGTGCCAACTGGCTCTAGTTGGCCGTGCTTGAGGAGGGAGGTTGGATGAAACAACCACTAGAGGCCCCTTCTAACCTCTAACCATTCTATGATTTTATGGTTTGGGGGTTAAAAACCTGAAAATCTTCATTTTTCTCATACATACTTTCATAGTGTTCATGCTTTCTATTCTGTCAGTTCAATTCAAGGAACCTGAAGTTTCCTGAGACTCTTCCAGAAGCTTCCTTTGTTTGTAAACTTTGTTTGTAAAACTGTCCTTTGGATGCTTTAGAATTAAGAGTTGGCTTGTGTCTCAAACACTCTACTGTATTTTACAGTACCGTCAATGACATCTGGTCTTCAAAACTGCATGTAAAAATTTGAGACTAGTTACGAATCAGCATCAGATGCAAAAATCAAAACCAATTAATGCTCAGTTTTAAGAAACCAGGTAGTCATTTAGTAGCTAGAATAATGAGGTTTGAAAATAGCTATTATCTTCACTTGAATTGTTGATGAGGAGCAAGTAAATGATATTTTGAACTATCAAATATTATACATAGTGACCCTATTCCAGACATGTAATTTTATTATTTTGTATTATATACTGTATCCTTTCTGGCTGATCTAATTTTATTGTTTTACTGTTACTTATTATTGTTGTTGTATTAGCATCTATAAACTCTTATGGGGGAAAAGTGGTAGAAATTTCGTTCCCATTTAACGGAAGAGGAAAATAAAGTAGCCACGGTGCTGTGGAGTAGTCTGACATGGAATTCATAGAAACAGTTGTTCTTAGGTAGGCATGCTGACAAGTTTTTGTTCTCAGAATGAAACGACTTGTTTCAGAGTAAGTCTTTTCATTGAGGGGAGATAAATTGCTATAGCATTCCTATAGCATTTCTTGTTTCTAAGTTCATTTAGTACATGTGCTTAATTATTTTTTCAAAGCCAGTAGATGCCTAAGAGAAAAATACTGACTTCGCTAACAGACACTGAAGATAGAGCAGAATATGCTCCTTTGTCAGTCCTTGTATAAGAGGAATGCTGAATCTGTGTAATTGCAGGGTTTTGTTTGGTTGGGGTTTTTGGTTTGGGTGGATTTTTTTCCCCCCAAAACTTAAATAAAGAAACAGGAATTCCCAGAATACTTTCTGGGGTTTCTGGGTTTGATTGTATCTTGTTGGGATTATTGTTTTAAAGTATATTGAGACTTTTCTGATCAGAGATGTGGAATGCATAATATGCACAGTGTAACTGTTCACACATGCAGCCATATATAGAGTCATAGTTGCTCTAATTCAGTGTTTTGTGAAAACTGAGAAGTGTGATATGTACCACCTTTGTGAATGTTTTATGCTGGGAAAATTAGAGGTTACTGTTCTTTGGATTTTTCATTTACTTCAGCACTGATTTCTACTGGTAGGACTGCCTATAGATCGGGAGTCCATACATTTGTTCATATCCTTCTTAACAGAAATTCATCTTTGGTAGAAGGCTGACTGTCTTGCCAACCAGTACTTAGTCTGTTAATTGAAAAATCTGAAGTATAGTGAAACTAAAATATAATTTTGCATTTAATTTAACTTAAAAAAAAATCCCCCAACCATTAAGTCTGTAACATTCTTTATTGTAATGTTTATCTAATGAATTATCAATTTTTAAAATGAAATTGATGATAATACAGAATTTTCATTTAAGATTTATTCCCAGAAACATGAGTCAGGCTAGGTAGCATTTGAAAGGTTGATTTACATAGAGCAAAAAGGATGACAATAATGGTTGAGGAATAAAGGAAGAACTGATTCCTAACTTCATGTATATTTATAAGACTAGCAGTTCAGGACTGATGTTGGTTATGATTTTATCTCTGGTATAAAATCTCAGTGTGCAAACACTTGTCACTCAAATATTAATGGAGGTTTTTTTGCTTTTTTTTTTTTTTTTTTTTTTTTTTTTTCCTTTAGTAGATCTTGATTAGCTTCATTTCCAGATGATTTGGGTACATAAAGGATTGATTTTTGGAAATTGGATTTTGGGTTTTTTTTTTTCAAGTGATGGCATGCAGAATGATTAAGGGAAGCTGGAAAATGGGCTTTTATCTCTCCTACTTGCAGTTGTGGTGGTGGTGCAAATAACTTCAGAAGGTCAGATGTCAGAGACAAAAAAGTCTAATTACAATGCACTTGTTCAAAATATCAAACTGTGTATTTTTTTATAAAATATCTGAAATACGTATAACTTTGATTGTGGTTAGACAGTATGTAAAGATATTACACAGATCTTTTATTTTCTCATAGAATAATAAAGTCAGACGGTTCGCATTTGAGCTCAAGATGCAGGACAAGAGTAGTTACCTTCTAGCTGCTGACAGTGAACTTGAAATGGAAGAGTGGATAAACACTCTGAACAAAATCCTTCAGCTTAACTTTGAGGCTGCAATGCAAGAAAAAAGAAATGGAGAGTCTCACGAAGGTAAGCAGGGTTTCTAGCAGCGCTAATGTAGTTATATGACCACATTTTCATACACAAATTTGGAAAGAAAGGCTTTATTGTGGCTAAATTTTTTTCTTTTCTTTGGTCATGAAAAATACAGGCTTTTTTTCTGTCTGTTTGAACTGATGACAGTTTTGACCCTTTTAGCTTTAATTTTTTTTTTCTGTTTTGATTCCAAATGAGTCAAGTCCAGAAGACAATAGACTGATTAAGTGTAGAAAAGTAGAACCCACAATGTAAAATCAGGACTGAGGCAGTCTAAGGAAAAAAAGAAAACTTAGGAGGGACTTATTTTGAAATATGTAAAATGCTGCTGAAAATTCTTCTACCTGCAGTCCTCTGTGGTCACAATAGGCAGAAGAATAAGAAATTATGGTTACAGTGTGGAGGTTAAATTTGGATACAGCTCTTTTGACCACAAATATTTCCCTGAAGTACTGAAATAGGTTGCTTGGGTGTAGAAATTTTTTCTGTTAGAGCCCTTGAATAGTTAAGACAGATATCTGTAAAGAGTGCAGTGTATGTATAGTTGGTAGTTTGGTGATAAAAAGGTAGTCTAGATGTCCTCTCATGCATTTTTCCTCTTGAGAATGGATGGGGAGGGAAACTGGTTGTTCTCTTATAAATAGCACAAATACCTAAAGGCATCATTACAGTTTAAAGTGAGATATCACATCTTTGAAGATTGTCAGAATTTAGCATGGTGTTTACAACAAAACCACATCAGAAAAGGAGAAGCTTGTAGCTCTGTAGAAGACATTTTAGTCAGTGGTCCCCAGTTGACCTTAGAACTGTAAGATGCTTATAGCTAACTGAATGGTTGCTTTGTAAATCCAGTAACTGTTGGAGAGTAGAGCTGGGAACCTAATGAACAGAGGGAATTTGTTCTGAAATCAAGTTACAATGCTTAGTGGAAGTTACAATGCTTAGTGGAAAGAGTAATGAAAGTTTGGTGCATTGAGTATCCCCTTGCCCCATGCAGATATCAAAATTAATATTAAAGCTGTGTTCTAGGTAAGATTACAAATAATTGCTATTATACTGATTTCTGTTACTAGTTACATCCTCCAAGAAGTCACTGCATCAAAATGTAATGATAGTTGTCCACAACCTGTTTATGTTAGCAGTTGTCATTTTTGAGGGGATAGGAGATTTAAAAAAATAATTTTTGCTATGGAGTTTTATGAGTGCTTTGGGGGTTTTATATTTATTTTAAAATGTGGTTTTGTAATTTCAGATGATGAACAAAGCAAAATGGAAAGCTCATCAAGTAGTTTTGATAACTACTATCCTGAAATTGCCAAGGTAATATATATATAGTAAATGTCAATTTAGGATATAAAGTGCTAAACGTAAGTTAGCTACATGAACTTTTAGTAAAGATAAGACACTGGTTTTTACCTTTCAGTCAGTTCGTGGTGCTTTGAAGGCTTAGAAGCTCTTTCATTAATATGGTCATTGAGCTTCTTAACTTTCTGCTTTTGTAAGCAATCCAGATACTGTCTTGAAGTTGCCTGTATAACTCTGGACATGTTGTTTCAATGCAGCATGTTTTAGTATTATTTCAGTAATTAATTCTATTTTGTATTGGTTTATTGCATGAAGGTAAGGGCTTAAGTATTTCTGTAGAAATCTAGCTATACTGAAGTCAGGTTTTAGTTTTATACTTAGAAATCCAGAGCAGCTTAGTAGCAGTGGTGAAGTCAATGTCTTTTAAGATGTTTGTATTTATAATGAACTAAGGTTCATAGATCATTCCTGTAGTGCCATGGTTTTTGCTTCTCCATTTTTTTTTTTACAGAAATGTGGTGGAAATTACAGTAAAATAAAATAGAAGTAGAAAATAAAAATATCTTCCTCAGCCCATTTGCAGACATTGTTTCAGTTAAATCAATGACCTGTGTGTTGCAGTAAATTTTGTGAGTTCTATAAAGGAGAAATTTCTGTTAAATCACCTAAGGACTGGAATTGGTGACCTTTTCTATTGAAGTTGCAGAATTCAAACTTTTTCCTGTGACTTCCTTTTTCTTCTGTGTGGTGCAGCCTGGAGTCTTGAAACTTTTCTGCCTGACCATGCTCTGGAATGCTCTCTCCTTCTTTTCTGAAGGTGTCTGACCTAGTAACTGCTCCTGAAGGAAGCACAGCTTATGAACTAAGAAGAGGCAAACCAAATTCTATCTATTGTGGTAGCTAACATATCAAAAGATCTAGTCAGAATATGTTAACAAGCTTTTAGCACCCAATTTGGTTGGCTGACTTAATTCTTTCTGATACTGCTTTGTAATCAATTTAACACATATCCACAAAAAGCTACTGTGTGATAATCTAGCTCCACATACCTCTGTATTTGGAAATTATTGGGATTGTGGTACATACAATCAAGATTTCCTTGGAAGAGCTGTAAGCATCAAACAACATACTTACATGAGGCTATGAAAATTTATTTCAGAAACAAGTATAAAATTAGATGCTTTTTTTGTACAGAAGGTTCTTCTTTCTTTATAGTCAGGGTTACTGTAATGTTTAGGTTCCATATTCCTTACAGAGAGGACTTTAACTGAGGGCTGCAGCACCTGCACATGGCTTTAGTACTACAATTGCTGCTTCCTGTTTCCGTAACCTTTGGATCGGAAACATGTAGCTCTTTAAGCTCGGTGTTTTTCTAGTGTGTTATTTTTATCACCTCTTTAAGCACTGTTTTTTTTTTTTTTTTTATTATTATTCCATAGTTATAACCCATTTAAATTTCTGTTTCCTTCAAAATAATTTTTTTAGTTTTCCCATTCTAGTTTATCTGTACTAAACACTACCTTTTAAAACAATGTAGTGTAATGTATTGTCCTAGCCTTCTTTTTTCCTGAGGAGAAGAACACAGCAAAGTCTGCCCATTTGTATTGGCATGCTGTTTGTGCCTTAACTCAATTGCTTTATATGAATGCTATTTGTTTTGAGGATTTTTTTTTTGTCCTCTGTTCTTTCTTGCACTGTCTTTTCAGCTGTTGTTTGGATTTAGTTCTTTTTTCCCCAGTGAAAGCCTTACAAGGCATTGGGCCTTCTCTTAGAAGGGTTTATAGTTGCTCTGTTATTTTTGTTGGTTCTAGGAGGAGGATTTCACAATAGCTGACCTCATATCCTTATGAGGAGAGAGAAATTCCTTCAGGAGGGATTGTAGAGCACCTGACAATAGGGGAAAAAACAGTCTTCCCGGAAGGGTTTAACCCTTGTGGCTACATCTCCAAGACTTGATTTTTCTATCAACAGCTGTTAGTTTATGATAGAAACTAAATAAGATAGTATTTTGAACTTCGGTGCACAGATATGCAAACATGTATCTGAATCTTGAATCTGTCTGTCTTTCCTGTACTTCATGTTCCTTCTATCTATAACGTAAGTACCAAGAGTGAATGTAGGGATTTTGTAGTGGGTGTTTGTTTGGGGTTTTTTGTTTAGTTTTTTTGAAGTTGCTTTTGTTTTTTTGGTTTTTTTTTTAATCTTAAAATAAAACAAATTAGCCCTCTGAAATAACTATGTGACTGTCATGATAAGTGTGCCCAAGTACCTCCTTAGCCCTTATGGGTCCCTAGAATTCACTGAGGTGGGAAAATATTCTCTCTGTTTTTACAGATGAGGAAATGAACTTAGAGTCACTGTTGTGCTGTAGAGAGAGTCAATGACTACATGTGTTTTCTGTTCTTGACTTCTGACTACTGTCCCTGATCTGTCAGTCAAAAATGCTTATATTCATCTGGTCTTTAGTGCACAAAACACCAAAGAGTCTAAAACTATTCAAGACACTTTAGCTGAAACAGTTTCTGTCTTGCTCTTATGACTAGGTCATGTTCCTCCTCAGTTCTTGCCACTGATTATTACCTTTGCAACACATGCACACAACTCTCTTGCCATCTTTAAACTTCTTCACATTCCTGTACTTCTTAATCATACCAGACTTTACTGTTGAACAAGCAAGCTCTGGCAGTACTCTGCTGGTATCGAGTATCTGGGTCGTCTCTTTCACAGCAACTCTTCTTTTTTCTCCTTTGTGTGTGCTAAAGAGAAAGTAAATTAAATAAAAACCACTAGAGCGCTTTTACTCAAAATAGCATCTCAGAAGTTTTTTTTCTGTAATATATCCTTTAAGCCAGATTATTTTTTTTAATTTCTGTTATCAACCTAAAAATAGGATTTTGAGCTCTGACAGATTGTTGTTTTGTTTTCGTTTGTTTGTTGTTGTTGTTTTTTGTTTGTTTTTTTTTTTTTCTTGAAACGTAGTAGAAGTTACTTCAATCTCCAGCAAAGCAGATGTAGACAGTAGATCACTTCCATCTGATGGTCAGTGATGAGAATTTTGAGTTTGTAACTTCTTTTAACCCATACAGGTTGATCCAAAGAGAGACACACCTGCCTGTAATGTAATACTTTGTATCCCTGTTTAGGCAGCTGCTACTTTGGGAATGGCAACTCTCCTACACTGATAATTTTGGCACATGCATATGTTCATTTGTCACATCCTGTGTCTTTAAAAATCATAGAATGCTCTTTAAATAATATCTTTTCCCAAAAAAGGTAACCTGTGTATACCATCAGTTTTCACATTCTATTTTGTAGCACTTCACTTTTGGTTTGCTGTTAATAGATAGCTATCCACAAACCCCAGCCAGGATCAGTGTACAGTGAACTCTGCAAAGTAACTTTTAAGTGTGAGGAGTTTATCTTTCGGAAGTTTTGGAGGTTTTTTCCAGCTATCCACAGGAAAACCACTTCTTTGGCAGTAGGGCTCAAGAAAAGCAAAAAAAAAAAAAAAAAAAAGGCAACAACAAAAAGGAAAAAGAAAGGGAGCTATGATGGTGTTTCTTAATTTAGGTGATCTGTTGTTTCCTTAGCAGTCTTACGTTCTCAGGATAGCTCTGAGCTTTAACCTACAGTCATAATTTATTTTTTTATTTAAATAAAATGATGCTATGAAAGTTATTGTTTAAGAAGGGAAAGTGCTATAGAAGTTACACTGGAGTATACTTCCCATGAGCTTGGAAGGTTACATACTGCTGATGTAAGTTTTTAGGTTTCTAGGCCTGGAATAAAGCCTTTAGAGGAGAGGCTCTCACTTTTTACTCAGACATGGTGGAGCAATGTAAATTAAGGAGTTACAAAGCTCAGTAATAGAGAAACAAATGCATGAATTAAAAATGTGTAAAGCTTTGAACATCACAGAAAAGGGAATGACAATGAAACCCACTTTTATTTAATAGTACAATACTAAGACATTTTTCCCTTATTTTTAACAGAGTACCAGAGAAGCAGAAATCAAGCTGAAAAGTGAAAGCAGAGTTAAACTTTTTGCCTTGGATCCAGATGCGCAGGTTAGACTTCTTAAAAGGAAGCAGCATTTTTTTTATGTTGTTCATTTTGAGATGAAAACCAACTTAACGTAATTTTTCTTTTCTCTTTTTAAAGAAACTGGACTTTTCTAGTATTGAACCAGAAGTGAAGCCATTTGAAGAGAAATCTGGAAAAAAAATTCTTGTGAGGTGTAATGATTTATCTTTTAATTTGCAAAGCTGTGTTGCAGAAAATGAAGAAGGACCAACAACAAATGTAAATAATTACCTAATTACTTTCTGTTAGTACGATAATGAATGTCTTAATATTTTTTTGGCACTGTTCTAAATGGCAGGAATTCTTTGCTGTGATTGAGAAGTTTGTATTATGGGGATTTTTTTCTACTCTTTTAAATCAGAATGAAAGCCTAAATCCTATGAAAAGTAACTTTGCTAGTATTTTTGTTGTGTGATAGAGAGAGAAATTTTTCTTTTACTGTCTTTTACATCTTGTCAGTAATATCTAGAGTGATGGCTGTGTTTATGAAAATGTTACTCATCTTTCTTTTGTACACATTTTTACAGTGATATAGATACCAGCAATGACACTTGATTCTTTTTTTTTAATGTCTAGGTAGAACCTTTCTTTGTCACATTGTCGCTATTTGATATTAAAAACAACAGGAAGATTTCAGCAGATTTCCATGTTGATTTGAACCACCCCTCAGTAAGGCACATGATACCCAGTGTATCTCAACAAATGATGAACGGCAGCGGTGATAGTTTACACAGAATTCAAGACATTCATGAAACTGTGTTACAATATCCAAAGCAGGTGAGAACTAGTGACCTAAAGAATTAATAGGATTTTGGGGACAAGAGTTTTCCTATATGACTTGGATGCCTTTCTATTATGTGTTGTAAAATGTTGCCTGCATTTTCCTTTTATATTTATTTCTTGTTTCATTTCTAGGGAATATTCTCAGTCACGTGTCCTCATACTGACATTTTCCTTGTGGCCAGAATAGAAAAGGTATTACAAGGAAGTATTACACATTGTGCTGAGCCATATATGAAAAGTTCAGATTCTTCAAAGGTATGTTATTTTCTTCTGTGGCATGAACAGAATACTGAGGCAAAGCAGGTTGACTTTGAATTAATAAATATCAATCAAAACCGTAGTTGTTACCTAGTAAATTCAGATAACTGAATTTGATTTAGTAAATTGTAGTTATTACTAGTAACTAGTATATTATAGATAAAATCTAGCATTTTATTGGAAACATTTATTTCACTTCTTATAATTGTGACAGTATGATTTTTATAATGTCTTTCAACTGGTTTGACTAAAGTGTATTGAACTTCAATGTGAAAGTTTAGTCGAAAATTTTTGAACAGTGAAATAATTAAATATTGATCATAAATTAATTGTATGTCTCAGTTAATGCATCTTATGTACTGTATCATTGTTGTCTTTTCCTTTGTCTTACTTTCTGGTGACCATAATTTACTGGAACTTTATCCACACTCTTGATGGCGTTTTCCTTCAGAACCACCAAAATCATTAAGCTTCTGGTTTTACATATAAAATGCTTTGCAGGCTCGAGAGAAGTCAAAATCACTTTTAGAAATAAACTATTAAATTTTCAGAAACTACTAAGTTTTCAGAAGTCTCAGATGATGTAAGATTTTAATGTTCTCTGAATGTATCTAGAAAAAGTTTTGTTAGTTGCTACTTCTTGTTTGTCACTGAAGAAATAGAGATTTGATTTTGTTGATTTACAGTTATGCTTAAGTAGCTGGGCCAGGATATTAGAGAAAAGTGTTTTTGTAGGCAGTGTCAGCTCCTGTTGACATTCTTCCTGTTTTCAGCTAGTGAAAGGGAAGAAGGAATGGTTAACTTTCAGTGTCTGCAGAGGAACAGTGTTCTTTCCTATGGATTTACTGCTGGCCAACCTACATGTGAAAAACCCTGTATTTTTCACTTGATCTTAATATAGATCAACCTACTGATTTGCTTTTCCAGGAATGCTTGAGATTTTTTTTTTCAGCTGTTGTTGGAAAACAGCAGCTTTGTGTTTTAGGAGTCTGGTTTTGAAGTGTGTGCTGACTGTTACTGAAGTTAAGACAAACCTGAACTGAGTAGCTGATTTTGGTGGCCTTGGGCTTGAGCCACGTGGGGAAAGTTGAGCAAGCCCAAGTGTTCCCTCATTTGATGCTGCAGGCTAGACTTGTGCTGCCTTGTACTGCAGGAATAGCCAGTAGGAACACTCTTGGTTGTATTAAGTTACGCTGTACATTTCTGGTATTCAATTGCTTATCATTTTATACAACTGAACACTTACTTTGAAATTTGTTTCAGTTCTAGTTCATAGGGATGACAGTGTATTAATTTGAAACAAAATAGAACACTACCAGTTTTATAGGCCTCCATTTGGATCAGTGCAATGAGCAAGTTCCTGTTCCCTGCAGGATTACTACTCTGGAGAAGGAAAAGGGAAGACAGAAGTAGCAAATTCTATACCCAAAGTATCGCTTTTTCTCCCCTTAAACATTAATTTCATGATGATTACTTACCAAGGTTTTATGCTTCCAAGTGCCATTTCCCCCTTTTTACAGGAAAGGGTAATGGAGAGTTGGCTCAAACACAGTAATAGAATAAGCTCTTTATAACATCAGCAGCGTAGATCAGGGATAATATTCAGGCAGTCTTACTCTGTAGGTTGTTTTGCCTCTGACAAATAATTTTGCTCTGTGTAAGAGCAAAATTGACACATAAGAGAAGCTGATTTCTGGTACATGTTGGTTGTATATAATGGAATTTTTTGTTAATTCAGAAGTTAACAAAATCAAAAATTTGAACTTCTAATGAAAACAATATTGCAGTGTCCCTACGTAGGATTGTCCATGTGCATAGGATTGTCCATGTGATCTCTATAAAACCCCTGCCCATGTTCTGTGTGTAATTGTAATACAAGTATTGCAGAGTATTGTAGTATTTACTCTGCAAGAATGTGTCCTGGTACATAGAGTGGGTGGTGAATAGGGGAGCAAATGGGAGTTGAAATGTTTTTTTTTCCTGGAATTTGAGTTTTGTCTTCAAAACCAGTTGAATTTTGCTCTAGCTTTCCATATAAGTTTTGCATATAATAATTTTTTTCTCTATTAAATATTTATTATTGGGAGTGTGGATGTGTCTGTGTTTTCACCTTTGAAATGCTGTGAAATGAACAGTCTGTGCTTAACCTGAAATGAATCATTAAGAGGCATTTTCAGTTATCTTTCACTCACATACTTAGGATTAATTTATCTTCTAAAGAAGATTTTCTAATTCATATCAGTGTCAACATGTGTTTTTTTTCTTGTGTACAAGAGGTGCAAAAAATTTAGCTTTTCAAGCATGGCTACTTCTCATATTCCTTGTAGGTTGCACAGAAAGTTTTGAAGAACGCTAAGCAGGCATGCCAGAGATTAGGTCAATATAGAATGCCTTTTGCCTGGGCAGCTAGGTAAGGACAAATCTTGTCAATCGGTATTTTTTTCTTGGCTCTTCTCTAACATTACTTTCTGCATCTCCCTTCTTGTAAAACTTGATGTGCTGTTTAAATTGTTGATTGTTTTGCTTTCAATTAACCAAAGATTTCCTATAAGCTTACACTTCAGCTCTGTAGTAGGAAGAAAAGTTATAAACATTCATTACATTATTATTCAAAGCATTAAATATTGCCAACTGTTTTCTATTGACGATATTTTTTTATGCTATTAAGAATGAAATGGTTCACATTTTTTTGTTAGACTGAGCTATTTATATGTATAAACTCACCTGCAAGAGTATTAAATGTGTAATATGGAGGATGGTGCAGTATGCTCTGATTTCTTATAAAGAAATTTCCTGAAATGAATTTCAGCACTTCCATAAACACAGCTGAAAGCAAGATTTTTACTTTCAGGACACTGTTTAAAGATGCCTCAGGAGTTCTGGACAAAAATGCAAGATTTTCTCCTCTCTTCAGACAAGACAGTAACAAACTCTCAAATGAAGACATGCTGAAATTGTTAGCAGATTTCAGGAAGTAAGTCTAATTTTCCCACTTTGAAAAACAAAACAAAACCAACCAAACACCCTAACACCCCCCATTCCTCTCCATCGTATTTTCTTATGTTCTTGAACTGGAGCATCTAATATTTTGATATATGTATTTTTATGTCTTAAATTTCAAATATAGAAGCTGTATAAATGTAATCAAGACCTTCATACGGGCTACAGGTCCTTCCTTTGCAGTGTTTGGGGGCTACAAGCAGGACTGAAGTGTTATGCTACATGTAACATGCAATCAGCATCATAGCCTGAAGTAGCTCTATGCTAGGAGTTGTACTCACACAATATGCCCTTCTGGTTCTCAAGGGAAAGCAAATATGAGCATAAATCATCTGTTCACTGACCTTGGACAGAGAATGCTTAGCTCTCAGGAGAAGGGATTCCAGACAGTAGGCAGTCCATGTTCCTTGGGAATGCATGTCTCAGGATGGCTAAATAACAGAACATAGGTTATTTTTTTTTACAAAGTATTCTCAAAGACTTCATCACTTTGTGTGCAAGGTTTAAGAATATATCAGCAACAGGTGATCATATTCATAAAGTTGTTAATCCCCTTATTAAATAGGATGTAAAATAATAGAGCAATCTTTGCTGCTTTGCCAAGATGTTTCCACTTCTGTTACAGTGCAGTTATCTGGAGCGTTATTGGTTTGAACAATCGCTAAGCACGAAAGGCTTGGGCTGTAGTTTCTTTATTTTGTTCTTGCTTAACAAATCTGATAAGGAGATGAGGTTTTTAAGAGGTATTTTAGTTCACTTTTAGCAAGTTTCTTAAAATTTCATGGAAGTTTATGTAGCATCAAAATGTCTGTGTACTTATACTCCTTGCCATAAACACCATTACTAGAATTGCAACTAGTAGTAAATTAGCCTGCCATGTCATCTCACTTTGTGAATTGAGGAAATGGTTTTTGTTAATTCAGCATCCTGTTTATGGAATCACGTACAGTATTTCACAGGAATTATAGTAAGAAATAGGTTATAATGTCTGAGGTATAGATGTTGGAATTAGAATCCAGATGCAAACCTGAAATTGTTTGCTTCACAGCATAGGATTGCATTTTGGGAAAATTTTGCACCCACTTGCTGTGCAATAATTTCAAAAATCATGCTCCTGACTATCTTTACTAATAAAGGGTTCTGCTTAGTTTTACCATGGAAAATACTTGTAATTCAAATCCTATTTCTGAATTAGTTACATGATAACATATAAGAAACTTCAGTGTTGGGTAGTTTTGCAGGGTGAGTTTTTAGTCTAGAAAAAGGAAGAGGTGGGAACTTGCTGATTTCTCTTCCCCCCCAGGTTTACCCTACTACCATGAATGCTTATCACTGACCTTTGAGATTAAAAAAACTTACTTATAGATCCCCTCTTTGCTGCAAATGATAATAAGTTATTACATGGCAAACAAAACCTATCTTTGTCAAAGTTTTTCATTTTGATTTAAAGAAAGAAGAAGTCATGCTTTTTTGTGACTTTTTCCATACTTTTCCACAAAAAGCTGGGGTTTTTTTCCCTGAGAATTTAAAGGAAAAGAAAACTGTGAATCTAGGCAAAGAAGACCAGATCAGTCATCCACCCTGAAACCAGCTTTCCTCTCATACTCCTATTTCAGGATATTACTTTTGCCTCTGTTTCCTATTATCTTTTTTTGCTGGTATCTGATTTGCATTTAGCCTGACTTTGAGGTATTGTTATTTTTTTTTTTCCTTCCTATAGACCTGAAAAGATGGCCAAACTTCCTGTTATTTTAGGAAATCTGGATGTTACAATTGATAACGTGTCACCAGATTTTCCAAGTAAGTATTAACAAACACTGTTAAATGGACGTTCAGGCTTTTTCCTCTTCGTTTTTTTATTTGATTTTTTTGTGTATTTTCAGATTATGTTAACTCATCATACATTCCCATGAAGCAGTTTGAAAACAGTACCAAGACACTAACAACATTTGAAATAGAGGAGTTTGTTCCCTGTATACCAAAATACACTCAGCCTTTCACCATCTACAACAATCATCTTTATGTTTATCCAAAATACTTGAAATATGACAGTCAAAAGTCTTTTGCAAAGGTGAGTACAGTAAAACCGTACCTTCTTTCTCAGGTTTGGTTAAGATTGTTTACAACTGAGACTTATTTCTGTGATTATCCTTTTGATGGATTGTTTGGGTTTATGTTTTTAAATACTGCTTTAGGCTAGAAATATTGCGGTATGCATTGAGTTCAAGGATTCTGATGAAGAGGATTCTTTGCCTTTAAAGGTTAGTCTTTTGATTTTTGCAATTGATAAAAGAAAATAGTGAACAGATAGCTAAGTAACACAGTAGTATTGGGTTAATTGATCTAGTTTGGGATGGTGCCTTCTGACCTTTTGCATTTGGCATAAGAGTAACTTCCAGATGGCTTGTTTGTTTTTGATATAAAAGATTACTAAAGAACTCTCAGAGCATTTAATTTCTTTATATCAACAAAAGTTCCAGGAATAAACTTGTTGCAAACAAGGGTGGTTCATGCATACTCCACAGTAAGGTGGAACAGTAAATCTTTAGATTAACTGGAGAGCCAAGCTCCAAGTTTGGACTGAACCATCACTGTGTATAAAAGGTGTGTGGAAATAAAAAAGTAGAGAAATGTGTAGACATCTTGAGGTGAAATGACAAATCTACTGCACAGCAGGCAGATTGTGTAGTGTGATCGCTGGTCAGACTCTTTGCTTTGCGCAGATCCCTGTCTGTGCAAAGGAAACAAGTTAAACACACGTTAATGTATTTCAGATTCTGGGTGAAACATTCTAAGCTGAGAGTGAAAAAAAGGATTACAGGGTTTTTTGTTCTTTTTTCCCTTTCTTCTAAGTGTATCTATGGTAGGCCTGGTGGACCAGTTTTTACTAGAAGTGCGTTTGCTGCTGTTCTGCATCACCACCAAAATCCAGAGTTTTATGATGAGGTAAGCTACTCTTCTGAGGTAATTTTTAGGGGATTACGTACTAGGTAAGTTACAAAAATACAGGAAAATATTAGAGGATTGCGAAGTTCTCAGTTAAACTAGATCCCTAAATTTTTTTGAGTTCCGTATGTGTGATTCTTGATCGTGCTTCAAATAATATGTAATCTAGAATTACAACCAGTGACACATGTCAGTGGTCTAGCTAAAAACTTCTACAGAGACTTCTTTGCCTTTCAGATTAAAATAGAATTGCCTACTCAGTTACATGAAAAGCACCACTTGTTGTTCACCTTCTACCATGTCAGCTGTGATAATTCAAGCAAAGGGAGTACAAAGAAAAAAGATGTTGTTGAAACACAAGGTTTGTACACTAATGCTTTACTTTTAGTAACTACTGGGGAAATTTTTTGAAGCATGCTTATCTGGTAACCTGTGACTTCTGTGATCCGTGTAATGCTTCCTAATTACACTATACTGACTGAAAGATTACATAAAATATTTCTTTTAATTTTAATGTTTCAAATGTTGGTTTAGAATGTTCATCAAATGTGTGGTGTTCTTGAAACTCAGTGACAATTCATTTGCATTTTTAATAATTTCTGATTGTTTGAGTTCAAATCGATTGGCCTTTACAGCAATGTTTTCTTGTTTATGAATTACGTATCAAAATTATTCACTAAGACTTTTGTAAGGATTTATGTTAAATTTCATGAGATATTTAAAATAACTTGTCTTTCGTCTTCCATAGTTGGGTATTCTTGGCTTCCTCTGATAAAAGATGGAAGAGTGGTCACCAACGAGCAACACATCCCAGTATCAGCAAATCTTCCATCAGGCTATCTTAGTTATCAAGAAGTGGGTGTTGGAAAGGTATGCTGTATAAAATTGCTCTAATCTTGGGAAAAAAACAATGTGGAGAGGAGGTTTGATTGTAGTTCCCCAGTCTGATGATAAGATTTAGGTAATTTTCTTGTAGAATTTATTTTCTTTTATACTTGAAAAGGAATGCTTTGCAAAAGTTTGATGTCTGACTAAGAGGAAACAAACTCAAAGAGAAATGGGAGACCGAAAAGAAAGCATTAGGGCAGAATGATTAACATTCTTTTAGAAGTCAGAAAGTTGTTACATATTTATATTTGTTATTATTTAGCTGATGTACTTAGGAAATGCTTATGTTTCATTTTCTCTAGTAATTATTAACTAGAAGTTACAGTAATTTTTTAAACATATAAAACTATTTGAGTTTATGAAGGTATGCAAATAATCTGAAGTCCTTTACTAAATTTTTTTTAGCATTTCATGCTGTCTCCTTTCAGTAAGTCCTTTATTCCTGAAAAAGTCTTATTCTCACATCTTGATTTTTGTGATCTTTATGCTTCACTAGTAAAATTTATTGTTCAAAGCAGAAAGCTTGCATAATTGTAAGTAATAAAAATGATACCAAGGAGGATACAAAATGAAAATGTGATAGGGGATTTGATAAAGAGATTGAAATGCAGAGACAAAATTGACTAATTTTGGAGGAAGAGACCTAAAATCAGCGGCAAGAGGTGCTGCTCTCCTCCTGTTCTACCAACTGTTCTTTTTTGAACTCTGCTGTAAGCTTTCCAACCATCGTCTCCTTCACATCTTTCATCTTTTCACATTGTAGGTGTATTCTTTATGCCTCTGCTGTTCGTCTCTGCTCATGCCCATGGGTAGAAGGTTAGGACCGATATGACTAATTGTAGATCTAGCAGTAAAATCTCTCCCTAACTGGTTGTCAGGGTGAGCATTCCCATTCTCAGTTCTTTGGAAATGGGATGGGAAGGAAGCACTGGCTGCTACCAGTGACGTATGTTAAGCTTTAAACTTTGTGAATACCCGTGAAAATTCCTGTGTGATTTTTCTCAGAGAACTAGTACATAATTCTCTCTAGTCTAGTTTTTTTGCAGTTTTAGGGGAAACATGAAATCTGTGCCATACAGGGAATCAATTCTGTTAGCCATCAGGGAAACTCCTGTGGGACCGTGAAAAAACATTTTAAGATCATAAGTGCTTTTGGTAATATTGCCTGCATAATTTTCCTTTTTTTATGACTTTATTCATTGCACACATTTCTTCAAGCTGTTTTTTTTTTCTTTCTAAAAGAAGTGTTGTTAGTGGTGCTATGAACTAGTTGTTTTACTCTAATGTACTGCTGCATTATTTTACTTTTCCCCTTTCGTGTGTGCATGCAGCATTCTGGTCCTGAAATTAAATGGGTGGATGGAGGCAAACAACTGTTAAAAATATCCACTCATCTGGTGTCAACTGTGTATACACAGGTGAGTTATAAAACAAATTAAATTAGAGAAAGTTTTAGGAATAATGTATGTTTATTGTATGTATTTACAGTATTTGGGAAGATTCTTGAACTCAGTGGGTTCATCTCGTACTTTTTTGTCCCTTGGACATTTCTCATGGTATTTTACTTTTACATCAACTGTGAAAAAACAGATCTTAAATGGAAGCTATTCAAAATACGAGCCTTTTGTCTACCACCCTCCATTCCAATCTGAATTTTCCAGATAACAGGTCATAGTTTTCTGAAAGCTATTTGCTGGCATGTCTGCAAGGCAATGAGTCCTGTTATACCTGCTCATAAAAAACATATTATGATCAGTGGGGATAATTAAGTATGCTGTTTTCTGCATGTTAGTAGGAAGCAAATATAGGTGGCATTTTGTATAATGGGTGTTCAAGAAACACTGGAAATTTCATATATGGCTTAAAAAAACCCAACAATGTTACGTATAGACTAAATAAGTCTTCAGTGTAGCACACTTCAATTATTTTTGAAAATTGAATCTATGGACAAAGATGTGTATTTCTACATATGTATATTTTTAATGTGTTTTGTTTCAGATTATGGATAGTAATGTTGAATTGTTTAATTTGTTGTTCTTTTTGGCTTTGACAGGACCAGCACTTGCATAACTTTTTTCAGTACTGTCAGAAAACAGAATCTGGAGCTCGTGCACTAGGAACTGATCTTGTAAAGTATCTTAAGGTATAAAATGGCAGTGAATAACAGATTATTTTGTTTAGTTTTGCTTTTACTTTAAACATTACCTAGTGTGCATTTCAACAGAAAATACAAGTTAGTAGTTCTAAAATGCTGTTAATAAAACCTGATTTTTATCCCTAATTTCCCTTAATGTAGAAAACATTTGTCAAATATTTATGTTGGAAAATATTCTCAATTGCTTTCTGTGCAGTATTTCTGGTAATTAACACCAAATTGCACAAGCAGTGTGTATTTTGTGAAAGAGACTTGCAATAAACTTTATTTTTTCAGAACTTGTGGTTTAAATGCCTTTTATTCAAGAGTGTGACAGTATTACTACTTTTTTTTAGAGCCTTCATGCTATGGAAGGCCATGTGATGATAGCTTTCCTACCAACTGTTCTCAACCAGTTGTTTAGAGTTCTCACTAGAGCAACTCAAGAGGAAGTGGCAGTCAATGTGACCAGGTAAAGAATTTTAAGTTAAGTGATGACTGGGTTATCACATAAATCTGTAATTGAGGAGCATTTTTGCTGTTGCAATCATAGTTTTCTTTATAGGCTTACTTGTTTTTGACTTCTGTTTAGGGTTATTATCCATATTGTTGCTCAGTGTCATGAAGAAGGCTTAGATAGCTACCTGAGATCTTATGTCAAGGTAGGTAAAAATAAATGGAATGTTTCCTTTTTTTTTTTTTATTTCCCCAAGAAAAAATATATTTAAATTCATTTGCATATATTTAATTTCAGTTCTTTCATGTTATGTCATAATTTCGTATTAAATTCTGTTTTTCCTTCCTAAGTATGCTTATAAAGCGGAACCCTACGTCGCTTCTGAATATAAGACAGTACATGAAGAATTGACAAAGTCCATGACAACAATTTTAAAGCCATCTGCTGACTTTCTTACAAGCAACAAGCTACTCAAGGTAAGTATTGAACTATACTCCTTACTGTATGTTCTTATCTGGTCATAACTGAAGAAGAGGAACTAATTGTATTGAAATAGTTGCTGAGCGCAGGTGGCAATTTTACAGAATGTTTTCTTTTCTCTGCAGTATTCATGGTTTTTCTTTGAAGTTCTGATAAAATCAATGGCTCAGCATTTGATAGAAAACTCCAAAGTGAAGGTATGTCAACTTATGCAAAAAAGTGTTATCCTATTGAAAATTTTTATTGTCTCTTCTCCACTCACATATTCTAAAGAGAATTTGTATTGTCTGTTCTCCAGTCATACTTTTATTGCATATTAGAAAAACATGTGGTTTTGATCTCTAAATAACTTCATTTGCAAGAAAGGAAGAGGAGGAAAACAGCAGGAGGAATCAGTTGAAACATCAGATAGAAAAAACTACAGGGTTATATTCAGCATTAGTATAAAAGAATAGAAACCTCTTAAAATCCACACAGTAGAGCCGTCTATGTAAATCATTGGACTCTCTAGTAGGAATTCTTAATTCTTACAGTACAGTGAAGTTGGAAGCAATAGATAAGACTGTGGACTTTGATGTAAGCACTACCCCAAAAAATGTGGGCTTCTTCCTGAGCAGTACATTAGCTGAGATATAAAGTGAGAGAACAATGAGTCATGAAATTTATAGTTTTCTATATACAGTAAGAAATATCAATAATTAATTTAGTGTTATTTTCTAAGCTGGAAGGAGAATGCTAAAATTTTAGAAATGCTTTTTTTTTTTTTTTAACAAACCTAGCCTATAAGCAATGTTTTTCTGCATGGGTGACAACTTTTCAGTTTACTTACTTCTCTATTGAAACAAGTCTTGAAAGTTTCAAGGATACAAACTAGTCCCAGCTGAGTAACATATCAGCTTGTTGTGAAATCGCTATCACTATTTTTGCTGTGTATTTAGAACATAGCTGAAAGTGTGAAGTACACTGGGGAAAAAACAATCAGGCAATGATCAGGTAAAAAGTTTTATTGTAGTAAGCTTAATACTCTGTGGTGTGATCAGTAGAGTTTGAGTCCCAGTTCAACTAACCTCATTATCTTCTTCTCTGTAATGTGAAGAAGAAATCTGCAGAACTTACCTCTAATTTGCAAGTATTCTCACTCCTGAACATTGCTTCTTGATTTACAAGCCCCTTAAATATTTTGCTAGCTTCCTTTCTGTCTTACTAGGTAAAGTAATCAATGCAACATGTGTTCAGATATTTCCTGCTTATGAGATCTGATAAAAAGATGCATTCTTATATTTGGCAAGATTATTTCTATAACAAGAATTTTGTAGTATTTCTAGAAAATGTTTAATTACTGTCCAACAAAGACTGAGCTAAAAAAGCCTTGTAGGACACTGACATAATCACTAACAGAATTTTTTTTTGTGGTTGTTATTTCATGAATGAGTACTGTTTATATTTATGAGGGGATCTTTTTCAACCTTAATATCTATTTTTAATTATTTTTTTTAAACTAGAGCTGGAACTTTGGAGGACAGTTCAAACACTGAGGGAGTAAATTGCGTAATCACTGATTTATGCAGGGCCTTGGCAATGACTTGTTCTGTCTAGGAATGTTGCATTTAATCTAGTTAAAACTATCTAAATAATAAAATACTTAAACATTTTGGATGTTGGTTTGATTTCAGTTTCCAAAATAAAAAAAGACAACTAATTGTACAGTTGCAACAGTTTTGTCAGTGTTGTCAGCCTCACACCACCTGTCCTTTAAGTCCCTCAGACAAAAGACAAAATCTTTAGGAAAGGTTATAAGATGTAGATACTCTGCAGTGCCAAAAATCTATAAAACCCACTTACTGACCAATACTGGTCAGAGTGTACAAAATCACTGATGACGATGGTGAGTGGAAAGAAGGAAACTGTGAACAAAGAGGAAATCTTTTAAGCTAATTGGCAAACTACCTAAAAGTAAAGGAAAACAGTTCTGATGGTGGAAACTTCAAAACACAGAGAGTAAGATTCTGAAGCCTGAGATTTTGAAGTCGCAGAGAGAGAAGCATAGGTGACAATTTCCTCAATGGAAAACAGCAAAGTTATTATTAATAAGATAGTTGCAGAACAGCAAAACTGGTGTTTTTTTTCAAGTCAGAAAAGACAGTCTGATAATACAGTTACTGTATGTGAACCAGCTGGTGTCTGCTTTGGAAAAGAAGATGGATAAAATTAAAGGATTGCCTCTGTTGTCAAGTTTGTTGTGGTATAGAAAAATATTTATGTATTATACTTACAAGCTTTTATACATGTGTTTTTGTCATCGAAAACTGCCTTGCTTGAAGTTCAGTTAACAGATATTAATGCATGTTGTCATAATTTATTTTAAACAAATGTTCTTTTTTCTGTGTTGGTCTAGAGAGTTCAGGAAAATATTGAATATAAAGAAAAAGTTTTGTTAAATCACAAATTGGAATATTTGAACGTTTTGATTTCTCTCTCCTTGTCAGGTTATCTGTCTCTTACCGAAAGTAAATTTTCTGATGTATTTTAGTTTATAAACAATCATCATCATGGCTAGGCTTCGCGAACGAAGATTTGAGAAGGGCTCTACCCACGCTTGCTACAAGCGCGCTGATGGCTAAAAAGGCCAATGCGAGATAGACAAGTCTGGTTGCAAAACGATAATAATATTGTGTCTGAATTTGTTTCCAGCTGTTGCGAAACCAGAGATTTTCTGCTTCCTTTCATCATGCAGTTGAAACAGTTGTTAATATGCTAATGCCACACATCACTCAGAAGTACAGAGACAATCCAGAGGCTTCAAAAAATGCGAATCATAGCCTTGCTGCCTTTATAAAAGTAGGTGCACAAGAGACTTGGACTCTGTGGTTATTCTTTCAATAATACCGCTTCTTCATGGATTTTAAAGAATCTTAAAGCCAACTCATATAAAGCTGAATGTGCATAATGCCTTTACAATATAATTTCATGTCCAACTTAAAATACATTGAAGTGTAATTTGCAACTTCTGTAATCAAAAAGACATCTATTCTGAAACTTGATATTTTAAAAAAGAATTTATATTTTATTAAAAATGTGTTTTTATTTTTCTTCCTTTTTCTTCAAAAATATTGTCTGGTTTACCTTCTAATCCTGTGAAAGTTTTGAGTAGTGCTTTATTTGCATGAATTTTATGTAGACAGACTTTCAGTATCTTTCATTTTTCAGCCACTGAGATCTAGAAGGGAGAAAAAACGGATAGGAAATAAAATGGTCGATAAAACTGCTAGTAGCATATAATTTTCATTTCTATCAAGATAGACTTCTTTTCAAACTGCTTTTTGTTTGTGATTTGTTAAAGTTCTGCACTCTAAGGGAAAATTTGATATTCATATATGTACACATAGTATGCTTGTTCTATTGGCTTTTGTATTCATATTGAAATATCAGTAATGTGTTTGGAAAATAAACTTATTAAATAGAGAAATATCATTACTGAACACTGAGACAGTACTAAATCGATTCTGTCTTCATTTTACTTGGTTTCCTCAGAGGTGTTTCACTTTTATGGATAGAGGCTTTGTTTTCAAGCAAATCAATAACTACATCAGCTGCTTTGCCCCAGGAGATCCGAAGGTACTCATTGTTTTTACACAAACTACTTTTAAGAGTTGTCTTTTCTGGATGGATAGAGTCCTGCATTAAGTCTTCAGATTTTTTCCCATTTACATTAGAAGCCCCTGATCTGTGCCTAGAGCATTTTTTATTCATCAAACCACTTTTTCGTATTTTGTTTCCTGTTTTCAAGTGCATTTTACCACCCTAGAGCATGTGTATTGCAGAAGTGATGGGGCCTGAGGGTGCAACAGTAAGCAGAAATTTTGAGCATGAGTGTGAGAAGCCTAAAATTGGAAGAGTTGATATTTCATAAGTGCTTTCACTGCTACATTTACTGGAACAGTGAAAGCGTGTATCAGATGCCCAAAGAATTTTCTGCTGTGGGTCCAAACTTTTCTTACGTTAAAACATAATCTGCTAGCAAACTTTGGACAGTGGGAACAGTAAATGGAATTATATCCAGTTTTTAAGTATGAGTTACATGAATTTATTTTATGCTGATATGTGGAACTTTTACAGGTCTATATCCATCTTAGTGCAAGACTGAGATAAATCACCTTTTCATGTTAGAAAGTTGGTTTTAATGTGTTATTCAAATCACTGCATCAGTTGTTTAATTTATTCTTTAAAATTATTCTTGCAGACTCTTTTTGAATTCAAGTTTGAATTTCTTCGTGTAGTCTGTAATCATGAGCACTACATACCTTTGAATCTACCAATGCCGTTTGGAAAAGGCAGAGTTCAGAGATACCAAGGTAAATTCTTCCAAAGTAGTGTATAGTATTTTTCTTAAATGTCGACTTTTCATTATTAGATGTGGACACTGCGTAACTTGAGGTTTATGAGACCATTGGAAAGCTTGAAATTGTTAAACAGAAGTCTAAAGTTGTAACCCTTTCATTTAAAGTTACAGGAAGTGTTTAGGTAGCAGAGTAATCTCTCTGAGGTATCTAGTCTTTGAAGACATGCTAAACTACATCCTTGACTCCTCCTGCCTTTCCTGCTTTGTTTACTATGTTTGCTTTTTTGTTTTTCATGAGTTAGCTTTTAATTCATTCGTTGTGGAAGCCTGCAACATTCCTGTAGGTAGATGTGTAGTGTGACACTTGGTGTACTTTTTACTTTTTTTATATAACATTCAGGTTAAAAGAGACTTCAGTAGGTCTGTAGCCCAACCTCCTGCTCCAGTCATGTTAGGCGTTCCCTTCTCTAGATGGAACAAGCTCAGTTCTCTCTATTTCTCCTGACAGTACATGTGCTCCAGCTTTTAAAGTACCTTGGTGGTCCTTCACTGAACTCACGTTAAGAACCTTCTTGTACTAGGAGACCTAAATACTAAATACACACAATATTACAGATACATCTAACCAATGCCAAGTAAAGAGGAACAAACACTTCCCTTGATATGCTGGCTGTGACCTTGTTGATACAGCCCAGTATGCTGTGAACCTTTGTTGTTGCCAGGATGCCATGCTAAATCCTGTTGAAGCTACTGTCCACCTGGACCCCTAGATATTTTTCAGCAGAGCTCCTCCCAAACTAGTTATTCCACAGCTGGTACCATTGCTGGAAGTCTGTGCATCCCAGGTGCAGAATTTTGCATTTGTCCTTGTTGAATTTAATTGCCATTTCTGTAGAATCTAGATTCTTCTGAAATGCATCTCTGCCCTTTGAGCATATGGGCCACCAACCTTTGAGCCCAATGATCCATGCAGTTATTTTTCACTTTTTCACAATTTAGGTGTCTATTCACTATAATGACCCAGTTTAGATACAGCTACCATGTGGACATCTGCTATTCTCCCCTTGAAGCAGGCAGGTTTACTGGGCTTAAAACACGATTTACCCAGGGTAAATTTACTTTAGCCATTCCCAGTTGCACTCTTCTCCTTCACTTGATGCAAAATGATTTGCAAGAAGACTTCCTCTGTGGCTTTTCCAAGGACCAAAGAGAGGCCTGTAGTTCCCATTCATACCCTGTTCTTGAAGGTGTGTGTAATGCCTACCTTCAGTCATCACAAGATCACAATTATGGGAGACCCCTGATCACCATAGCTTAACAAAGGTGATAATGAGTGATCTCCCAATTATATCAGTTAACTAACTCTCTCAAGTATCTCATCTGATCATGTGGATTTGTGTGACTGGAGGTCTCAGGAGATCCCTGAGCTGATCCTCATTCACTGATGATAATGGTCTTCCTTGAAGCTAGTCTCTAGACTATTAAGGCCTGGGAATCATGGCAGTGAAGGATAGCATAACAAAGATATGGAATACTTCAGCCTTACCCAAGCCCACTGTCTCTAAATCACAGTCTGACGTGTTTTCCTTATTCAGGTGTTTAGTGTTAATGTAGTGGTAAAAGCTCTTTTTGTTGCTCTTGATGTCCGTTACCAGTTTCAGCTGTAGCTGAGCTTTGGCTTTCTTGATGCATCCCTGATCTCCTTGATGCATCCAAAACAAGTCATATGTTAGCTATTGCATTTGTGGCTGTGAAGACATTAATTTCTTCCAGGCACTGAACTGTAGCAGAAATCACTAAACAGAGGCGAGGAAGGTGCTTTTACAAGTAATAAGTCAACATACCTAACATATTTTTGTACACTAGGTTATTTTTTTAATTAAATATTCAGTAGGCTCTGCTGTGTTAGTAAGATTAAGTATAACTAAATAACACCTCCGTCATGGTAGAACAAGATACAGCAAGATTTGGGACCATGACTGGACAGCTTCTTAGAACTTTTCTCTGTCTTTGGCTTTTTCAGCCTTTGGGAGTGTCTTGGATAATCATTCCACATAAATATTTTCCTAGAAAAGAGACTGTGAGTTGGCTTAGGGCTCCTAAGAAAATAATAAAACTAGAGAAGATAGTGTTTCTGGTTACACAATAAGTAACAGTGTAAAATGCTGCTCCATGAGTAGAAACTAGGAGTTCAGCTTGTAAAGAAGACCTTTATCAGAAGCTTTTCTGGCTCTGTTTTCCTTTATCAAGCAGAAGATATTTCAGGTGATATGGTTGGCTCTTAAATAAGTTACAAGAAGACCTGTAGAAGTTGCAAGAAGGCCTGTGCTGTCTGAGTTACGTTTCTTTCTGACTTAATGAATTCCCTGACTGGGAGAGGTCTTTGAAAAATGAAAGTGCTTTGAGATTAGCATCTGTTTTTTGATGACTGTACTGAACAATGACAGTGAATATGAGAAAATCTTGGACACCTTTTTAGCTGAAATGATGAACATATATGTATATTCTAATACATACAGTACATAAATGAACCGGATTCTCTTATTACATAAAAAGTACTTCCAAGAGGGAGCAGTTTGACTTTGCTGTGTCTGATGTGCTGGGTTTTACTTTAGCCTTAAGTTATTTGATAAATTGATTTAAATGAAATCATCCCTTACATGGAGCTTATACTTTACTTCCAGACCTTCACCTGGATTATTCATTAACTGATGAATTCTGTAAAAACCACTTCTTAATTGGACTGCTTCTAAGGGAGGTGGGCAATGCCTTACAGGAGTTCAGAGATGTTCGGCAGATTGCTATCAGCGTGCTCAAGAATTTGATGATAAAACATTCTTTTGATGATAGATATGCTTCCAGGGTAAGTGTATTGCTATGTCAGTGGTACAAAATAATGAAGTGTGCACACATACAGAAAACTTTTTCATTCACAAAAGAAACCCCTGTTAATTTACAGCAAAACTATTTCTGCTCACACTATGATGACAATTTTACTATTCTGCAAATTCCATCTTTTTACCAAATGAAATGACAAAGCACCTTTTAGTAGGTATGGGTTTGCATTTTTGGTACATGTAATCTAACTGCTGTTCTTAAAGTAATCAGATTTTTACAAATGTATGTTAAGCTCTTCTTTTCATTAAACATTAGCTCTTAATATTTGGCACCTGTCCTTCCATCATCTATTATTCACAAAATGAACATAAGAAAGCTACAAGTCATGGTAAATTTTCAGTGATTTTTATTTTTCTGACTTTTTTTAACATCAGCTATGCTGTGGAGAAGCTATAAAATTATACTGAAAGGTATAATTAATTTAGCAACCTAACATAATATTAATCTACTTGGTCAGTCTTAGCTGAAATTAGATTAATTTTGGAGTTTTTTTGTGTTATTTTGAAGCAGTAAATAAAATTTACTGACCTTGTGTAAATTAGAATGAAATACAGTGATGGTCAATGCTTTTGTCATTTATGAACTTATGAATGTGTGCTCTGGCTTGGCAAATATTTATTAAATGCTCTTTTTTTTGTAATGTAGGACTGAATAGATTAAAACTAATTGGTGATTGAAATTTAAAGCTGTAATTTTTTAATGAACTGCTGAACTCATTTTAGGGTCATCAAGCAAGAATAGCCACTATGTATTTGCCGCTCTTTGGACTGCTTATAGAAAATGTTCAGCGAATCAATGTTAAGGATGTGTCTCCATTTCCTGTTAACCCTTCCAGCAATGTGAGTGACCATTTCTATTTGGTATTTTGAATTATTGTTATCATATTTTAATGGTAATGTGTATGAAACACTGCGTACTCCTGGCAAACAGAGTTTCATAAGCTTCAGAATTCTGCAGTTTTTCAGTTCTGTCCGACACTGAAACAAATGGACCTCCAAAAATGGTTAATTTTCTAGAAAATACAGAATAATTTAACCTTAAAGAGTGCACTTTTGGAAGACTTGTAGAATAAGAGTGCTACAGGAGAATTAATTAAAATGGAATTTGTGAAGGGTGTATTATGGTTGCATACAATTATTGAATCCAAGATTTAATTATTCATGTATTTTATTTTGTTCATATCTTGCTATGTTCAATTTGGTATTAAGAAATAAAATTCCAAAACTCTTCCAACAAAAGAAATATTTCGGTGTTTGAAATAAAATTAATTTGAGTCTTTTTGAAATATCTGTTTTAGAGTGCTTAAATTTCAATGGAATACTCATTTCTTCCATGTTTCCTGAGGTATCATAAGTTTTAGGCTATCCCAAGTTTGTGCAAATACCTGAATATCTTACTCCGTTCTTTAGAGCATATTTAATAGAAATTGAAATTTAAGAAAGAAATATATAACAAATACTTCTCTAGAAGATGTGTCCATAGTGTAGGAAAATAATTACATTTTCCTCTTTCTTCCAAACAGAGTGCAAAGGATGATGCACAGATTTTGCCAACTGCAAGTCAGTTAGTAACACCACAAAAATCAGGAAACACATTGGATAACAATCTTCCTAAAGATCTGTTTGGTGTTATCTCTGGAATCGGTAAGCAGTTTAAAAATATAATAATTAAAAAGGAACTGGTTTCCTATTTCATTAATTATCAGAAATAAATATTCTGCCCAACTTTGGTTGCTTTCTGCATGTGTACTTGAATGTTACTGCTACTTTCATTAGCAGAACCTAACGTAGTCAACCATTTAGAATAGGTCAGATTTCAGTCTGTCCATGACATCTTTCCTTTGGGATCTTTTGGGATTTGCTTTTCCACATGAAATGAAAGCTAATTCTTGGAGTGGGGCTCCTTTTTTCCCTCTCAGAGGTGACAGCTCTTGTCTTGCTGCAGAGAAATAGAAGACAGGACTAGCCTTAGTCACTTATGGCAAGAGTGCCATAATCTGCAATTTTGTATGTGGTGCTAGAGATCACCTCTAAGCGGTGACTGTGTTTATGCATCTGGGCATCCCCTTGTCTGTCTTCTTAATGTGTTTTTCTATTTGCTCTTGTCTGCTGTAATTAGCTATGACACTTACTGGTCAATTAAACAAAAAAAAAGAGTTGAAAAATGGGAAAGGGGAGTTTTTAAGACAGACTTCATGGAAGCATGTATATATTGCTACGTATGTTTTTTACACATGTGTTTATGCAGTACACAACTCTGTGTGTATATGCTTACATGTATAATTTGCTGAAATTCTCAAATAAGTTTGTCTTCATTAAAAGTAACTAAATGGAGTTCATTATTGGCTTTCTTAAAAAATATGTACATATATGGTGATTTGAAAAGTCTGACTAAACTGTGGAATGACTTTTGTCAGTGTATGTATTATTTGAGTTTCTTATATCGTTTGGGGTTGTGGTTTGTTTGTTTTTTTAGCTTCCCCATACACCACATCTACTCCAAATATTAATAGTGTGAGGAACGCTGACTCAAGAGGATCTCTTATAAGTACAGACTCGGGAAACAGTCTCCCAGAAAGACAAAGTGACAAGAGCAATTCTCTTGACAAGGTAAAAAACCCCAAACTAAAACAAAACCCGTAAAGCGTATTCCTAAAATTTTGTCCTAATTCTCGTAAGAGTTAAATTCTCTGGTCTCCGTTGTGAATGGTTTTTCTAGAATTACTTTAGGGCAGTATTTTATATAAGGTTGTCTTTTGCAAAATAGTTATCTTGTGAACTCCTTTTGCATTGCACTTATTAAGCTGTTTTGCAGAAAATAGAAACAGATTTTCAATGTAGAAACATAAGCAAGCAGTTGTTGTTTCCTTAGACAGAGAAAGGTACTAGATGAAGCACACTGAATTTTACTTGAGGAGACCAAATTGTAGTTAGGACAGGTTCTTTGATTTTGTGGAGACCATCACTCCATCCTGTTCACATTATACTACTTAACATTTTTAAAATGCTGAAAAACTAGGTTGCTGTGCTTTCTCTGGGTGATTTCTTTTATGTAAGTTTGACTTTTCTAAATCATTTCACTTTAAAGCTGTTACAAATTAGGAGCTCTGGCTGCAGTAGCTATGAGGTATTCAGTTATGTCTTTCTAGAGTTTGTCTTGATGCTGATCACATTTCATTTTCTTAGAGGTTGTTGTGCAAGTCACAACATGTTAACTTTTTCCCCTTGACTCTGACATGCCTTCGTGTGGCAGAGAGAGAAGCTTCTCAGAAGGCACTCTGCTCATGCTATACGCCCAAATGGAGAAGAAGAAGAAAATTTTCACCCTGCAAAGAAAAACCGTGTTACTATGGATTTTTCACTTCTGACAATTCCAGCTTTGCCAGAGAAAATTTTGCATACTACTTTCTCTCTTCAGTTACAAGAAGTATCTGGTTTTTGTGCTTGGTATAGTTAAGCTTCTGAGTGAAGTGTGTGGTCAGTAGTTTTGCCGCTTCTTTGCAACAGTTGAAACTCAAACCCAATATATTCAATTTAACCATGTAAAATATGTTTAAATGTCAAACCTGGAGTAGTTCATGCACGTGATTTAGTTTAAGTATAAAAATCCAATCAGTTTAAATATCTACAGAATTTGAGTGTTGGGGTCCTTGACCAAGGTAATAAAGAAGTATCTTGTGTATACACTGTTGCTAAATGGCAATGCTGTCATCTATTACTTAGTTGTCATGCTGTTAATTACTAACGTGTGGTGTTTTTACCAAGTAAAAGGGTTTTCAAAGGATTCAGCATCCTTTGAAAATTCTACTCTGGTCTACCAGTTTAGGTAACACAGGATTTATGTTTTGCATGCCGTTAATATTTTTCCCAAATAATACTTGATCCTTGCTTTTTATTTGTTGCTTTCTCAGCTTTCTTTCTAGTAGAGCAGTTGTTCAGTGCATGTTATCTTCGAGTTTTTGCTCATTGCTTGATACCATTACTGAAAAGTCATGTTTTTGTTCTGATTTTCTTTCAGAATAACCTGTAGCACTATACTTGTGGAATAAGAATAGACTGGAAGTATATCAGTTTCGATATTGATATGTGCATACTTTATAGGTTACTGACATGATTTTAAATTAAGCTTCTGAGGCTGTAGTCCTAGTTTTATCCATGTACATGTTCAGCTGTTTTAGTGGAAATATTATTTAGTGCTCTGGACCATTTCGGAAAGTCTAGGAAACACAAATTCTGTTTCTGCTCTGTCACCCATTAATTGCCTGCTCCATTATAGTATCCATAAAGCTGTATAGTAGCGCCTTCTTGTTCACCAGAGATATTTCAAAGATAAACAGTTTTTGAGGTCTTTAGAATCTGCAATAATAAGGCTTATAGAGGTGTCCATTTCCTCCTGAATTACAGCAACTTCTGGCTAGTATTCTTTACAATTTAAAACTCAGTTTCACTGTGGATCCATTCAATGACTAGTACAGGACAGATTTACATAGATTGTTTTAGGACAGCACTTCTTTTAATGCAACAGAATGCATTAAAGGACTCAGCAGTCAATGGATGTGATTACTGTGAAGTGTTCCTTCATGGATTATCATGTCTCCTGCTTTCAGTGAGGAGTATTCCTAGAAGGGTTGTTCTACCCTTGAGTTACTGGCACTTCTCACTTTGTTTTAGAAACCAATTACTTTTCTCTCTTGAGACTATATTTGTATTTTTATTTTTTCTAATTTAGATACAAAGGATTTCTTCCAACATTTGTATGCATCCTGAAAAAGGTTATGAGGCGAAAGTGATCCACCTGTAGAAACCAAAGAGTTGCACAGGTCAATTATACAAGAGTGTGGACTTTACAGAAAACTTATTAAATGTCTCGTTCATTTTCAGTTTGCATAAGTGGCATATTTAATGTGAGAATTAGGCACTTAAAAGAACATAATTTATATTTTAAGCAAACATTTATAGAGCATATCTTTAAAAGTTTCATGGTGAGGATTTCATAACACTTGATTGAGTGGAAATTATTCTTTTACAGATACGTCTTTGCCAAAAGTTCAATTTATCTATTTTCACCGTTTTATTTTTCCTTTTTTTTTTTTGTGGTACACATTTTGAAAGATCAGTTACAGAATTTTTTGGTTTTGGGCAGACAACAGTGTTGAGCATTGCTGATAAACTTTCCACAAGTGTAGTAATTGTATTAAAGAACTTAAGCAGGGAGAGGGGTTTGATTTGGTTTGGTTTGGGTTTTTTGTTTGTTTTTTAGGGGGAAAGGGAAGGACAGCACAAATAAGTTACTTAGTAGGAAATAATCTTCCAGAATGCAAATTATTGCCATTCATGCATGTTTTCCTTGAGGTTCTTACATCTTTAAAAGGAAGGAATTTTGTAGAGGCAGGCCTGTCTACAGTTCAGGATAAAGTGTCTTCAAAGCAAAGGAGCATATATGTATCACCTAACAGAAAACTTTACATTTATTTTTAAAGTATTTAATCTAAGCAGCAGGGGCATGCTTGACTTCTATGATGTATAATTAACTTGATTAATGATGACTTTTTGTCTTACTCCTCCTTCTGGGAGAAAAAGTCATACAAAGAAGGAATTAAACAAAGGCAAAGAGGCTTAATTTGGTATACTTCACATGTGTAACGTGTGTTTTAGTGACCTGTCTACATGAAATATTTTTGTCTCCATTCTGAGATCCTTTTTCTGTTGCAGGAATTAATAAAACAATTGAAATCATTTTAGTTTATTATCAGTTTAAGAACTCTTCAGCCAAAATACATCTGTTTTCTTTTCAGAACCAACAGAGCAGCACTTTAGGAAGTTCTGTTGTTCGATACGACAAACTTGACCAAGCAGAGATCAAAAGTCTGCTCATGTGTTTCCTTCATATTTTAAGAAGCATGTCAGAGGGTAGGTAATTCCTCAAGGAAAACTTTAAATAGTAATTGTTATCTGTGCCCTGCAAGCCATTTCTAGATTCTCTGAATCCTCATTAACTGAGAACTAAGAACTTATGTCAACTCTTGTATTTAATTTTTTGTGTGTTTGCTGCCTTTATCTTGGTTTTAATATTTTTCATTTTCCTAGATGCATTGTTTACATATTGGAACAAGGCTACAAAATCTGAACTCATGGATTTTTTCACGATTACAGAGTAAGTTTTTTGTTACACTGCTAAAAACAGGAGTGTGGTTATAAGTGTGTGTATATGGGGGGGGATTTTGTTGTTTTTTTTCTTTGAGTAATACCATCTGGGTCTGTTCAGAAGTCCTTAATTTGATGTGCACAATTGCATGTCTGTCCAGTTCCATGGTAATCTCTGGAATTAGACTATACAGAAGGGATCTCAGGAAGATCCTAAATAACAAGTAGTGCTCAGAATATTGCTGTGCTCATGGAAGAGGAACCAACTGCCTTGTTACCTGTCTGCATTAAAATGCATCTTAACTGCTGTATTTATATGGTTGCGTATCAAGATGGATTGAGTTGCTTGACTTCAGAACCGTCCTCCTAGCATTCCTCTTGTGTCTTCTGCTATTCTGTAAGGGAAGAGATATTGGATGAATCCAGTATTTGTTATCAATGGCTGCACTCCATCCCTACGCACACTCGGTGTGTTTTTTCATGAGAACTGACTGATACATTAATAGAAAGTGAAGAAGGCAGTGTTTGCTTGAAGTAGTGCACCACAGAAGCATTTTTGCTTGCCTTGCTTGTTTCACTGGAATGCTTTCCCTTGTTTCTGCAGTAGAGGCTCAATGTAATATCAGTTTTTAATTGTGTTATGGAATGTGCTAATCAGGGTCTCTCTGAGGAATACAATGTAGGTAATTTTTAACTCATTTGAATACATCTGGCATGATATTGATTGTACCAGAGACAGAACTGACAAGTTAATAAGTCTACTTGGTAGACTCTCTGAAGCCTGAGGTATAAATTGTACAGAATCAGTATTTTGGCATTTAATTTTTATTATTTAAGGGCTGGACAGGAGTGGGTGTGGTCTAATCAGTAATCTCAAATTACTAATTATAAAAGAAGATTTCCATCACAGTAGTAGTCCATGGAATACAGAATAAAATTTGTAGTGAAGTGGATGATATCACAGGTCCTTGAACTAGAGCAGGAACAAGGCTCATATCTCTCACAATTCTTAGAGTATTTTGCCAATGCAAATTAAATTCATTTTGCTTTTTATTCATTAATGCTTTTTATTAGTACTGTCATTACAATAGTTTCTCATTACACCAGTAAAAGAATGATATGTAGGTACTCACCATGCAAAGAACTTCTACTGAAAAACTTAGAATCTAAAAAGACAAGAAGATACCAAAAGGGGTATTGAGGTTAGTCTTTGAATAGAATGACAAATTTTGAGAGGCAAACTGCATTCTGATTTTACAGTTTGGAGAGAGCTAGAGCTACTAAAGGTCTGGGTATAAAATGAAGCTGAGTTGAAGATACTCATCTTATCTCTCATTCACAACTGGCATATGGAAGAGAGAGCCTGAAAACTGGCTTTCAGTTTGGATGTACACTTTAAAGAAGAACTTTTAGAACATTCTTGCCCGAGTAACAAGGAAAGTTGCGTTAACTGTTCTGTATTATCAGAATAATTGCTTACAGGGTGAAAAGAGTAAAGTAAAATTAGTATTGCAGCTTCCATTCACACCAGTTTTCTTGATTTGAAAGAATGACTTTTAGTTTACTGGTCATTAGTGTTGTGTACTTACCAGTAGCATAAATTATATTTTTTAATGAAAAATTATTGTTGGGAATTTGTCTTTTTCATCTTCTTATTGTAAAACTGTATTCCTTTTAGAAAAATAGTTCTTTCAGAAACCCTGTTGTTATCCTAGAATCTGGAGACCTTAAATAAAACCCAACAAAACAGAACAAGCCAATGTGTAACCAAGAGAGTTTAGGCCAGGGTAGGAAGCAAAATGTTTTGCACTTATTTTTAACCCTTATACACATTTTGCAAAATATGGGTATATGTGTAAAGTCGTGTTATCTCTTTGCTTCTCTCCTTCATTTTACTTACCTTGGCGTGCTGTGAATAACTGTAACCGTGGGCCATATCTCGCATAATGAAATTTTGTCTGTGAGACTCGAGACTAAACCTTTCTTCTCTATAAGTATTAAAAATTTATAGATGATGGAGCACTTGATGTTTACGGTTTTCGAAGGTGCTTTGTTTCTTCACCATTTAGCCCTTCCACCTTGTCACTGTTAGACTCATGCTAGCAGTTCTGATTCAGAGCTTTGAGATAGGTGGAGGGACCCTTATGTACCTTTTGCTGTCAATCCCAATTTGCCAAAAATCACCAACCATCTGTGACTGATTTCAAAAGAACCATTTCTTGGCTTGGGGACTGGAAAAGAATTTTAAGGGTTGGAGAAATAAAGAGGTTTTATGACCTGGGAGTTTAAAGTTAAAAATAGTAGTTGAATAATTCAAATGTACAAAAATCTAGAAGAGATTGTTTCAAGTGTTGCTTCTCTGACCTTTGTATTCTCTGCAGAGTATGCTTACATCAGTTCCAGTACATGGGGAAAAGATACATAGCCAGGTACTGTGTGGAATTTAAATTTCTCTCTCTTGTTCACTAAGAATAATAGTGAGTACAATATGCTTTGAATTTCTGTTACGAAGAAATTGCATGAGTTGAAAAGTTACTGTGAAATGATGTGTAACAGTTTGAAGTAAGTAACTGGTTACTATATTAACAAATCTGTATCCTGTATGGTATCTTTTAAAGAATGATGTATGTGGTGTTTATCATCAATTACTTTAAAATCCATCCCTTAAATGCTATCTTTTACAGCATTTTTTCCTTGAAATAGTCTCTTTGTGAAAGAAATTTTATTATTTGTTTCGTTTATTCATTTGGCCTTAAACCCACGTACATTGAAATGGTTTAGAAATTTTATATATACAGTGGTTTTACTGAAGGTGAGTAGTGAACATTCCAATGCTGCTGTTTCTCAATTTGAAATCCAAAGAAAATCTGTGGGAGTCAGAAACTTGTATTATATTATTGTAATATCTTTGCTTTTTTTTTTTTTTTTTTTAATACAAAGTAGTTTTTAATAGAGTAAAATGTAGCAACTTGTTTAGGCCTTACATTTGGTTAATACTGTTATAATTATACTGGTGGGGTTCAAGTACTGGACTTCTTGAAATAAGTGAGAAAGCTGTTGTTGACTTCGAGTGGTAAAGCATTCTGACTATAATGTTAGCTTTTTTTTTTTTAATTTAGATATGTGAATCTCTTTCTACAAACTTGACTATCTCCTTGGAGGTTTTTCAGAAAAGAAAAATCTCATCTCTGTTCACATAACCAAAAAAAAAAAAATAAAAAAATCTGGCTTTCTTAAGGTTTTGATTGTATCCTTTGTGTTCAAATGTACTCTACGCTCTGGATTTAGAGGAGTCTGTAATTTTCATTCTTTTTGTAAAAATCCTTCCAACTAATTTGTTTGAACTCATGTGTAGAGGACACTACCACACTTCCTTTTTGTTTACTGATCACCTGGTCTGTGTGCTGCATGTTAACACTGAAAATGTTAAGCTGTTGAAATCATCTGGTGTTCTGCCGAAATACTGAATTTTCCCAGTAAATGTAGCTTTCTAGTCTTTCACATTGTCATTACACTGAATGCACGCGCTCTTAAAATACACAAATGACAGAGAATGAAAGGGAACAGGGAATTCTGTAATTCAAGCACTGGTTTTCATTTTCATCAGCTCTGGTGGTGGTACACAATAGGAAGTTAGCCTGTACTGATTGCTAACACAGATCACTTTTCTGTTTTCTTCATTTGATTGCTGCAAATTTAACAAAGTCTATGGCTCTTCTCCCTTCCTGCTTGGGTAAGAAGTACATGATAATATCTCGGTTAACTCCTGCTCTCCTGTTGCATGTATGCTTTCTAATTTTACTGCTGTGTGTCCTTCTAACTTTTTTGCTAAAATTTTTGCAGTCAAAATAGAGGATTCAGTTTTGGGTTCTGAATATTTTCAGAATATTTATGTTCTCAAAAATTTTTTTTTTCTAAAGCTCTGAAGTAAATTCAGCACTTCAAGAGCGACTGCTTGTGTGCTTTTGCTTTCATGCTTTGAGGTTTTAAGAGTTCACTGTGATGCTTTATTTAAGCTACCTATTTTTGTTTTATAAACAGTAAATAGGTTGCGTTATAATTCTTTCAGTAAAACTTCTTGTGCTTAACTAACAACACTTCCTGTCTTGCTGCAGTTTGACATGTCTAACTTTTGCTTCTATCCCATTTCACCCATCTTGCAGGAACCAGGAGGGGTTAGGATCCATAGTTCATGATCGAAAATCTCAGACATTGCCTGTTTCCCGTAACAGAACAGGAATGATGCATGCCAGATTGCAGCAGCTGAGCAGCCTGGATAATTCTCTCACTTTTAACCACAGTAAGTCTCATGACATGATAACATCCATCGTCCTCAACCAGTACCACAACACCAGAGACAGGTCCCAGAGCCACACCAGTGCATTTCAATGACTTTTACTGTTCTAGGTCAAATGAGTAGCTGCAAGAAGTTGGTGGTCTGCTCTCTGCTTTATGGTAGAACAATCAATGCTGGCTGATGCCATAACATGGAGCATGGTTAACTACAATGTATTTCAAAACTGATAATTTTTTAAAATTATATAAACTTCAGAATTGTGCTGCACGTTGTTACAAAATTTACTTCTTTTTTTTTTTTTCCATTTGCTTTATTAAGTTCATTTTTTTCCTCCCACTTGATCTTACGAATTACTAGTCTACAAGTAAATATATGCACTTGGACCATATCTCCATGTTTTGACATCCCCTAAGAGAAATAAGTTTCTTAGAATTTCTACGAAGATTGTGAGCCCATGATTTGGTTTGTCTGGAAGTGAAAAAGCGTCCAATAATGAAGTGATTTTTCTGTTTTCAGTGTGAGAAAGATATCAAGTATTCTTGGAATTTCTGTAGACAATGGTAAGATTTAATCAGGTTGAAGTCAGCTTGTCTAAGACTGCTGTATTAAAAACTAAATCTGCTTCTGGCCTATCTTTTCAAACACGCTGCTTCTAAATTGCAAAATATACTGTATATAAAATATTCTAAAGCACCATTTTTCAATTTTCAGCGTCAAAAAACAATGAAACTGGTTGACTAATCCAGTAAAATACAACACTGGTACTGAACAGAATTGTGTGCAGTAAAACAATTATTTGAGTTAACTGTCTGTTCACTGTGTTCATTCTTCAATTTCACAAAGCATATCTTACTGTCCCTTAGAATCTTTTAGCTCTCTATCCATAACATAAAGCAACAGTTAGCCTAACTGCGCAAGACTTACCACAGTCTTGTGTAAAATGGGAAAAAAAAATCCCACAAAACATCTATTCATAAATGCATTATCACATCTGTTTAAACATAGGAAATATAATTGCTTGCTTTTAAAAATGTCAGACAAGTAAATAGCTGTGCAAATTGCTTTTTTCTTTTTGCAAGCAGTCTACTGCTGCTATGTCATAATTTCTGTATGGTTTTTGATACATGAAAGCTTTTACGCTCTGTGACTATACATTCAATATAGTACAATAATTTATAGATAAAAACCAGATTCTTAAAAAAGAATCTCCGGGAAATCGCACATCCTTGTGCAAAGAGATTTCATACTTTCAGAACTTGGCAATGTTTATTGATTTTTTTTTTTAGGAAACAGAGAGCTGAAAGATTTTAATATGCGCATGCTTATGTAAAAAGAAACTTCCTGTTCTTTTCCATCTGAAGGAAATTATGAAGGAAGGTGTCTCATTCAGATAATTTTGTGTAAAGTGATAATAAGGTTTTTTTTAATGGACATTTAAAGAATACCAGGGTATTACACCTTGTATTGACCAAGGTTTTACAAATTGAAAATATGTTGCTGTAAAAGCCAGTCAAGTGTGAAATTGATTTTTATATCTTTGATCTTGTTGTTGTCTAACTTTTATTTTGTTTAGTTGTCAGTCTACCTGTATCATGTATCCAACATAGTGTCCAGAGCTTCAGTAATCTTGTGGGTATTCTATAAGGGATATATAAAGGAAGAAAGTATCTAGTGGAAATAGTTTCTTCACTTGTTTCTAAAATCAAGATTCTTCGGCAACACAGTTGTCTATTAGTGTAAACTATCAACTTATTTTCTCCCTTTCTAATCATCTAAGCAATCAATAGAACTGAAATAATGGTGTGATATATCTCATCTCTGAGAAATTTCAGTATAGTTTTGTGCTTGAAGAAACAATATATAAATCTAAAGAAAGTGGCTGTTATGGGTATACATGCACAGTTTAGCCAGGGAAGCAAGAAGGTGCAGAAAGAAGTGACCAGGGGTCATTATAAAAGAATATGTCATTTTTTTCCATTCTTTCCTTGATCTCAACAAGTTTGTCATCTGTCTCATTGATTTAGTGATGCTAAGTTGACTGTAAATCTAACTTATAAACATGATCCAGACCAAATTTTTATAAAGCAGCTTGGGCACATTTGTCAACCTGGTGCTTGAAGACCAGTGTTAGGGAACATAAGGGACATATTATAACCAGTGCTGAAACGGGATATGTTTTTTTACATTATTAAAATACAGTATGGAGTTAGAAGCAATAAAATGTTTTTATTAAATACAGAGCTATTGCATGGTATTGCTACAAGTGCAGAATTCATTACTTGGGTCTTAAGCTGCATACAAGTAGGTGATTGTATTCCTGCAGCTCTCACTGTTTTGTATTTTCATCATGGTTGACTTTTAATTAACTTTGAGACCGTTATAACATCACTAAATTACCAAAATTACGTATTTTCAGCTGTAACTTCATCCTACTGCTGTACTTATTTTATGAATATATATGTGTATATATATATAACTGTACCTTTATATATATATACACCTGTGTATACATACACATATATATGAAATATCACATATTATTTTAACTGCTGTTTAATGCTTCTGTTGTTGACATTCTTATTTAATATATTTTATGATCATGTGCAAATGTTAGAATAACTATATGTCTATATTTGAAAAATACTGAAATGCATATGAATTATTTTTCTGCATTGAAGACTAACTTCTGTCAGGCTTTTACTTGCTAATCTTTTCCTAGTTCATCAAGTCTTTTGGAAATAAGAAACATTTAAATGAGTGTATCCAGCACTTACACTTCGTTTGGAATTTCTGTAGGCTATGGCCATTCGGATGCAGATGTCCTTCACCAGTCTTTACTTGAAGCAAATATTGCCACCGAAGTTTGCCTTACAATTCTGGATACTCTGTCATTATTCACAATGGCTTTTAAGGTTTGTTCATGACTTGGTGTTAACTTCTCCCGTAATTATCTTTGAGAAGAAATGTTTTTAAAAACTACTTTTTAATTATATTTTATAGTCTAGTAATACAGCATTGTATTTCATTATTGTATCATGTAAAAGCTGATAATATATCAAAGCAAAATGCTTTGGCTTCAGTTACACATCATATACAGACTCCATACTGTTCAGCAGTAACCTGTGGGGAATTCTCCTTCCTCAACCTAACTTCTTTAAAATATTTTTAGAAGTTTTAGTGTCTACCTCACATTAGTGGTAAAAGTGTCTTTTAAAGGCCATGTGAGGTGAAAGATCTATCATATAGGAAAACCATATCTGGATACTCTCAGACTTTTGTATTGAACTTGGCTGATTATTATATTAATTGAACTCATTAATAGTAATTTGTGTGTGTTCCTCATCTGTAACCTTTTTCAATTTGTCCACTAATAAGTCTTCTTTTTAGTTGTAACAGTTACCGTAGCTCTCCTGAGGAATCTTTGTATAGCATGCCCACTTACTTACCTCTCTGATCTGTTTTTCTGAGATTTTCCAGACATTAGAGGTGAAGCTATAAAAAGGAGAGATGATAGCTCTAGTTTGTTTCTCCACTAATTAGAGCAGTGTATCCAGATCCGTGCTGGAAGAGTCAAATTTAGTGTCTTACCTGGTTATGAAAACACGAGCTTATTTATAATGAGATCCCTTTTATTAGTAATTTAATTAAATAGAATTTAGAGCCAGTTCTGTCCACAGACCTTATGACAGAATTGAAAATGAAGATACCTAGTTATAAAGATTTAAAGTAGAATGAACACTAATCTTTTAATTATCGACCCATCATGCCTGAAATGACTACACTTCAAGGCTGTCTGTATGTTGAGAAAGTAGGGTAAGAGTATGCCAGAATAGTCTCAAAGATCCAAACAAAACAGGTAGGAGAATCAGGAGCTTTTCCAACCTGGTTGATTCTGTGATTCTATGATTCTATGAAATACAGACAAGTTGCCCACAGGAGTAAAGGAAGAGAGATTAAGAGAAGAAAGAATAAAGAAAGAAAGAGAGGAGGGAGGCATATTTACCACTCTGTAGGTCACATGTTGACAGGTCAGGAGGGCAGAGGCCAAGGGGGGATGGAGACCCATGCATGTATTTACAGGCTCAGCCAAAGTCAGGGGTGCCACAGCCAATTAGAGGCCCTAGGGACGTGATGTGGGCAGGCCATCAGATGGCCTAATTGGCATCCCAGCCACATGGCTTTTCCTGCCATGGGCTCTGCATGGTTGCACCATGTTGGCTGCAGGCCTAGGTCTAGCCCCACCCCACCCTCCCCCCAGACAGCATTGTTTATTCAACCCATCAGTCAAATAATCCAGTGGGATAGGAATTCAGTCTCTAACATTAACAACTGATAAAAGTAATTGTGTTCTATAAGTCTATTCAGAAGGCAACACTTTTTTTATAGGCAAAATCAACAAAGTGTTAGAAATAGCTAATGAAAATTCAAATATGTTTTTATTAATAAATATCTTGGTAATACTATGCAGATTATATTTTTTAAATGTCCTGCTTTTTGGAAATCTGCGTATGTTCTTAGAGTACTATAAATATATCACTGTACAAAACTTCTGAATTCTCACTATCATTTTAAAGAATCAGCTGCTGACTGATCATGGGCATAATCCACTGATGAAGAAAGTATTTGATGTATACCTCTGCTTCCTTCAAAAGAATCAGTCTGAAACAGCACTGAAAAATGTTTTCATTGCTTTAAGGGCACTTATTTATAAGGTAAGAAGTTTAAAAAATTTAATCTTCAAGTACTTGCACAGTTCTTTAGTTAACAATATACCATGTAAGAATTTTAAGAACTAACATCCCAAATTAAAATTGTGAATAAGGACTGATCAACAACAGTGTGGAATACTCGTCCTTTGAATTGCTGTAAAAATTGTTTTGTGTCATGAACTACTGTAACTCTTGTTTTTTTCCACAGGTTGAGGATGTGAATATATTTGTATCTTTTTTGACATTTTACCAAGACCTGAAGCTAGTTTTAGTGAATAACTTCTTTCTTTTCTTATTTTTCCTCAGTTTCCTTCTACATTTTATGAAGGTAGAGCTGATATGTGTTCTGCCCTGTGCTATGAAATTCTCAAGTACTGCAATTCCAAACTGAGTTCAATTCGTACTGAAGCTTCACAGTTACTGTACTTTTTAATGAGGAATAATTTTGACTACACAGGGAAGAAGTCTTTTGTTAGAACACATTTGCAAGTTAGTATATTTTCTTTGTTTTTCTGGGTTTTTAAATATTGTATTTGTAAATACTCAGTTGCATACCAGTGTGCAAAGCCCTGACAGATAAAGACATAAAAGAAATTATTAGGGGTTCAAGCAAGGCCAGTACTAAGAGTAAGAAGATGGCAATAAAAATATGTTCAGTACAAGGAAACACTTAAAAACAGTTGCATGATCCTGTGTTTCATAGGAAATAATTTTTATTTGTTTGTAGCAAATGTCCTGTTTTGTAGATGTTAATTTGATTGTTAAATGGAAGGAAAGGAATGCATCAACAAGCATGTAAATGTCTAAAAGCAAATAATTGGAAAACTGTGTTCTGACAAAGATGGGAACACTAGTTTGCCAGTTTAATGACCTCTGGCTGGTTTATCTGGCAGTCAGTCTTTAAAGCAAAGGATGCGTGTGCATTGAATTATACAAGGCTGTTTTTGCTTGCCCATGTTGTTGTTCAAGTAATTGGAAAAAAACACCAAACATTACTTTATTTAAGAGAATAAATTTTCAATTAAAAAGAACAAAACTTCCTATGTAATTGCTTCCTAGGTACATCTCAAGGGTATTTCATGAAATATGCTCTAACAAGATATTTGTTTCTGTCAAGGTTATTATTTCAGTAAGCCAGCTAATTGCTGATGTTGTTGGAATTGGAGGAACTAGATTCCAGCAGTCTCTTTCCATCATCAATAATTGTGCCAATAACGACAGAATTATAAAGGTCTGTTTTTATTCTTATTTCCATACTGTAGAAGGATGCTTGAAGACTCTTTCACAGCATCTTTTGCAATTATGTTTTATCATTTTATTATGGAAAGAATGGGAAAAGATAGTAGCTAACCTAACTTTTCCATGTTTTAGCACACTACGTTCCCTTCTGATGTTAAGGATTTAACAAAACGGATTCGTACTGTGCTGATGGCTACAGCTCAGATGAAGGAGCATGAGAATGATCCAGAAATGCTTGTAGACCTCCAGTACAGCTTGGCAAAGTCTTATGCTAGTACACCTGAACTAAGGAAGACGTGGTTAGACAGCATGGCAAGGATCCATGTTAAAAATGGAGATCTTTCAGAGGTGAGTTAAAAAAAAAAAAAAATTAACTAGTTTTAGATTTGTAATAAGCTTAAGCTAATCTTTTTAGAAATTGAATGTACTATATGTAGTTGTTAGTGTGCAACGTAATAACTATTTTTAATAAAATTTAATTGTTAGTAGAATAGCTTCAACATCTGATAAATTTTTGTCCTAGCCAAGTGTATCTGTGAGTAATTTCTGATTATTAATGCAAGGAACGTGTTTAACTGCTGTAGCTGATGTGCTGCTAAGAATGGAACACTCAATGCAAGCCATGGAAGACACAGGCCTTCTGTTTTAAAATATCTTTGTTATTAGTTGCTAAAACACTTAAAGCCACTCCCTGAATTCCCCTCCAGTCACCTTTATAGAATTAGTGTGATTCTATTACAGACTGCATACTAAAAAAACTCCTAACGTTCTGAAAATTGACACATAACTTCTTTTGTTGTTTGAAAAAAGAAAGCTATCTGATTCCACTGTGCTGTTAAAATATTTAATTCTAGCAAAGAGGGGAATTGGGATTTGGGACTTTTATATGTCTTAATGTAAGTATTTTATCAGGATACAGGTGAATTTTGTCTCTTTCTAGAAGTTTGTTCCATCTGAAAGTAAACCTCTTCATACAATACTGCTGAATTTCATAAACATCTGTCAAAATTAGCAGCATGTAAGAAAATAAGTATCTCCAGGAAATAAAAGCTGCTATCTTCCTAACTCAAGTCTTAGTACTAGAATTCTCTTCTTCTATATGGTAGAAACACAGAAAGTGTATACAGTACTCTGTTATTAGCTTTTTTTTTTTGAAGAGAACAACTTTAACTTTCCCAGAAGACAAGCTATTTCAGTCCTTTGCAGGTCTGTTTCTGGTTTTTTTTTATTATATTAAACTCTTAGAATCTTTGACTGTGCAACTAGATTAAGTCCTCTGTAAATCACCAAGCTCAACCCTATACAAAGTATGTATTGGAATTTCTGGAAGATTCTTACATTTTTCCTTCACCTCCATTGTCTGAGACTGTGCAGCCTCCATATGTAAACAGTTCAATTGACAATTACAGTTAGAATAACACATTGCTGAAAGCCTAAGCCTCTTTAGTAAAACAACAATCTTGAATCTTTGTGCTTTTTGGAGAAAGGTGGCCAATGCCAACTTCATAAAACATCTCAAGTATCTGAAGATTTCTCTGTCCCTCTTCTTTTTCTTCTGTTGTCCAAACTACACCAACCACTTTCAATTCATAGGTCAGATTCAAATTCATGGATAGATTCAAATTCCATTCATAAATCAGATTTCTTGGCTGTTGCTGCTTTCACCGGTTTCTTCTACATTTTTCTAGGTTTGAAGCCAAAAGGCAGACAAAACAGGTTAGCAGAAGAACCATCAAATGTTGACGAGAATAATTAATAGCATATGTGTTTCACATGAAATACATCCTAGGAATGATTTATCTGTTTTTATTACAGCATGGTGTTCCTACATTGTAATTTGTGATCCATGATCACTCTTAGTTTGTGTACTGCTGCCCATGTTATTGAGTGTTCTGGTAAAGAAGTGTGCACAATAACGTGCACACTTATTGTTTTGCATAAATGAGGTGGAAAATTTTAACAGTAGTCATAGGACATCTCCTGCAAAGCAGTAAAAAGGAAACTGAAGAAATTGTCTTATTCTAGAGTTCTTCTTATAGATGTTGTTTTAATAGTTCCATTTTAATGCTATTTTATAAAATTACTATTTCTGTTTTAGGCAGCAATGTGCTATGTCCATGTAGCAGCACTGGTTGCAGAATATCTCACACGAAAAGGTATGATTTTGAAACCTTACTTTATTGTGTATATTTTCTCATTTTAGTCTAGGAAAATCAGTAGTTTTATCTGAGGAAGTTGCAGGTATTTCATTTTTCACCAAGGAAAAAATTCTGACCTAATCAGGTAGCTTAATCACATATTTAAGAGTATACTTGCATATCTAAGGGTCAGCATTACAGATGAAGGTGAAGTAACATTTTTAGGAATGTAAAAATTTTAATTTTACACCAGAACTGCTAATAGCTGAACTAGATCCTTTCTAAGCAAACTTAGTAGTGAATATTCTTGTTCAACAAGCAGTCTCTCACTGCCTATAGGGAAACATGAAATTGCAAGAGAAGTCAAAATAAATTTGTGCAAATTTTCAGGTGCTCAATCACTGATAATAGTGCTCAGAATGCTTCACCTATCTTGGTACTGTGTGCTAGCAGCTCTCTGTAAAAGCGGGTTCTGATGACTCTTGGGATAGGGTAGAAAACTGTCCTTCATCCATAGGATCAGAAGAGTTCTCAGTCAGGGATTTGAGAAAATAAAAGCTTATATGGATTTTATTAAGAAAAATACATCTTTAGAAGAAAATGTCAGGAATCTGTTAAGACTGATTGTGATGCTGAGCTAGTGTTTCAGTTTTGTAGGCAAATTCATGTTCGCAGCTTTTTAGCTTTGCCTTTGCATGACCACTGAAAATGAAGCAAAGTCACAAGTCCAAAGGATACCTTTTCTCCGTTCCTTTTGTGCTTCTTGCCAAATACTTGTTTAGTGTCTAGGCTATCTCCTCTGCCCCAATGATTTCAGAAGCTTCTGAGGCCAAATCTGGAATGAAGTTGCTTGTCAAAATTACTATGTCCTTTTGGAAGCCTGATGGTAACTGATAAATGGTGATAATGTGCATTAATTTGTGAGTCCTTTGGCTGATCTGCTATTTTTGTATACTGTCATATAAGACTTATTTCCATTTAATAATATAAAGGGTCAGACTTCTACCTATGGTATTTCCAGGAGCCAAAAAACCCTGTATGTATGAGGCAATAATTAAATAAAACTTCTGGTCAGACTCCTACCCGAGCAGAATGAATCTTTGTAGGAAGGACCTGTGAGATAAATATGTGGAAATCCTTGTGCTTCTGTACTATTTACTGATTGTTCTTGAGACTTTAATTAATAGTTTCTGGTCAAAAATCCTGGTTTCTTAATTCAACAATCTGATGTAACGAAAGAAGAGTTTAACAGCATGGATAAAAGGGATAGGTTTCATGTTGAAACATTCTATACTCCATTTTTGCTAACTAATTTTTTTCACTAAAGGAAGTTAGATTGCTATTTTGTTAGGTTTATTCCTGCTTGTCTGTATCTGAATAATCTGGTTTGCCATCATTTTGTAAAGTTAACATCAGTCCATTCATAGTGTTTAGACTGGAAAAATTGATATGCCAGGATGTGTTCCTGTGCACACTTCGAGCATGACTTTGTGGTAATTTAATGAGATACTGTAAATTACTCTGACTGCCTTAGACTCAGGGTGGAGTAGATTAGACTGAAGTTTTAGATAAAGTAGGAAGATCCAAACTGCTTATTTTGGTAGGTAAGAGTCCACATATTAACATTACTGGTTTCTTAAAAGCTATTTATACATACAGAGTGATGTGAGGTCTTGTATTGTAATCATGCAGTGGGAGATTGATCTATTTGTTTGTTTGTTTGTTGGTAGGTATATTTAAACATGGCTTCTGCCTTAGCAAGAATCACAAAATGGTCCAATGTTATCCTGCTTCATAAAAAGTAACCTTTTCTCTATTTCTTTTTCAATGCCAGGGATGTTTAGGCAAGGTTGTACTGCTTTCAGAGTAATCACACCAAATATAGATGAAGAGGCTTCGATGATGGAGGATGTTGGAATGCAAGATGTTCACTTCAATGAAGTGAGTAAACATAAAAATGTTAGAATTGACGCACATAGAAGTGCTGGGCGTTTTTGCAAGTTTTATGTTTCAAAATGGAGACTGACTAGTATGAGGGATATAATAATTGTTTTCTCAGCCACTGCATTTATCCTAAAATGGAAATAAAAAATACCTGTGAGGTGTGCCAGCTTTAGAGAATTTATGCATGCATTTTAAATAAAGCACTAGTACGTCAACTCAGTACCACTTCTGGAAAAAAAGTAAACAAAATGGAGTTTTATGCTGTTTGACTGGATGAACATTAATGTGGCTTATTTATTAGAGTTAGCAAGATCTATTGTTTTTTAAAACTAACTTTGATTTAGAGTGTCAGTACACCAGCAATCACGAAAATGTATTTACTGGTTTTTGCTGTTTACCGTTTCCCTAAGCAGATATACCATAACAATGGAAGTGGTTTTACTCACACCAGACTAGTGTTTTTTCTGGCTTAAATTTCATGCCTTACCTCTTTGCTGATCCGTCTGTGCTAGTAAATTTTACTAGTAAGAAGGCTATATAAAAATATTTTGAATAATCTTGCTCATGAAGAGCTACATCTACACTATGTATTTGCTGGTATACTTGGTAGAAGAGAGGGATGGCCCATTACTTGCAATAGCTGTGTTGGAAAAATCCCTGGTGTGTAAGCATAATTGTACAATAAAAATATTTTTCTTTTGTATTTTAGCTAGTGTGTGGTGAAGCTGTATGACAAAATTATTTGACTGTGCAAATGGTGGCTGTACTAACAGATTTAGGAGGAACAGGTGAAAGACCCAGTGGTTTAAACCTGGGTTTAGGCCTAGGGTACCAGTGGTTTTGCCTTAAATTCTGGTACTATTGCTCTACAGCTACAGAAATTGTTGACTTGCCTTTTTCTGAGAAGGCAGTTTTCATTACTTGAAATGAGAAATGTAGTGCTTTTTTCTTTCCAATGATAACCAATAGCAGATTGTTTTGTGGTTTGTGTTTTTTTAATTTATGTGCTATTTTTTTAAATCATTGATTCTCCTGGTCCAGCATGGAATTTAGTATGTTACTCAAAGGAAAATGCAAGCTGCTTTAAGTTAATGAAGAGTAGGAATTCTAGTGAGGACTGCTAATGGAAAGTTTAGTTTGAAATTCTTGTCAGTGTTTCCCTGCCAAACCATTTGTCAGAGTTAAATTCTTTTGGTGTTTTTTTTTTTTTTTTTTTTTTAGTTGAAACGTCTTTATTCTTTTTCTCATTAGTCAATCCCTGCAAAAAGAATATACTGCTTTTTCTGGGTCATTGAACCCTACACAAATTTATTTCCATCTCTCGGTATTTCCCTGGAACACAAGTAAGCCAAGAGTGAAATTATAAGCCTCTATAGCTTGCAGGAGGATCAAACCAAGCCAAATTTCATTTTTCCCTGCATGCAACCCTTTCTAAACTTAACCATGTAGTAATCTAACTGATTAAATATTGAAAAAACTTACTGTTTTTCAGCTAACTTCTGAAAGTTATCTAAAATGTGGGAGGAGTAATAATAGGGAAGAAGTAATAATAGTAATAAAGAGTAATAATAAGGAAGAACTGTTTGGGTTTAGTAGACTAAAAACCACAGATAAATTATGATTGTTAGTATTTTACAGAAATAGTTCAAAACAGGTAGTCTAGTTGCTTAAGGAGTAGGAACGTATTCATTTATGGAATGTTTCCTCAGTACATTCATATGTAAGCAGAACTGGATTTGTCTAAGAAAAAAATAATAAGACAGATCAATTGGGTACAGAAGTCAGAAAGTCGAAACATATCTTTCAAGCTGTATTTTACTACTGTCATATGGAATTCCTTTTTTAAAACTTGAGATTTCCCTGTTTGCTAGTTACTTAAATCTCCAAAAGAGTAATTACTGGTATTGAGTGATCAGGGGAATCCCTTCTTGTTTCTAAAAGAGACAAAACATCTTTCATATTCTCCAGTTTATATAAAATCTTCCTAATTAAGTGAAATTTGTCTTAAAACTTCAGGTAGTTTCTCATTTAAAAAATGTAAAATTTTAGAATTCTTAATTTATTTCTCATTGTAAAATAATTTTCTCTCAGGCCAGGATTGACCTGAGTCATTTCCTAAGCTAGCCAGTTGAAAAAACCCAAAATTTAATTTTAGTGGGTTTTTTGGTTTGGTTTTGGTGGGTTTTTTTTGTACAAAGCTACTGTGTTCATTTTGTTAAAGCAGTTGTTTACCTATGACAATCCATGAGAGGCTTTATTCTAACTTGCAGATGGGTAAATGAAAGAGCCTCACAGGAATGCAGTATCTGCTCAAAGCTGTACAAAGATGAATGCAAAGCCTTGCACCTGCAAAGAAAAAAAAAAAAGGGCAAAAAATCAGTATGGGCTGAGCAGCAGCTCTGCAGAAAGACCTGGAAGTTCTAGAGGACAAAAGGTTAAATGGGAATCATTTGTGTGGCTTTGTGGAAACAAAGGCCAACTACGTGATGCATTTTATTAGAGAGAGGATTGAGTCAAGAAGCTGAGGGAAGTGGGGGTTTTCCCTTTTACTCCGTATTTTTGGAACCCCATCTCTAACCTAGCACTGACCCCCCAAAGTCAAGAGAGGTATCAACAAACCAGAAAAAATCCAGCTCCTAAGGTGGTTAGTAGAAGAATGAGACTATTCTAAGAGTTGCACCATTAAAAAGCAAGAGGCTATTCTCACAGCTTACAAGGGAAACTGATATGGAAAAATATTCTTCCCATGAGAATGGATAAGCATGGAAACAGGTGGCTCAGAAATGTGTTCTTTTTCTCCTTCCTATCAGCTCTGCCACTTGAAGCTTTTGCTCTTTATGTGAAAACAAAATTTTACTGCTTTGCTACATTTGGGTGCCCTCTGGTGTCTGAGTTAAGACTTGTGTCATAAAACAGTGTGGACATCCCTTGTGGTCCAGCAGTGACCCTGGTCTTTCAGTTCCCACCACTTGGTTGCTGAGGATGAAGACACTGGGGAGTCTGTGCCCCCCCATAATGACTGGGGGAAAGGAGGAGATGTTTTAAGCTCTGTTGCAGCACACGGATAAGGGTAGCATTTTTTCAGTCTAATTTATGCTTTCAGTATTAAAGTTGAGTTTTCATAGTGATGCCTTTATGCTGTCTTAGTCCCCTACCAAAGGGAGGCGATAGAATAGAGTAGCATTAGATCCTTTCTAAGGATAAAAGGAGTTACTGCCAGCTTCTGGCTTCACCACTGTGATGTAAAAAGGGTACAAGAAGGTCTCAATAGTATCTAAAAGAAAAATGTTGTTTGCGGTAAATATAAAGATTACATACGTACACTCAAACCCTTCTGTCTTGTTTTGTTTCCTTTGTAATTTCTGCCAAAATAATTTAAATCACGATGTGTAGATAATATTTGTGGGGCAAGATCTCCCTTTTCACTGAGAATAACTTTGATAGAATTATTTGCTGTGCTTTTCATGAATACTGAATTGGTTTACATTTTCAAATGTGTGTCCAAATGTAGGATGTGCTGATGGAATTGCTGGAGCAGTGTGCTGATGGACTCTGGAAGGCAGAACGCTATGAACTCATTGCTGACATATATAAACTTATAATTCCCATTTATGAAAAACGGAGAGATTTTGAGGTACTAAATTAGTCATAAGTAAATCTAAGCAGGAAAAAAAAATCCTGAATTTTCTAGTCGGAACTGCATGATGCCTTGGACATCACATAACAAGAGTATTAAAATTGTAACTGAAATTTAAATGTGTTGATATTTTTGTTTTCATTTGAAATAATTAAAATTTTTTTTCTTTAAATATAAATACTTAAAAATTACTCTTGCATATTGTCATTTTGACACAAGTGCTAAACCTATTACTGCCATTCAATAAAACAATGTTTTCAGTTGTTACTAACTACAAGGACATAATTTATTGTTGTTTTAAGGTAGCAAAGTTCTGCATTATTCTTTTACCTTGTTATTGTTTTGTTTTATTTTTAGAGGCTTGCTCATTTATATGACACTCTTCATCGAGCATACAGTAAAGTTACAGAAGTTATGCATACAGGCAAGAGACTGCTGGGAACTTATTTCAGGGTAGCATTCTTTGGACAAGTGAGTATAACTTGCTTTCGTTAGTCTGCTCTGTACAGTAAGAAAAACCTGAATTTATTTCACAAGGTATACTATTTCATCACCCGTATTGATACCATGACATGAAAAGCACAAGAAATGTGTTCTTGTAGGAAATAATTGAACACCATCAGTAATTTATTTTAAAACATTTATCAATTCCGATAAAATTCTTATTATTTTCCTCAGTAAATTGTTTGCCTTTTTTCCTTTCTCTTCTTTTATTTACTACCTTAAGGCAGCGGTAAGTTTTCTATAATGTCAGTTCTTAGCAATGTATTGACTTAATGTCTGTAGTGCTACAGTGTGGTTTGCAAGGCTGCTTCTTAGATTGGTATGCATTAATAGCCATTGCAATTCAAAAAAATAACATTAAGTTCCATTTAGAGAGCAGATCACTCTTTTCTGTGCATCAATATTGCATGCTTCAAACCAAAGTTCTGGCTGTGTATGGGACAGCTTCATGTCCTCTAATATATGTCTAGAATGCCTCTGTATCTGTATGGTATCACGCAGTATCGAATAATACACTTTCTACATGCGTAGCCGAGTTGCTTAATTGTTCAGCTGAGCATGGAGAATTGTAAAATACTCTGAGCAGTATAACTTCACATGTATTCTGTTGTCTTTTATAACTTTATAGCAATACCAGTTTACAGACAGTGAAACAGATGTTGAGGTAATTACAGTGACTGCTTACAAAGCAAGCAATGCAGTAAAAACTACTGCATTTCACCTTAGTTTGGTGTGGGTATTTTTGTCAATCTAGCCTGTGTTTATACATGATATGTTGTGCTTTTCTATTTTGTCTGTTTCGCTTATGACAAAAATATTTGTTTTCTGGTTTCAAACATGAACTCAGACATGGCTTGTTGTTTTAAACCAATGACCTGTTTCACTTTCCATGTACTCTACTGAACATTTAGTTACAGGTTTAAAACCTTATGTAATAAAATAAAGAAGTATCTACCAATATAGTACAACATAAAATTAAGATATTTGCATAACTAAATTTCATTTTCTGGAAATAATTTTTTGTTACTACAAAGCGAAAATTTTTTTAATGTAAACTATTGCCAAAATACTCACTTGTGAGTCAGATGGTGCTGTTGGGCAAGATTTCTGTTTTGGTGAGTGAAACAGTGCTGCAAGTTCACTTTTAAATAAAAGTGAAGGAAACTTATCTCAAAGGCTTGGCACACCATAAGACTGCAACAAACTTTAAAAAAAATTAAACTCTATGTTTCCATTGTCTTTCACTCATGTTGTAGTAGAGACTTACATTCTTCTGTTGTTTTTTTTGTTCTCTTAAGAAAACTTTTTACTTAGATTTTATTTTCTTTTTATTTACATTTGCTTGAATACTGATGTTATATGTTTATATTTCCTTTGAACTGCACTCATTATGTCCATCTCAGTCGTTACCCTAAATGTTTTTTCCCCAAAGATTTTGATTACTTCATTTTTTACAGGGTTTCTTTGAGGATGAAGATGGAAAGGAATATATCTATAAAGAGCCTAAACTCACACCTCTTTCAGAAATTTCCCAAAGACTCCAAAAACTCTACTCCGACAAATTTGGATCTGAAAATGTCAAAATGATTCAGGATTCTGGCAAAGTATGATCTTTATTCTCTCTAAAAAATTCTAATATATTACTTTCAGTAATTCACTTGAAATATTGTGGGATCACTGTCTCTTGCTCATTTGACACACAAGCAAACACGTCTAAAAACTCTGCTGTTTGAAAGGCATGACAGAAATATTATCTCCTACTAAGGTTGCCTTTTAGAACAACCAAAAAACTTAATTTCTGAGTTACCTCTCAAAACAGTAATTGTATATTAGAACAAATTTGGATTATGATCATATTCTGTGTTAACTTCAGCTATATTTCTTGCCCATTTGTGCACAGTCATTCTTTGGAAATGTTTCCCTTTTTACACCTCAACCTTGGACTTCATGGTGATTTTTGCCTCACCCTGAGACTTTATTTTCTCTTATTATAATTTTCTGGCTCTTTTGGTTCTTTATTCTACCAGTAAGACCAAAGCTTTCTGTGCCTCTTTGCCTGAGAGTGCAGCATTGGTGTGCATTTCAATATTGAAACTTTAAAAGGAGAAGAGAACTTAACGCAAGGACTAGGTTTAATGATCATGGGTGATTTAAAAAAAAAAAAAAAAAAAAAAAAACACCAAACCAAAACCAACAAAAAAATCCACAATGTGTTGTAATGCATCTAGTTGCCTTGTCTTCCTAATAGTTAAAAACTGAAAGCTGAAAAACCCTGTGAAGGCATGAAGATTTCCTATATTTTCAATAATTTAAAGGTTAAGAGACCAAATTTAATTTCTGAAAGTTGTGTAACTACTATTAAATCCAGTTTATTCACAATGTAGCTATTTGATTTTTTTTTTTTGTCTTGTTTTTAAGGTAAATCCTAAGGATTTAGATTCAAAATATGCATATATTCAAGTTACGCATGTAATTCCGTACTTTGAAGAAAAAGAGTTGCAAGAAAGAAAAACAGATTTTGAAAGGACTCATAACATTCGTCGCTTTATGTTTGAGATGCCTTTTACTCAAGCTGGTAAAAGACAAGGAGGAGTAGAAGAACAGTGTAAGCGACGGACTATTTTGACAGGTACTGATTGAATGGAATGCTTTGACGGAAGCATTAAATGCATCAAATGGTCTAATTCTGTTCTGCATAGGTTTTTCCATTTCACTTAATAAAGTCCTTTATAGCTACCAACTAAAATCCTTTTCATATTTTTAGCCATAACTGGGTTTTTCAGATTGGTTTCTTCAATGAAGAATCCTCAAAATTATTGTCTTTTTTTTTCCTTAAGTTTCAAGAATTGTGAATCTGGAGTCTAGCTTTCCTTGTTCTTAGAAAAAGAGTATTTTGTGTTTTGTCCCTGTTAAGTGTGAGTTTCTGTATTAATATAGTTGTAAAAACAAATAAGTGACTTTATAATGTTAGTTGTCCATGGCCGGTACTTGTGAGGAAATAGTAAATACAGCTTTGCTATTTCTGATTCTTCTCTTATTGAGATATGTGAATGCGAAGCAATTCTTTTTACAGTTCTCATATGAATTAAGTTCCAGTGGTTTATTTCTTTGTGGTTGTTCATAGCAGTAATGACAATGATCTTTGCTGTAATGAATGCAAAGGTGTACATATTTACATTTTCAATGTTTTGTGTCCCTGTACATTAGTATTTCTAATTATATGTTATAATATATCTATGTTATAATAATATATAGGTTATTAAATTGGGCAGCTAATTACATCAAAATGAGATTTTAGCATAAGATTCTCTCAAAACACACCTTATACAAAAACCTGTCCCTAACTATAGTAAACTTGTTTCTGCCCATAGCTATACACTGTTTCCCATATGTGAAAAAGCGCATTCCCGTTATGTACCAGCACCATACTGATCTAAACCCAATTGAAGTAGCCATTGATGAAATGAGTAAAAAAGTTGCAGAACTCAGGCAGCTTTGCTCTTCAACTGAAGTAGATATGATCAAATTGCAGCTGAAACTACAGGGAAGTGTCAGTGTTCAGGTAAGACCTTTGCTATGCAGCTATTTCGTTTGCTTCTGCCGCTGAAAAATTATATAAGTAGGATTTTATAATTAGTTTCTACTCTGTATGTTGAAGACTGTCCTAAATTAGAAATATTCTCATTTTTTGCAGTTATTTCCTGAATAGGAAAAACACTAAAAGTGTGTCACATAAACACTGATCGTAGACAGTTACATGAAAGAATTAAGATTCGTCTCTGGAATCTGTTGAAGTCTGAGCCCCACCAGGTTTTGGTGTAAAGCTGAAACTACGACAAAATAGTGGATGAATAGGAGTGTGAATGAACATATTTGGCCTAGCTGTAGGTCTGCCCACAGTGGGTCCAACATGTTTTGTTAAGATCCCTGTGGAGATAGAGAGTGACAAAATACAGGAGGAAGTTAGTAGCAGAAAATCTCACTGTGCAACATTTCTTTTTGCCTAAGGCAAGCAAGAACTGAACATATAAAAAAACCCTCAGGCTCCCCAAAATAGAGTTCATGGTTTTAAAAACCAATAATTTTGAAATGTTTTAAAAAAAACCAGTGTTTTTAAAACAGTAATTTTAACATGTACAAATCAATATGGTGAGGATCTTCAGAATGCAGTGATAAAAGTGCCACTCTATTATTTTTAACCGATTCAAAACAAAGGAACTGTAAGCACAGTCATCTGAAATGAACAGTTTTCGCGTTGAACAGAAAAGAGAAAAAAACCAAGCCAAGGTTTCAGAATCAGCAAGTTGTCAGCTAGTGTTTGGGATAAGAAGGGAGGGGCTCTTACTGTTAATCTAAAGGAATAGGGATGAGTCAGAACTCACTGAATCCACTTTTCATGTAGCTGCCATAAGAGCGCAATTAAACATCTATGAATTATTGCAGAATTTTCAGCTTGAAAAACTCTTTTTAATAGATACACAGACCAAACAGTATTAGATTTAGCTCATTTTCACACCCTAATTTTGTAAGCAAAGATGACAGTTGGGCAGTATCTGCAGTTACTTTGCCACATCACTGAAGTAGTTTCTTTGTGCCAGGACAGGTTCTTACAGATAACTGAAGAGACCACTCCTGCTCTTATGTTTCAATTCTAGCAGTTTTCTTGGTTTAGAAGTCCAGCTTTTTTGAAATCAGTGTGTTCTCATAAGAAAGTAAAATCCGATAGACACCTGCAGTACCTGTTATTGCTAAGGCAATGTCAGAAAACTGAGTATTTTTTAATTCTTGTTCTTTTTAGGTTAATGCTGGTCCATTAGCATATGCAAGAGCTTTCTTAGATGACACAAACACTAAGAGATACCCTGACAATAAAGTAAAGCTACTAAAGGAAGTTTTTAGGTATGGTGTGGTAGGTTTGCCTTTTTTAGGGGGGTGGGGGAAAGGGAAGAAAAAGTTTACGTTTCTTTCTAGACTCATACCATAAGAATTTTTTAAAAACTTTTAACTTTTACAGTGTTCTGATTGCATTAAAACATACTTTAAACTGACATTTTAAATCAATATTTTGGATTTCTAACTGAGAACTTCTTTATTTTCTCTAAATCAGGCAATTTGTTGAAGCCTGTGGCCATGCTCTAGGTGTAAATGAACGACTTATAAAGGAAGACCAGTTGGAATATCAAGAAGAAATGAAGGCCAACTACAGAGAAATGGCAAAAGAGCTTTCTGAAATAATGCATGAACAAGTATGTGCTGAAATTAAGTTATACATACCATCATTCAGAATGTAACTGTTGTGTGAAAGCAATAGGAAAAAATGTATGTAATGCTTTATACAAAAGGATTGTTTCCCTTTTTTTCTTTCTACTGGAGAATAAGCATGTCATGAAATTGTGGCCTTTATTTTTTTTTCTGTTTGTGAATTTTCTTGGCACCAGCCTGTTTTTTCATAGGCAAGGAAAACTACAGTAAAGATAACTCAAATTTAATTAAATTCATATGTGTGGTTGCAGAGGTCTCTATTCTGTGACCCAAAAAGCTAATTTTAGTCTGTACTTCCTGGTAACTGTAGGGAGATTTTATCTGAAAACAGCCTTTTTCATTAGATTTTGGAGATATAAACAATTACTTTTGCAACAGAGTTACATCTTTCAAGAGGTATTTCAGTACATTTCTTGAGGAAAGCCCACTACTGACAAGCTAAAGATATGGGAGAAGGAAAAGCAGAACTCTTGTGTAGCGAGATGTAGGACCTTGCATCTGGGTGCTGTAGTAGAAATGTCTCCTGACTTTAAAGGCAAAGATATTGTTTCCAGGAGGACAGGAAAGGCTGAAGTTTCGTGCTTGATCCCTGCCTTCTTGGCATTTTTATTCGTCACTTCAGGTTCCTTCTCTTTCATCCACTGTTATTTGTATAACCTTTTCCCAGAGCCATAGAATGGTTCATAGTTCTTAACCCTCAAGACCTACAATTCTGGCCCACAAGAAATAACTGTGTTTTCTGATAATATTTTACCTTTCAAACATAAGTCTTTAAGACTTCCTTAGATGTATGTTCATAATAGAAACTTTTCTTAGTCTAAGAACCGGTGCATCCTAATCTGCACAATCGGTTGATAGAAGTAGGAGCTCTCAGTTTCTCTTGTCCATACAAAAAAAACTGTAGGCTTTACTCAGAAATCAAATTGTGCAGGAAAAGTCAAACTTAAGACCTGCCTGATGCATTCAGTCTATCTGGCATTTAAACTTTTTTTTTCAGGATAGCGTCCTTTAGGTGTTCAGTGACTTTATCCATTTACTAGTTTTTGACATCTCTAAATTACTCTATTATTATCTAAGAAATACTTGCTCAAAAATCTAGTCAACTTGATGAAATAACAGTTTATCTGTAGGATTGTCTGAGAGATTTGCCTTTATTCTACTCTTGCTTAGGTGATGTCCAAAACTTCTATGGCAACATTTTTCTGTTCAGAAATGCGCAGCTTTTCTAAAGTTCACTTCACGTGCTTTCTTGCTCTTTGTTATTTCCTGACATGGTTTTCTCAGGTACTGTGCTATGAGTAGCTCTGTGATACGTTATTATGATGAAGCACATGAATATGGCAAGGTCTTAGGCTTTATTTTCATTCTCCTGTTTTCATACCCTATCACAGAGAAGAGCTTATGACAAAACTAACTCTTTTTAACCCCAAATGATAGAGAATATTGTGAAACAAAGTTAATAGGAAGTGATACTGTTTTTCCAGAATTCGTGTGGTTGGGTGTTTGTTTCTTTTTTTTTTTCATAAAAACCAGTATCTTTCAGATATTCATGTAGAAAAAAACAGTTTTGAAAGATCCACAAAATAGCAAAAGAGATTGCTTAGCTGACAATAATGGGACAGTTTGACTATATTTCAGTGTGATTTATTGAAAAGCAGAGAATTAGACAGCTGTACAGAATACCCCTTTTGAAGAGAAGGGCTATTGTTTTGGTGAAATAATTTGATGATAAAGGCAAGATTAGCATTCCTGTGGCGTAGGAAAAAGTAAAAAAATATAATGACAATTTGTATATAAGAAAAAATACTCTGAAGTCAGAGCTAGATTTGGATGTTTAAAAATGCTAAAGTGTATGAATTTCCAAAGACTGATGATAAGAAAAAACATATCATCCCTGAAACTTCAGGAGTAAATCACATTGCCCCTTCTTCTCTTCATTTACTTTTAGAAAAACAACTGATATATATAAGATAGGGTGAGCAAAATATGAAAGTACATCATTGACTGCTGTAATGTGTACTATTAGCCTACCACTGTGTTCTTTTTATACAAACGTAATTAGTTGTAAATAATTAAAATATGCAATGCTGTTGGTGGTTTTGTGGTTTTGGGTTTTGTCGTTTGCTTTTTTTAAAATTAGACTCCCCTGAAGTAGGTAATTTTAAAAACTCCCCAGAAGGCTTAGAAACATCAGGTTCTTTCACTGAAATCTTGAAAAATGTCATCTTTATGTGCCTGCCTATTACTCTCCTGGGAAAAATAGCTCTGCAGTGTTTGTTCTAATGTCACGGAATAAACCATTAGCTGTATTGCAACTTTTTTAACAACGTTTTTAACAACTGCAAATGTTTCGCTCTAAAATATATATAAAAGAATCTTAACAGATTTTTCTTTTTTTTTTTCTCTTCTGCTGCTTGCCAATATGATCAGATGGGATGGTAATTAGTTTTCTCTGCTTCTGTTCTCTTAGTTTGTCTAATAATTCCTTTTTTAGATTTTTTTTTACAATATTTCTAATCATAGCATCAATATGTTTACAGCTGTTAAGCATTAAGTCTTTTTGGTGCTCTGGGAGCTTTCTGTAAGAAAGAAATACTCAAATCATACCTCTAAGGTTAAAAAAAGAAAACCCAAAAAGAGCAGAAAGTGAGCTTTTTGTCACTGTGAACCTCCTTCTGAAAGTTAAAAGGAGGAATGAGAGAAAATATCTAAGCATCCTCTACAGAGGACAATGTAATATCTAAATTAGGAGAACTGATATTGGAGAAATAACTACTGCCCCTGCCTAGCAGAGGGTGGCTGAATAGAGTAATCAGCCTTAAGAAGTTCTGTGCAGTTAAGAAAGTACTGGGAGGCTGAGTTGATAAGCAGCAAATCATGAAATTGATCAGCTGTTTTATAAATGCTTGTCTCATGTCGTAACATTTTGGTAAATACGTGTTTTTCCTTTTAAGATTACTCCGGTTGAAGAAAAGGCCAATGTCATGCCTAACTCGCTACACATTTTCAACGCCATAAGTGGGACTCCAACAAGCACAGCAGTTCATGGGATGCCCAGTTCTTCTTCAGTTGCATGATTGTTTTGTAAGGGAAAGTATGTTCGTTTCTTTCGGAGTTTGTGGATTTGCTTCCTTGTGTGCAAACTCAGGATGATCTTGAAGCTAAATGTTGGGCACGTGCAAGCTGCATAATTCATACGAATGTCTGAGCACACTTAGCAAATAGCAGTTACTGGTAATAGTCTTTTAGGGTAAGAGAGGCGCACATATATTTTTTAATCTTGCTGGTGAAATTTAAAAGTGTTCACAATGTCATTGCAGAAGTGCGTGTTGGAAAATTATAAAGTTGAAGTTAGCTTCTGTTTTTCATTAGAAAGTATTATTAAAATGAATTGCACATTACAAAAAAAAAGTGTTGTGGGATGTAATTTTGCAGATATGTAACATTCAGGTGTTCTTTTTTGTGTATGGCACATAGAGATTCCTAGTACAAGAACTATTTTGGGGCTTGACAGAGACACTAGTTTTTGGGGTTTAATGGAACTGACAATAGTAGTTTTTGTACCATTTGGCAAATTGTTGTGCTTTATTTTATACCTTGTTGCATTTTGGAGGTATGTGAGCTTAGATCTTACTCAACAACTAAATACAACCAAAGGTCTGTATTAATTAACACTGAATTATACTACAGTATCAATAGTAGTAAATTGTTATGTACATATTGTTTGTTAATACAGTCCATACAGTCTGTACATAAATGTATTACATTTCTAATAATTTTTTTAATATTCATACCAGCTCTTACATTCTGCTTTCAGTTTATTTTGAAACTCTGCTCATTCCAAGTATATGCAGACTTTACAGTTCATTTATTCCTGTATATAAATAAGTGCAATATAAAGATGTATACAGTCTTTGCTATGTTAGGTTTATATGCAGTTATTAAAAGAAAAAAAACCTTTTTGCCAAAGCAATGGAGTATGTAATTGGTAATCATGGTTACTGTGGTAAATGGTGGTATAATTTAAAGCTTTTTCCATATTCTTATTCTTTTAAGACATTAATTTAGTAATTTTATATTTGGGGGAAATAAAGGTTTTTAATTTTATTTAACTGGAAGCACTGTCCTGCTGTAATTAAACATTCTGTATTACATCTATATTAAAAGGAAAAAGGTAGTTACTTTTCTCACTGTGTGCTCTGGTTTTTAATTTTAGATTTATCCCTGACATTTGGGAAATATGAAAGCTTGATCCAAAAAAAATGGCTTTTTGCAGCTTGAGTATGAGATGAGATACAGACACTTCTAGGGTTTACTTCATATTCTTTGTCAGCAAAGGGAATTTAGGTTATTAGTTGAGACATCAGTTTTGAGTCCATCACGTTTGACACAAGTACCATGTTACTGTAACTACAGGTTGTTATTCACTAAAACAGTTAATATTAGGAAGTCTTCAAAACTTTTCATCACATGACAGTAGAAATCATCTATTCCTTATGACATAAGGTTCCTGTCATTTTCTGTAGTGTAGCGTGAATCACGTACGTTGCCATTACTCATCAAAGGTTTTTCCAAAACAGCTCATCCTGGCAGGGAAATTGCTTTTACCAATTATGTTTCTGAAAAAAATTTTGTTTGTTTAAAATCCTTTTCCTTAAAAAGGAGAAAATCAGAGATAAACACTTCTAGACAGTGAACCTGTAATGCTGTGTTAAGAGGCAGACCCCTTTCTTCCCCTCTGCCCTATATGCTTCACACTTTTGTTCATTTGTGGAAATCTGTGTGGGAACACCTACCTCAAAAGGTATTTGATTATTAGGAGAATATATCCTGTAAAGTTGTTTTGCCATTCAGGAAGATCTCTGCATTCATGTATTAATAGAAATTGTGTACATCATGACGGCTTCTTTCAAATACTTCCCTTTTTCTAACTTTTTCCCCTTTGCCTTGGGAGCAGAACTGACAGTTTCCTACAGTTGTGCAACACTTTTTGTACTAAGACCTCAAATTGATGGAGCTTTGTCTGCTAACAAACCCATAAATGTAGTATGTATTCAGAATTGAATATGCACAAATATATATATACACACACATCTAAATATATGTATAACTGTTCTGCTTACTTGCTGAAAGTTGGCCTATGAGAAACAACTAACTGTAGCTGACAAAATATTGCTGTAGGTTTACTTAGGGTTGTATTAATGATTAACACATGTTCAACTCTATAAACAAAATGTCTGTAGACTTAAACTGATGTGATGCATTTATATGCACACACCCTCCACTGTTTTGGTTTTAGATATACTAAGATTATAACTGTGGGGTTTTACCTCCAGAATAATTCCTTCTCTACCAGCTTCCCTTCTCTGTTCTTACTTCTGTAACATGCAAATTAAGTATCCAATATGGATTAATTTATTTATAAAGACTTGGACTCTGGTAGTTTTGGAATGGAGTTGATTTTCTTCACAGTAGCTGGGATTGGTCTGTGTTTTTGACTTGTGCTGCAAACTGTATTGGTAACACAGGGATATTTTGACTATTGCTGAGCAGCGCTTGCACACAGTCAAGGCCTTTTCTGATTTTCACACTGCCGTGCCAGTGAGCAGGCTGGGGATGCACAAGGAGTTGGGAGGCGACACAGCTGGGACAGCTAACCCCAACTGACCACAGGGATATCCCATGCTGTATCATGTCATGCTCAGCAATAAAAACTATGGAGAAAGTTTGCCAGAGCAACAGTTCCCCGAGGATTGGCTGGGCATTGGTCAGCTGGTGGTGACCAGTTGAGGGATTTTTGCATAATTTCTTTTTCTTGGTTTTGTTTTGAGGTTTTTTTACGTATGAAACTGCCTATTTTAACCCACAGATTTTCTCACTTTTACCCTTCTGATTCTGTCCCCTATCCCACTGTGGAGGAGGGACTGAGCAGCTGGGTGAAGTTAAACCACAATAGTCCATTTTGGCACCCAAAGGTGTTGAGCTTGAAGGGTTTGATATAAGAGATTGACCATAGTGTGTTAGAGGGAACTGATAATTATTATCTGTTTAACAGCTGGTGATTGCAGTGTTGATTTACTTGTTGATAGCATTGGTTTATCTAATCACTGCCATACTCCCTAATTTTTTTGCTCTACACCAAATTCCAGAGCTTGTCAAAGGCTGAATTTCACTTCCTCCATTTGCTGTGCAGTGTATTGTTTGGTTGTGTTTTGCCTGGGAGAACTATGATGAAAGAATTGGCCTTGAGCCTAATCTGGTATTTGGGCCCTGCACTGTTGCCTTCCCTGTACTTCAGGAACCATCTCATGAAGACAATGAACAATTACACATTTTCCATTTTCTCCTCCAAGAGCCGATTGGTGGATGAAACAAAGAATGTCACTTCCCTCTTCTTTTTCTGTGGGGTAGATGTTTTCTCCCTTTTTACAGTAACTCTTCGGTACCTTGAACAACCTGTGGTAACTAAAATATTCCTATTAGCATGTTTCAAGAAAACGGTTCCAGCTTTTCCTAAGGTTAATCAACTACTCAGGAACATCACACAGGGGTACGTCCCGAGGCAGTATGGGTAGCAAGGCACGTGGGAGAATATGGGCAGGTACCTACAGGGGTTGTCACCTCCGACAGCCTGGGCCTTCCCTGAACAGGTGCAGGATCTTGAAGGAAGTGATCAAGTACCTGAAAAAAAGGATGCCCTGGCTATGTCATAACTTACCACTCTGCCAGGGCCTGACAGATACCTACTGAGCACTATTTGGGAACCTCAAGGGGAAGAGAGGGTCTCCAGATCTGAAGACATACAAACAGACACTGGCTAGACAAGAGACCCAACACTCAGCTGTAGCAGTCTGTACTGACACGGAATATCGTGTACTGCAGGGAAGAGCAAGTAAAGTCAGAGGAATGAGGTTGTGAGTTGAGCTTAAGGAAATTAAAGATGAGTGGTGTAGGGACAAATCATGAAAATGGGCCTCTCCCATTCAGATGCTTCCAAAATCTTGTTTCAAGGTGCTGAGCATGCTGTGTTTTACTGTTGCCACAGTTACACAACAGCAGCCTGTAACAGGGTCTCAGCGGTCTTTGCAATTAGGTCTCACGCTGGACCGGGTAAGCAGAAAATTAAACCTAACAAAAATGTTATAAATATTTTTTAAAATAATATTTAATTAAATGAAATGATTTCAAATAAAATAGTGTATTTACATGAGCCTGGCTCTTAAGAAAAACACCTAGTCTAGTAAGTCAGGCAAGGTTTTTTCTTATACTCAGTTTCTTTTATCTTTGGTTTCTTTGTGAGAAGGCTTCAGTACCTAGAAGACATTGTCTGTCATGAAGGCTATCTGGTGAAGTTTGAGAAGACTCCTATGGTTTTTCATGAAGACTCCTGTGGTTTTTTTTCATGAAGACTCCTGGAAAAACTCTGTATTTAACTGTGCTCAGACTAGGGATCTGGACTTGGACTTCTTGGACAGAGGGATAAGACTAGGGATCCTGGGACTTCTTGGACAGAGGGATATTTGTGAAAATGACCTTTGTAACACCTTTTAAATATTTGGCGGTGGCTTTTTCCTTTCTGTAGTATTATACTGGATGTATAATGAGTCATTTAAAAGCCATTTAGCCCCTAAATATCTTTCGATCTTGACACAAATAATTTAAATTATATCTAGTGACTAGGCAGTATTTTCCACTCAAGTTAACTGTAGCAGATATTAGGTTGTGTGGTTTGGGGGTTTTTTTTGGCATTTTTCTGGCATTTTCTGCTTTCTTCTCTCTATGAAAAACTTGCAGTTGTTTTTTTTCTGCAAAAGCAAGATATGACTGATATTAGTAAAGTTCCTTGGGAATGCTACACTGCTTGTTTAACTGCTTGTTGTAAATGATGAAAAAGCACTGAGAGTTTTTTTAGTTGCATGATTCTTTTTTAGTGTCTGGATTGTGCAATTACGGATTAGCTAGCTGGAAAGACAGGAAAGAGGAGGCCAAAGGGCTTTAGGTAAATCAACTTTCACTGAATCCTTAGACCATCTCTGGTTTTTATGTGTGTGTCTCTGTCCTGTAAGATTCATTGACACTGGATACCTGAATGGCAAGTGTAGCTTCTTGGGATGGTGGGTTTTGTAGCTACTGCTGTGTAACCTGTTTGTGTTTGTCACTGTGGTATCAGACTCCCAAAAATGTGAATGTTTGATGTGACAAATTAGGATGGGGAACGTGAAAATTGTGAACAAAATTGGCAGAATTGCAGCTGAGACTTATGTTCCAAAATAAATATTCTTTTAAATCAGTTAATTTCTATTTAATATTTTAAGAATTGGTACAAGGTTTAAGCATCTTTACACAAACTTAGTTTTCAAATTAATGAAAGTGAGACATCTGATTTTTTTCAAGTGTATGAGGGAAAGAAGATGCCTACTGGTCTAGAATGGTTATCAGACTATATAAGAAAATGCTGGTAGCCACTGAATAAGTAAGTTTGAGTTGGCATTTAGTGTTTGAAAAAAAGGATTCTGAAGCCTGGAAGAAATCTGAACAGAAATCGACTGCATTGTTTTCTTCCAGTCAACATTATTAGCACAACTACCAAGAGAGAGGTGAAACTTCTGATAGAGCTGGTAAGTAACGTGATTTTTATTTCAGTGCCTTGGACTGTAAATGCAAGAGATAAGAAGTTCCCAAGGTCGTATTGGTCATTCCATAGCTGACCGGACTCTGTGAACGTTGCTTGGGGAGGGACAAATCCAGAGCTGTATTTCATTACCTGAAGGTTTAGTAGCCACATTAACCATAGCAGTCAATAACAAGGCACTAAGGGGACCAACACCTTTTGTAATTGGTCTAATGAAATGAAAGAATTGTCAGTGTAACTACCGAGACTTTTAAAAGGCCTGTGACAGGAAAGAAAATTTCTGTTCATCAGTAACAGCCTGTTGAGGTTGGGGTTTTTTTTCAGATTGCTTATAGCTTTTTTCTCTCACTGTCTGCAGTGTTGGATCCTTGTTCTGCATCCATAATTTAGAACAGCTGAATATTTTCTCATCACAGTGTGCTAGGAGACTATGAAAATACGTACATAATACACAATAAAGCCTTGAAAAAAATATATTTGAATGTGCCTAGAGAAATTATGTGACTTTATTTTATTTTTCACTTACCTGAGAAAGATAGGGGAGGTGACACCCTAAACTAAAATGGTTTGTTATCTGTTTTAGAGATACTGATAACTCCAAACCATTGGAACAGAAATAGAAATGAAGGAGTGCACTAGCTGGTAAAGCACGAGGCAGCAATGTGTTTATGGAGGGCTGTGTTGTTAAACTGTGTCCTCAGAACTGGATGATGCACATCTGCAGGGAAAATGACTCACAACCAATAGTAAAACACACTTACAGAAAACCCTGGTATCTAGCAATATACAGCTGGTTTGGATCTCAGGTTCTTGTAATGAAATAATTACCATATTGTGTTTTGGTGTGTGTCTAGGAACCAGTGATCAAAACTTGACTATACTTGTTAGCAACCGGCAGAGATAACTCTAACACAAAATATAGATTTTATTCCCCCTGCAAATAGGTAAATCTGATCAGCATGTTTATTAAAGAAATGGATGGATGCAAAGTTATGACAGCAAAAGAAGAAATGCTTTTGCTTTTTGACAAGCTGAGGATAGTGATGAAATACTGACACTTGAAAAAGAAATAAAATATTTGAATACAGAAAAGAGGAAATAGAAATTAAAATACAGAAATTCACTAAGGAATTTCGGATGTTGATTGGAAAAATCTATCTTTCATACATGAGGATATTAAGGTGTTTTGCTGAAATAGTTGCTAGCTGCTAGCTCCACTACTAATGTCAAATGTCAAATTGTGAAGTGTGAAGACATGTTAGAAGTGGTTATGTTCTGTCTTGAGAAACAGTGACATATTTTTGCATGAAGATAATTATATATTTCGTAGCTCTCTTATAATCCAACAGGAAGTTTGTTTTAATCATGTGTTCAGTATCTGCTCGCCTAAAAACTGAAACAAGGCATAGTGAGAGTTGACTGAAAGGTGCTGGTGTGCCAACATTCTGTTAAAAGAGATCTCTGAGCACAGAAATTTCAGAATAATGTTCATATTCCAGTATCAGAGAAAGCATGTGGGGGTTGATGATACACTTGTTGCCATGGTACTGTTGTGAAACACCACACTGGGAGATTTATTATGAGATTCAAATAACAAAGAACAAAAATAAGCTTATTTAGAAAACAGGTCTGGTCAAACTGCTATCCTCCTTTGCAGAGACTATAAAATTAGAGACTCTTCATGTGTGCAGGGGTTCTTCCTTTGCAGTGCTAAAGTTTTTTATTGTGCTGGTTTTGGTTGGGCTAGAGTTAAATTTTCTTCACAGTAGCTGGTATGGGGCTGTGCTTTGGAGTTGTGCTGCAAACAGTGTTGATAACTTGGGGGTGTTTTTTGTTATTGCTGAGCAGTGTTTACACAGAGTCAAGGCCTTTTCTGCTTCTCATCCCCCCTCCCCCCCGAGAGGAAGCTAAGGATGCACAAGGAGTTGTGAGGGAGCACAACCAGGACAGCTGGCCCTAACTGACCACAGGGTTATCCCATACCATATGGCATTGAGCTTAGCAGTAAAACTGAAGGGGAGGGAGGTTGGCCAGGGCAGCAGTTGCTTGAGGACTGGCTGGGCATCTGTCATCAATGAGCAATTAGGATTTTGGCAGCATTTTTGTTGGTTTGGGGATTTTTTTGTTTTGTTTTGTTGGTTTTGTTTGTTTGGTTTTGGAGGGTTTTTTTAGGGTGTTTAGTTTGGCCTTTTTGGTTTATTTGTTAAACTAGCTCAACTCACAAGTTCCTGCACTTTTACCCTTCCAATTCTCTCACCTATCCAAATGGGAGAGGGATGAAGAAGTGCCTGTGTGGGGCTAAGCTCCCAGCCAGGGTTAAACCAGAGGGCCACCCAGGTATTTATATCTTTCAGCTAGTATAATGTGATGTTCCATCATAACCTTGCTTACCTCATCACCCATAAACCATAGGGAGGATTGCTATCTTTTTGTGTTTCCTTGTTTCAGTAACTTTATGGTCTTTTCTTCCTGCTGGGGTAACAAGCAGTGGACTGGTACATGCTGTGCTGGAACCCTGCTGCCATCCTCCTGCTATCAGACCTCAGGCCTTCTGCTGACAAGTCATCCTGCCATGGCCTTATCAGAGCTCAGGCCTCCTGGTCTTGATGTAAACAGCACATTCCTGAGCATTTACTAGTTTAATTGCTGTTAGTCATGTCCTTGGTTATCAGTCCATGCTGTTCCTTCAAACTCTGCTGCTGCTCATGCTTTCACATAAATAATTCCCACGTGTATTTCATTCAAATAGTTCTTAATGTCTCAGATTTGGCTCCCTGGAGTAGTATGATATGAGTGGACCATTGTAATGGAGCATGTGTCCAGATGCTCAAGTGCAGCCTGGCAAATGTTTTTGGAGACCAGTGCTGGAAAATCAAATGGAATTGCTTTCTACAAGACTTCCCAAACATACTGGTGTCATAGTGGTACTACTCAACATTTTTACTGCCATTCCAGAAACTAACCTTAAAAAAACTGCCAATTTAAATTGCAAGAAAGCAAAGGTGAATCTCTCTGATTAGAACTGCTCCAAACAAAACAAACTCCTAGTGTAGTCCTGTGATAAAGAGAACTAATGCAGCAAGTGGATGTCAACAGAATGTATTGTGGTGGTTTTACCCCTTGCCCTACAGCACCTGTGAAACCATTGTGAAACCGCTCAGCTACTGGGTAGACACTGGGGATGAGGTTTTAAAACACTGAACTGAAGAATTAATAACAACAGTCATAAAAATCCAAGTTCAAGGAATATATGGTAGAAGATCTGGGGGTTAGTGTTTCAACTTACCAAGTAGAAATTTGAGGAGTGCACAATACAAAAACAGTCTTGCCGAAGTGAATAGAGGATGCTGCAAGGCTTTTTTAGTGTGGTTAAAGAAAACATAACAGACATTGGATGCTGAAGCAAGGCAAATTCAGATTAGAAATTCAAATAAGATTCTTAATCCCTATTAAAAACTACATTGAGCACTATCAATGGTGCTGAATTCCAAAGGTCTGGATGCCTTCTGTCAGATAATCTTTAAGTAAGGCAATGCTGTTTATTTAATTACATCTTTATTACAGATATGGATAACCTGTGGAACCTATTAGCTAATGGTCTCTCTTAGGTCTAACTGCTGAAACCAAAACCTGAAATCCTGAAATCAGTAGCTGTCTTGAGGTAATGTTACTTACGATTAACTTCTTCTGTTTCATGCTATTTTATAACACCATTCTGGAAAAACAAATGCATGCAGTCTCTAACATGATAATTTGAGAAAATGGTGGTGGTGTTGACTGGGTCTTTGCTTGAGACAGAACGCTGATACTTACCAAAAAACTTGTGTTCAGCAGCCAGATTTCAGTCAGTTGTTAGTCAGAGCAGAAGATCTTACAAAATGCACTAGGGAAGCAGTTTCCAGGCAATTATATGCTAATATTTCTGGTGTTTGAAGTGACTTGAAATGCTCATAAGTAAAAAAATGCCTGGCATGCTTATTTGAGAGAACGGTGTCTCGCGTGAATGATCTAAAACCTGAGTTTTGTCTCTTTGCCTCCACCTTTCAGGTAGCAGTGAGAAACTTACTTTATCTCAGTTTTGGGTCGTACCTATCAGCTTTTACAAGACAGATAAGTCTTTTGATCCATGCAGCATGAAAGTCGGATTATGTCTAATCCTGTCGAAGGAAGCAAGGCCCTGGGTTGAAATTCTTAGAACCAGGAATTCCTCAATTCAGTTTCATACATTGTGTGTATTGTGGCCTGATTTCTCATTTTTAAACTGTTCTAACTCCATTTAGCCATTTGATGATGCACTGGGAACAGCTACAAGTTCTTGCAGCTGTTCGAGCTTTGTTCCTCCTGGAGCTCATAAGTCTTTAATTTTGGCTTATTTTTTCCCCTTTTACCAAATTGCAAGTCATTTACATGTGATTAAATTAAATTAAATTACACTGGAAGTATTTGTCAGGTAAAAAATTGACAGAAAGCATTTCAATTCAACCTGTTTCAACCCCATTTTCTCAATCCATTTATCTTGTATATTTTAATTGATTTATATTCCCTTCAATTAAGACTAATATGTATCAGCTTGCCTCTATCCTGATTTTATCACGATATGTAAATAAACAGATCTCATTCTTTTCCTAGTAGGATGTGTTATATTGCTATTGAAGTTTACAAATTCCTGCCCAAAACCTACACTTAATTGTTCCATCCCTTTTCTATGTACTGTATGGTATTTATATGTATGGTTGTCATCAGAACCATTTTTCAGATCCTTTATTTAAGAATAAGATATATATTTTTTATTTATTTATTTGCAATGTAAGAGGGGTTATCCAGCTTCCTGGCCTTGCCTCAGGCCTGGCTTCTCCCTTATTGAAATCTCAGTTCTTGAGAAACTCTTTGCCTAGAGAACTGAACCATTAAATAAAAAATAGGCTGTATTTTATCATGTCTATTCCTTCTGTCTGTCTCAATTACAAAATATGTCAGACTGCTGGAAAAAAAAAAAAAAGAAAAAAAGGCGAGTTACTACAACGAAAGTTAAATGGCACCTCTTTATCCCAAATAATTAAAAAACACCACAACTAATATGATTCCAACTTCACCCTGATACAAAATGTGGCAGTGCCTGTCAGGAGGATGTGGCAATGGTTTCATACTGTAAAACTGCATTGCATAGCAGCAGGAGTGAAAATACATGTTTAATCATAAGAAGGAAAAAGGTAAGTCAGGTGAGATTTGTCCCTTCTGTCTGAACTAACCTTTCCACCTGACTTTCGTGCCAGCTCATTTTCAGCGATCTGATTATAATACTGTTGGTTCTGTCTGTCTCCCTTTAGCAAGACTGCTTACTGGTCTTTCTCCTCACCAATCCTTCTGCAAGATCCAGTCTCTTTGGCTATTTTCCATTCTTTTCAGGTCTGGTGGCATTGTTCCAGGCAAAAAAAAAAAAAAAAAAAAAAAAAAAAAAAAAAAAAAAAAAAAAAAAAAAAAAAAAAAAAAAAAAAAAAAAAAAAAAAAAAAAAAAAAAAAAAAAAAGTAATCTTCCCTGCAGATAAGCCATTTAGCCAAAGTCCTTCACTGTGTTCAGCTCCTCTCTCATAGCCCACATCAGCAACACTGATGCTCAAAAAAAGTTGTCGCCAGCACCAGACAGAACATAATCTTTCCCATGTAATGGTTCAACTCATCATGTTTAAGGTGAGCCAGCCATAAATATTTTGAACTGTGCACATGTACTACAATGGTGTCCTAAATCTCATCTCAATCTATCCTTAACAGGTACATCTTGCACCAAAGATCTGTCTTCCTGCTCATGACCCCATCCAACAAGGTGGGGTGTTACTGAGGATCCATCTCTGTGCAAGCTTTCTGAAGATACTGGGGTTTTTTTCTGTAGTAGGTATTATTTTCCCTATGAAAAAAATCTATGGTCTCAGCTGAGTGCAATTTAACACCTTTTTTCTCTAAAGTTTTGCTGGGCTCCAGAGAAGCTCATCAAGGGTTACTGGCTGGAGTATTTCAAGTCCCAGGCAGATACCCAGCATCAGCTGTTACCAACTGAACCATAATGGAAAATTCAGTGTGAATATTAACAAAACCAACTATGGCTGAGAAGCCTTGATAGAAATTCACATTATCTGATAATAGAAAGAAAAGGAAGTTGTTCTAGTAGGATGCAGGAACTGCTCGTTGTCTCCAGGAACTGTAAATGAATGGGTGCGGGAGGAATAGGATGATACTTTGTTCTCTAACCATGATTTCTCATCCCTTTTTAAAAAGTGTTCTCAAAAAGAGAAAAAAATTGATCTTTTTCAATATGAGGCTGAATGTACCTGAAGTAATGGAGAGGTGGTAATAAATAAGCAACATGATTTTATCAGAAAGGAAATAACAAAGTACAAAACTAAAAGATATGTGCACCGTAATTAAACTGGCATTTCTGTTTGTTATGGAGAGGATTCAGATAAACTGTTTCTGCTTGAACATACTTGATTTTTTACCATAAGCAAAAGACAGGTATTACTTCAGCAGCAGCAGGACTTTGTAAAGAAACCACTTCTTACCACTATTATATTAATTAAAAGGAATGTAAAAATGTACAGGTTCCAGCTGACTGGAAGCTGGCAAATGTTGTCCTGATTTTCAAGAAGGGCAAGAAGAAGGACCTTGGAAACTATAGGCCTGTCAGTCTCACTTCAGTGCCTGGTAAAGTTATGAAGAAGATTATTTTGGGAAGTACTGAAAAAGACCTGTAAGACAACATAGTCACCGGTCAGAGCCAGCACAGCTGCAGGAGAGCAAAGTCCTACTTATCCAACCTGATTCCCTTTTATGACAAGGTAACCCACCTAGCTGATCAAGGGAAGCCAGTTAATGTAATCTTTTTGGGTTTCAGTAAAGTCTCTGATACTGTCTCTCACAGGATCCTTCTGGACAAAATGTCAAGCACACAGCTGGATAAACACATCATGTGGTGGGTAAGCACTTGGCTCATGGGTGGAGCACAGAGGGTAATAGTGAATGGGAGAACATGAGATTGGTGACCTGTCACTAGTGGGGTTCCACAGGGCTCCATCTTAGGCCCTGTGCTCTTCAACATCTTCATAAATGACTGGGATGCAGGACTGGAAGGGACACTAAGCAAGTTGGCAGATGACACAAAACTGGGAGGAACTCTTGACTCCCTTGAAGGCAGGGGAGCCCTGCAGAGAGACCTTGACCGATTAAAAGGACTGGGCAATCACCAACCATATGAACCTCAACAAGGGGAAGTACAGGATTGTGCGCCTGGGATGAGGCAACCCTGTATGTTTGTACAGGCCAAGGAATATGATGTTGGAAAGCAGTGCCTTGGGAAGGGACTTGGGGATCCTGGTCAATGGCAAGGTGAATATGAGTCAGCAGTGCCCTGGCAGCCAGGAGGGGCAACCTGAGTGACACCAGGCAAAGCATCGCCAGCCAGTCGAATGAGGGGATTGTTCCGCTCTGCTCTTCACTGGTGTGGCCTCACCTTGAATATTCTGTGCAGTTTTGGGCACCAAAATATAGAAAGATATTAAGCTACTAGAGAGCATCCAAAGGAGGGCAATGAAGGTGGTGAAGGGCCTTGAAGGGAAGCCATATGAGGAGTGGCTGAGATCACTTAGTGTGTTCAGCCTGGAGGAGACTGAGGGGAGACCTCATTGCAGTTACAACTTCCTTGTGAGAGAAAGAGGAGGGACAGGCACTGATCTCTTCTCTGAGGTGACCAGTGACAGGACCCAAGGGAATGGCCTGAAGTTGTGTCAGGGGAGGTTTAGGTTGGATATAGAAAAAGATTCTTCACTCAGAGGGTGAAAAGGGCACTGGAAGAGGCTCCCCAGGAAAGTGGTCACAGCACCAAGCCTGTCAGAGTTCAAGAAGAATTTGGATTATACTCTCAGGCTTGTCGTGTGACTCTTGGGGTCCTCAGCAGAACCAGGACTTGGACTAGATGATCCTTGCGGATCCCTTCCAACTCAGCATATTCTGTGATTCTTTGATATTAGAAACTGGTATTAATAAAGCATTGCTTTCTAATAACAATATACTAGCTTAATTCAAATACATAACTTAAAAGGTTTTGAGATTTACTGCAGTATTGAAACAGATAAATGTGGGCACTACTGTAGTACTTGCTTTGTCTGAAGCTTCAGCAGTTCTGGAGGGATGAGCCTAGATTAACTTCTGATACACAAACTGATACTCAGCCACCTTAGTTCAAGTGATTTCAGTAATTCATGCTATATTTGTTCTCTGGAAGATGATTTTATAGCCTATTACTAAAATGATCAAGGGTCTTAAGGCCTTTCCATGATAACAAGCCCTTCCTTTTTTAGACTACTTTTTTTTCCCTAGCTTTTACCTATAACTGGCTAAGAGTATTTTAAACAGCTTTGCTTTGACCAGACATAATTGCTTGTTTATGGAAGAAAGCACTACATTTCAGGCAAATCTGTTCTGCATCACTTTCCAAACAACAAAAAAATAGAGTAATTAATTGTGCTTGCCTGCCCTTCCAGTTTTTTTTTTCTTTTGCTTTTCAACATAGATTATAGGGAAACATTGCACTGGTTTTGCATCATGAAGGGATTGTTTCTGCTATGGAAAATGTTCCCTGCAAATATAGTGTCTCTGTTGTATAGGCTGAGCAATTTGAAATCTTTTAAAAGGAAGATTTTCATGTAGCATGTGGGGGGGGTATTTTTGAATACAAGGTATCATCATATTATATAGCCTTTTTAGAGTAAAGAAGTAAAAATTTTACATATGAAAATCTGATTAATATATGCAAAGGTTCACAACTGTTTTGTGGTTGCAGACAGAAAAGCTTAGATTATTCATGGAAATGTCAGTGTCTCAATAGCAAAGCTGTGAATTCTGAACCTGTGTTTTTGTAACAGCCTGTTACCATCTGATTAATAACAGCTCTTTCTGTAAAACTTTTTCAGTTATAAAAATATGCAGTGGAAAAATAACTATATATTCTGCAAACTTTGACAGCTAAGGAAGCAGTGAAAATTAAGCCTTGATCAATGTAATGGAACAAGATACAACTTTTGATTAGGTAGCCTATTATTTTTTAAATAACTTTTTTTTTTAATAGCTAACTGCAGGTGTTTAACTTACAAAGTCTCCTGAAACTTCAGCTATATCTTTTTTAGTGGAGTATGATCATAATTCTCAAGATGTGACATCCGTGGCAACAAAAACTACTGTACACTGCAGTCATGGTTATATTCAGTGTTTACACTTGATATAACTGGATGCTATGGTCTGGCTTTTGCTATTTTTTATTCTAACTGCTTCCATGACAAGACAATAAGTGAATTATGAGTGGCGGAATTTTATTGTCATATTTACTGTTTGGGTGTTGGAGTTTTTTTAACTCCTATAAAAACAGTGGTGGGTTTTGCGATTGCCTTTTCCGTACCTAGCACCATGCTTGCCAGAAGAATCCTGTGTTCAGATTTGGGACCCTTGTTAGAAGGCAGACGTGGAGGTGCTGGAGTGTGTCCAGAGAAGGGCAACAGAGCTGGTGAAGGGTCTGAAACATAAGTTCCATTATAATTGAAGGAGGGTGCTGGAGTTGTTTAGCCTGAAGAAATGGAGGCTCAGGGGGAACCTGCTCACTTTCTACAACTACCAGAAAGGAGGTTATAGCAAGGTGGAGGTCAGGATCTTCTTCCAGGTAACAAGCAACAGGATGAGAGGAAATGGTCTCAAGCTGCACCAGGGGAGGTTTAGATTGGATATTAAGAAACATTTCGGAACAGGCTACCCAGGGAAATGGTCACCTCAACACTGGAGGTATTTAAAACGATGAGTCAATTCTATGATTCTAAGTGGAGACTGCAAGGGCTTAATCATCTTATACCCTTTATTCTTCTTCCCATTGCAACCTTCCCTCAGCAAAAAGATTTCCGATGGAACGTTGAGAGGTGGCAATTTGATTTTCAGTCTCATGAGAGAAGGAGGGAGAAACAAAGGTAAAAAGTGTCACTGGTGGAAAGGAACTTATCTCAGGGGATTAGGGTTCTGTAAAACATCTGAAAACAGATGTTTTCTGTCTGGAGCTGCTAAAAAGTCAGTCTCTGCTCACTCTTTGCAGGATAGCTTTCAGCACCAAAATTGCAGTCAATTTAATTACAGAATTAAAATTTCTGGGTTACTGACGCTACATTTTTGATGAGGATAGTGCTAAACAACCTTATTTTTGTAACTAGATAGTCATTTTTCTTTCATTTGGTTGCCAGGCTCTCCAGGAAATGGTTCTGACAAAGGCAATGTTTCAACACATATGAATAACGTGCTTAAAAGAATACATGTATGGGTGCATTCCAGCAATAAGTATAGCCTGAGCAAGAAGCTGCCCAGCCATTTCGAGCAGTACTTAATAAGCTCACAGGTTTTTGCTTTTGTCCTAACATGAAAATATTCTAGATGCTCTCTGTTACTACAGGATTTGTTTGGGAGTCTCTGGTTGTTACTCCAAAAATTCACACTCTAAAGTTTCCAACCTAAGAAATGGATTAATCTGACTGTATTTGTGAAGTTATTTGTAGGTAGAGGCTGCAGAGGCTGTTGATACTCTCTGGCTCTGACAACTGTGTTGTCAGTACAGAACATGTGTTCTCATGTAAAAAAAAATTTTAAAACAGCTAAAATACCTAAAATAAGCACAATTCACTTCATCTTTGGAAAAAGTATTCACCTTCCCGATAAAATTCTTAATGATTTCCTAAAAAACTATTTCCTTGTCAATAGGTATGTTCCCTGTAATTCCATATAACAGCATTGCTCAATAGGAATATGCTTCTTGAATTCTCCTTCTCTCTCTGGTTCCTCTCAGAGGACAGTTTCCTGTTAAATGTACTATGCTGAAGGAAGCACCAAGTGACCCAGCATGTTATGCTCACAAGTAGGACTAGGTTATTTATGTGCCGCAGTTTCAGTTTATGAAATATGTTATGTAATTTTAGGTAATTTATGTGCTGTTGTATTGTAACCTTTGTATTGAATGCATTTTTATCAGATGCCTTTGCAAGAAGGAAAAAACTGTTGTTGGTTGAATTTCTGTTGTTGTGGTTTGGGGTTTCTTTTGTGTTTTTTCCTTTCTTTTCAAAATCTCCCCCTCCCCTAAGGGGAAGATAGGTTGGTCTATTGGATTTGTTCACACTTCCTGCTAAGTAATAGCAAATCCTGGGCTTTTCAAGTGTAAGAATTTAAGGGGACCATCCCTCTTTTAGAAGCCTAAAGAACGAAGTAATTGAATTGTGTTGTGGCGCTTACTGGGAATTGGTTGCTCAAGAGAGTGCCAAGAACAAATAAAATAAGAATATAACTGCATAGATCAATAGGAATGTCTTTTTTCTAATTTGGACAAGTATTACAAAAATAGTTAGACTACCTAGAGAAGGTTAGAGGTGCTACTAGGGAAAAAAAAAAAAAAAAAAGAGAAGTAGAGGAACAGAGAAACCCTCAGGGGTACTGCAGTGCACAGGTGAATTAACCCAGTTGAGCCCTGGGTGCTTTAATCTTTCAGTAGCACCAAAACTGACCAAGATTTCTAAGATGAAATACGAAAATTGACTTCATAGTGACTTCACAAGAGAGCAGTGAGATAAATGAATCCACTGAAATCTAATTACACATTAAATTCTGTCAGATATTGCTGCTAAAGTTTTAATTTAAATCTGAATGATGTACAGAAAAGCTGTAAGTAATGAAAAGAAAGAAGCTTTATATCCTATAGTGAAAATATGGATGTCTGTGTAAATAACAAGAAAATCCATTTCAGGAGGAAGGAGCCTATCTGCAAACTTCTAACGAGGCTGCAGTAGGTATGTGGTGTCAGCTCTTGATCTCCAATTGCAGAATTTCAATGCTGGAAAATGCATCTCTAGAAAATTATATGATGTTATCCTGTTACCAGAACTCAAAATATGTTATTTCCACTGTGGACATTATTGTCATCTGAAGTCAGGTATGTTTTATACAGCAGTGCTGCCTAACTCACTCCAAAAAGGATGTATGAAGTCAAAGGTTGTTAGGATATTTTCCCTTGAAAATGTGAGCATCCAATATTGTAAGGTGATTTACTTGGGGTGGGATGTGTGTGGGGGGGGAGGAGGGGGAGGAGGGGTACATCATTTATAAATAACCCTTTAAGTGTCTTCATGAGTTAAATACAAATCACACATCAGTTCCTAAATATCATGTGAGTTTAACTCCAGTCTTTTAACATCTGTTTGAGTCAAAACACAGATAGGTCAAGAGATGACACTTGTGTTGTCCAGTCAACAGCATGATTCATGTTGTAGGGTTGGTTGCATAAGCTGACAGGATAATTTAGCCAGCCCTAGCAGCTGCTGTGCTGCTGACACTCATGTGCTGTCCTGAAGAGAAAAAGGCTGAGCACAGCTTGTCTGAAAACATGCTAGCAGTGAAATTTCAGCAGACACAATGCAATGAGAAGCTAAAAAGTTCACTCGAAAACATAAGATCTCACACCCCTGACCTGAAGTTTCAGAAGAAGAGTATCAATGTGGAAGTACAAAGAAAACAAACTATTGAAGAGATGTTTGGGTAGTTTCAGTATGCTTTGAACAACATTCACCAACCTTGCACTGCCTTGGGTGAGAGAAGGTAATGTCAGGCAAATTCAAATCTAATGTAAAGAAAAGCAGAGGTACATCATTCAGAATTAAGAAAGCTTTCACCACCTTAAAAGTGGGTGCAGGATACCCATACGTTTGTTATCTTTTTTTCTTGAATATGGTCACATGTTTCAAAGATACAAAGGGGTGTTCCTTTGTAGTAGACAGGAATACATAAAGGCTTTGAAACAGGAACTCTTTCATTCTGCCCTACTTTGCTTGCCAGCTGTCCTTAATACTTATGCTAACACTCCTATTTGTCTACCCCACATATCTGCTGGGAGTGCCCTTCCTTGGCAGCGAGAATCTCCCAGCCTCAGAGGTGGATTGCTCAATGTCTGACAGTAACTCGGCACCAAAACTCAGATTACTGTGTGTGTTTCTGTCATCCCTGTCTCATGGCTGTTGTATCGCAAAGGCACAACGCAATGTGTGCTCTGCATTAGACGGTGACGTGGTATAAAGATTAAGGCTGAAGGCTGGACCCACAAAGGCCTTTCAAGACTGGAAGGGATGGTCACATCTCTAAGTCCAAAATCAGGATTTTTAACACCTCCTTGCTACTGTCAGCTAAGGATGGTTTCCATACAGCCCTGCACTTTCAGAACTGAGGTTCCCTATTCAATCCAGGCTTTGAACAAAACACAGTTCCTTCAGATTCCCCGGGGGAAAAAAACTGTGGAAGAAAACAGTAGCACAGGTGTTGTCATGATGGAGATGGATATAAAGAGGAAGTGGACAAGGCGAATCTGGCTCTACAGGGAAAACAATGTTATCAGAGTAAATGAATGGGAAACAAAATAATCGAAGTTATCAAACTCAAGTTATGTTTTCGGCAAAAAAAAACCAAACAAACCCACATCTTGGCAGGAGTGACATCACAATGTATTAACTCATTAGGTCTACATCTGCCATATTAGTTAACTTTGCATGTTGCCACAGGCAGTGGCAATGAGCCGAAGACTTCTGTCATGAGTCTGGGACAGCTCCAGGTAAATAAAGTTCACTTAGTTACTTTATTTATGTACAAATCTCTGTTCTAGTTCCCGCTCCCCTGCTTTATTCTCCACCCACGTGTTCCCTGTGTGCACACACAGACCTGTCAGAGAAGCCAAGTCCCTTCTGGGCCATAGCCCATAAGCTCTTTTCCTTTTTCTGGGGAGAATTACCTGCAAAATGCTGCTGAGCTGGGCTTGCAGGCTGATTTGGTAGGAAACTTCTATTCCTCTGCATGTTCTTCTTCTGGTTTAGCAAACTTCTGAAGTAGTGAGTCCATGTGTTTACCAAACCCAGTGTTGCTCATGGAAGTGAGAGCAGCTGGTCCCTGTATTGCTGGTGGCTGAATGCAGCTGAGCTGCTGCAGACCCCTTCTTGGAGACCCCTGGTGCCCTCCGTCCTGGCAGTCCTCGCTTCCTCCAGACCATCCCACCAATCATTTGCTCTGCCAGTAAACTGTGTCTTCAAGAAGCAAAATGTGACACAGTGCATGAGATAGGTCACAGCAAACAAATTGTCCCTTCTGTGTTTTCTGAATGTTCATGGATTTTATGGGGTGCCTCAGTTATATTAGACAGTACAGCTCTTCTGTGGAAAGCTTTCGCAAGCTGATTCACTAATCACTTTTTTCCCTCAGATTCCCTATCTGGGAAGGTAGGAATAAGCTTTTCTTGAAAGGATACATTATCTTGGGAGGACTAGTTACTGGTACATGACTAGTTTTAATGTTTGGCTACTACCATCGTGAAAGCCAAATAGATTTTGTTGTAGAGCACTGCAATGCACTAATGCACTACCTAAATCAGTTTTCAGCATCCCACCCAATACTGGCTATTCCATGATGAGCTGCACACCCTTGCAAGTTCTTTATGCTTATTATAATTTTTTCAATCTAAAATACTGAGTCAAAAATATCTATTCATATTTATGAGCCACACATATTCTGAACAAATAGTAATTTGTCTTAATTTTCTTTAAAATACTTCAATCTTAATTCAAGTTGCTAGTCCTGAAATAATGAATAGTTGTTATCAACTATTCCATGCTATGGATTCACCTCACCACCTCCTCTGAAATGATTGTGTTCTTCCTACCTATGAGATGTGAGGAAACAACCTTACTGGATTTCACCAGAGCTAACTTGGGCCTCTTCAGGTGCCTACTTGGAGGAATCCCATGGGTAAGGGGACTATAAGGTAGGAAGGTCCAAAAAAGCTGGTTAGTATTCAAGCATCTTTCTCCAAGCTCAAGATTGAGTAAGAAATCTCCCTTTGAGTAAGAAATCAAGTAAATGGGCAAGAAAACTGCATGGATGAGCAAGGAGCTTCTGGCGAAACTCAAGTAGAAGAAGGAAGTTCATGGAATATGGAAAAAGGCACAGGCCACTTGGGAGGGATATAGGAACGTTGTCAGAATATGAAGGGATGAGATGAGAAGGGCTAAGGTCCATTTGGAATCAAGGACAAGAAGAAGGGCTTCTTCTTTGAGTACATCAGTAGCAAAAGGAAGACCAGAGAAAACACGGGCCTGCTGCTGAATGAGGTGAGTGCCTTGGTGACAAAGGACACAGAAAAGGTAGTTACTGAATGCCTTCTTTGCTTCAGTCTCTATTGCTAAGGCCAGCCCTCAGGAATCCCAGACCCTGAAGCCAAGAAAGAAAGTCTGGAGAAAGGAAGACTTTTTCTTGGTCAAGGAGGATTGGGTTAGAGATCAAGAAGGCTAAGCTTGACACTCACAAATCCATGGGCCCCAATGGGATACACCCACAAGTGCTGAGTGAGCTGGCGAACGTTATTGCTAAGCTATTCTCCCTTATTTTTGAAAAGTCATGGAGAACAGTAGAGGTGCCTGAGGACTGGAGAAAAGTCAGTGTCATTTCAGTCTTCAAAATGGGCAAGAAGGAAGACCCAGAAAACTACAAGCCAGTCAACCTCACCTCCATTCCTGGAAAAGTTATGGAATAGCTCATCATGGATGTCATCTCTAAGCATGTGGAGGAAAAGAAGGTTATCAGGAATAGTGCACATGGATTCACTGAGGGGAAATCTTGCTTGACCAACCTGATTAGCTTCTTTGATGGCATGACTGTCTGGGTAGATGAGGGAAGAGCAGTGGATGCTGTCTACCTTGACTTCAGCAAGGCTCTTGACACTGTCTCCCATAAGACCCCCACGAGCAAACTCAAGAAGCACGGACTGGATGAGTGGATGGTGGGGTGGACAGATAACAGTGGTCAGTGTCAGACATTTCTTGGAGGCCTAGGACACTAGCAGTGTCCTTCAAGAGTCAGTGCTGGGTCCAGTATTTTTGTTCATCAATGACTTGGATGAAGGGGTAGAGGCCTCCTTAGCAAGTTCACTGATGACACAAAGCTGGGAGGAGTGGCCGATACCCCAGAGGGCTGTGCAGCCCTTCGGGAGGACCTTGACAAGTTGGAGAGATGGACAGAGAAGAACTATCTGAAGTTCAGCAAGGGTGAATTCAGCATCCTGGACCTGGGATAGTATAACCCTGGGCACCAGTACAGACTAAGTGCTGACCTGCTGGAAAGCAGCTCTGCAGAGAAGGCCCTGGGGGTCAAGCTGTCCATGAGCCAGCAGTGTGTCCTTGTGGCCAAGAAAGCCAATGATATCCTGGGGTGCATTAGGAAGAGCATTGCCAACAGGTCGAAGGAGGTGATCCTGCCCCTCCGCTCAGCCCTGGTGAGGCCTCATCCAGAATATTGCGCCCAGCTCTGGGCTCCTCAGTACAAGAGATATGTTGCTCCTGGTGTGGGTCCAGCAGAGCCAACAAACATGATCAGGAGACTGGAGCATCTCTCTTATGGGAATAGGCTGAGGGAGCTGGGCCTATTTAGCTTGAGAAGAGATGAGAGAGGACATCATCAATGTCTGTAAGTATCTGAAGCCAGGGTGTCAAGAGACCGATGCCAGGCTCTTCACTGGTGTCCAGCGATGGGACAAGGGGCAAAAGGCACAACCTGAAACAAAGAAAGTTTCATCTGAATATGAGGAAAAACTTCCTTGCTGTGTGGGTGACAGAACACTGAAACAGGCTGCCCAGAGAGGCTGTACAGTTTCCTTCCCTGGCGACACTCAAAACCTGTCTGGTCATGATCCTGTGGAACCTGTTCTAGGTAATCCTTCTCTAGCAGGGGATTTGTACTAGATGATCTCCAGAGGTCCCTTCCAACTTCAACCATTATGTGATTCTGTGTTATTTTGTGGCATTTACGAACAATGAAGTACCGATCAATTATAATTTCTACTCATACAGCCAAACAGTTGGTGCTAGGATATATATGGTTTTGGAATAATGTGTCATTTTAACCTGTTCAACTTACAGAAATCACATTCTGTACAGAAATCATACAGATTTCTGTACATACAGAAATCCCCAACTGTGGTTTATGCTTAATTATTCAAAGTTATGTTGCCTGGCTTTTCTACTACACCCTGAAAATACACTCCTGTGTGTTTTGAGCTTTGTAGAAGAAAGCAGAATTGCATTTTCATTGTTCTTTGATGAGTATTTAACAGCCCTGCTGTGCTCTGAGCTCTCCTAGAAAGTGAGCCTTGCTAGGAAACTTAAATCCTCCGAGTACAAATTCTGTCCCTCCAATAAGTACAACCACAAAATAGCCTCACAGAGGTCAACCCTGTGGCGTCAGCTTACTAAAGGGAAGCAGAAGCCAATTCACCTCAGAAATAGCTGTGAAACAATTATTTGTACCTTTATCTCTCTCTGTGGGACAAATTAAAACGTGGTCATTAGAGTGGATTTTTTGTGGATTAATATAGACCTTGAATATTGAAAGGTAACATGAGTGGAAGTCAGGGTGATCAAACTAGCTCAGTTATCTCATTTTTTTTGAGAAAACAGGTGTTGTTTTTTTTTTTTCTTATTTGTGTGTCTCATTTGTATGCCTCTTTCTAGGAAGAAACATCAAAGGCCTGCTCTTTTTTTCCACCAGGTGCATGTGGGTATATAAGGTGCTTGGGAACAAACCTTTCACTACTGTTGTTGAAGCAAGGGTAAGAGAACTGATGTTCAGGGAAGAAATGACACTTTTAATTTCATACTTTACAGCTCAAAAATGGTGGTGGTATCTCAATTATTTCTGTACATGAATGAGCTATTGGTGGTTTAAGCATTCTTTGCTGCATTACAGGCTGCTTGTTTTGCTGGAGTAACCATAATAGAGAAATGCAACACTGCCTGCACTGTGGGGCCATATATATTTATGCCACTGAGCAGTGATATATGACTAGCATCAGCTGTGGCAGTGGAGCTTATACAGCAAGATTTGTGTTTCTTACAGGAGTGCTTGCTATAAATATAGCTATAACCACCTACTCGTGTTTTATCTTAAGAATTTATTAATGAATTGTAACAGTTGAGAGTATAGGTAGCTGATAAGAGGTTAGAGCTCCTTTGAGGAGGTTACCCCCATATAGACACAGTTTAAGAAATCCAGGTTCAGCTATAACTCTACGTCACAAATCAGAGCAGCCTTCTTTAGTACTTGAAGTGCTGACTGTAGACATTCCACATTATAATACATTGCAATGCTTGTTTGATTTGTACCTAAGAAGAAATCAACCTGTTCAGCAGCCAGGTAATTATTAAGTGCACGATGTAGAAGATGGTGCTGGATTGATTGCACAAAGCACAGACCAGTGTAACACAGAATCTTCAAGCCTCAAAGAAGGATTTTATTCTTCTTTCAGAAAATTCTTCTTTGGCAATGCTTGCTAATATTTTACTGTTTCTGAATTCTGAGTACATTCAAATCTTAGTAACATGTAGCTTTCCTAACCAACTTGACCTCGCACTCTGGCTGCTCATCTTATGCTAGACTTCTCATCCCTTTATTTCACATACACAACTCTGTTAGGTGCATACAGGAAACATACATCGTGTTATATTGATCAGCCTTCTCCCAGATTTCCCTGTGGATTGGTGGTACAAATGGCACACAGGACAGGGGCCTGATGCAAACTGACCAAGTGATGAGCAAACTGGGTCACAGAATGGTTTGGGTTGGAAGGGGCCTTAAAGTTCATCTATTTCCAACTCCCTTGGCGTAGGCAGGGACACATTCCACTAGACCAGGTCGTTTAAAGCCCCATCCACCCTGGCCCTGAATACTTCCAGGGATGAATCCACATCTCTGGAAAACTTCTCAGGAAGTACCAGTTTATGGAAGCCACAGGCCAGAGATCGTTACTAACTAGTGGCAACAGCAGTCCGGGAAACCTGTTTCCTCAGCTTGAAAGGAGGGAATGAGCCCTCCACACAGCATGTAGCCCGCTTACTTGCTTACTGAGTTTTCTATCGCGCTGTTGACATCAAAGGGTCAACGTGCGGCGTTAGCACAGCGCTTGGTTCACCTTATAGCATTGGCTCGGAGCAACCTGATGGCCGCAGAGCGAAAACAGCCCCGGGCGGCAGGTGACACTCCTCATGTGGCAGGCAGAAGGGCAGCGGGCAGCCCGAGCTCCCCGGTGCGCTGCGCTCACGCCGCCCGGGCCGAGCCCGGCAGGTCAAGGCCAGGTGAGCCCCGGGATCGCTCCCCCGATAAGCGCCCCTACTCCCCGCCCCGACACCTGTTCGGAGCCGCCCCGCAGCGCCCGCGGCCGGGCGGGGCCCCGCCACCGCCGCCCTTAAAGCACGGCCGCCCCCTTCACCTTCCTTCCCTCTTTCCCTCTTGTTTTCCAGCCCCGAGAGCTCCGCTAGCACCGGGCTGGCAACATGGGTAGGTGCTGCGGGGAAAGGTGGGGGCAGCCTGGAGGTGGGTGGCGCGGTGGTAGCGGTCCCCGGCCGGGGGGTCGCGGGAGGGATGCCGCCCCGGGATGAGCACCGCGGGATCCTCAAGCCGCCTCTCTCCCAGCCGAGTGCCCGTGCCGGGCTGTGAGCTGGTAGCATGGCCAAGGAGTCCCGGGCCCCCAGGGCTGGCTCTGCTGTTCGGTGCAGGTCTGAGGACACCTTCGGGTGCTCTTGCTTCTTTATCATCCCTCTTCCTCTGGGGCAGCTCTCCCTCTGGCAATGCTATGTCCTGGCTTTCGTGACCCTGCCTTGAAACCCCGAGTGAGAGCCGAGTGATGCTGCCTTGGCCTTTGTAAACTCTTAGAGACGAGCCCCTGGCGGGTGATGTTTATCCTACACTTTTAAAGCATGTGGGGCTTAGGATCTCAGCACAAATTGGTATTTCTCACACGTTAAATAGTGCTTTTTCATTGAGACTGTTTACCTAGGATTGACCTAGTGTTTTTTAAATGTATTGAGACACAACTTGAAGATTCAGATAAGGGCAGAGTCCATTTAGTGAATTAATCCTGATGATTTATTCTTATCTGAACTGGTAGTAGTAAATGCACAAGTAATAAATGTAAATGTGCAAATAGTGTTTTTCTGTGGTGTAGCTCAACATTGCCCTTTGCTGGACCCTGGGTCCTGCAGTGTTGGAGCACGTTGGTGTGTCTCTCCTAGCAAGCAGCTCCTGAGCTGGAGAAACCCTGTCTTACACAAGGAAGGAATCTAAGATATAAAAAAAATTTAAAAAAAAAAAAAAAAAAAAAAAAAAAAAAAAAAAAAAAAAAAAAAAAAAAAAAAAAAAAAAAAAAAAAAAAAAAAAAAGGAGAGAGATAGAGAGTGCTATTGCATCTTCAGCAGGCAAATCTGTGTTCTGGGGACAAGCAGCTGTAGTAATGAGCAGGCAGAACCTGGCAATGGGGCTGCCCAAGGGGCACTGGGGTCTCAGCCAACTGAAAATGGTGATGGCTCTGGGAAGAGAGAGAAATGTGATGCAGCTGGATCTGCTCATGTGATATCAGGCTTGCTGCCTTATAGGTTTACTTGGGTGGTTTTTGTGTCAGTGTTTTTCAGGAATAGCACAGTGTGAATAAGGGACTCTTGGAGTCACTGATGCTGCTGATGGTAGCAGCATCCTTGTGGAGGTGCTGGAAGTCTGCTCCAGAGAGCAGAGGCAACAGGTTTGGCTGGGCCATGAGTCAGGTGCCAGGAAAGCAGGCTTGCTCTGGAGCCAGAAGCATCCTCAGTGACAGTGTGTGTGTGTACAGATTTAGCCTGGCCATAGACGTGAAGTATTTCAATCTCATAGATTTGCTGCATGGAGCAAGGCAATGCACTTCCATCTTGTATCATGGAGTGTGAGCTGCAAGAGTTGAAGCATCCCACTGTATCCCTCTGACTGCAGGGAACCATACTGGTGGGAGCTGCTGGGGAAGGGGTTGGCCCACTGATAAATAATTGTTTAGATGCAGTACTAAAGCCAAGAACTGAGTGGCTTATGTCTTTACATTTCTTAAAAATATTTAATCTCTTAAGGGAATACAAAGGGCCAACTGTTTGGAGCTGTATATTGTATATGCAGAGCTCTTCAGTATTTTGTGGAGAAAATGAGCAGTTGTGCTTGTCACTCTATGTGGGGAGAGAATGAGAGGTGCTGAGGGTTGCCTCAAAGAGGGACTGCTCCAAAATGGCACTAGCAAACCTCAGATTTATCACTGAAAATGATCCAAAATGTTGAGTGCTCTGTGCTGTTGTAGCTCGAACTCTGAAGCTGCCTGAGGTGGAATTCTCAGCTAATTTAGGTGCCTCTGTTGAAATGACTTTAATGCTACTGGGAGTTTCCCCAATCCTCTATGTAAAAGCAGAAATGAGGGGTAAAGTCAAAATGGTTGAAAATTAAGTGTATCTCTTAAACACTGAAGTTAGACAACTTTGTCTGAAAAAAATGCCTCTGTGATGTCCTCTGTGTAAGGTTTCTTACAGAGGTGATACTTTTACCGTTTGGAAAGGAAAAAATGCAATCAACAGCAAGTTTCTTGATATTTTTGTCCCAAGGCTTAGCTAACAGACAGGAGCTGCTCAAACTATTGTTTTCAGTACATGTCACAAAAAGCTGGCAATATGACAGGTGTGCTAGAAAGGCCAACAACTGGAAATAACTAAGGAGTTGCTATGAAGATAGTTTATCACTAACACCTTAGTATCCTTCAGTGTATCTGCTCACATGGGTTGTGAAAGGGACATTGCCAATAACTTTAACTCATGTACCTGCATATGCCCCAAATTTGTTGTGTTAGCACCTTCAGAATGTTACTTGCTCCCTAGGAAAATATATTCTTGAATTACCTGCTGTCTCTGTTGTGAAGGCACTTGTCCAGCAAGTGAAGGAAAGAATCAGATTAATCAGTTTTAATAACTTCTGGGAATTATTTTATTTAGTATCATGTCAAACACTATAGTGTTGCTGTCAGCTGTTTTTATCTGTTGTGAACTCTGGACTAAATAATCATTTTGGCAAAGATACTTTTCTTATAGAGATCTATTGTGGGCATGGTTTACAAGCAGGGATTTCAAAGTTCACATCTTGTCTTATCTTAAGGATAATGAGTTCACTCATGTGGTTTTATGCGAAATGTTGACATCCACTATCTAGCACAGTGAAAGCTCAGGCTACAAGCCTGTCCCCTGGGCCAAGCAAGCCCTGCAGGACATTGCTTGGAGGGCTGCCAGGGATAGTGAGCCTGCCATGAGCAGCTGGAAGTGACTTTGGGGCTGCGCTTTAGTTGTCTGCTCTTACTACCCTCAGTGGGATTCCCCTGTGCTTCCAGGTCTTCCTAGGTTAATTTTCAGGTTGTGGGAATGCCTACTAACATAGATTGCTCAGCTGGACTGCATATTCAGTCCTCTTTAACTGAGCTGTGGGAAGTTTGTCCCTTTTTGGGACTTAACCTCCATCCCTGGCAGGACATCTTTTAGTCTATTCATTACTTATTTGCCTTTAAGGTAACATCTCTGAGAGTGAATTGAAACAGGATTCATCTTCTGTGAGTGGCTGGATGGTCTACCACCACCTTAAATGATATGTGGTGAGCAGTCATAGTAGGATGGGATGCTTTGTCTTGTCAGTCCTTCTGAGTATTTCCTGTGACTTTATGCACATCCTGAAAAACCTAAGGCAATCAAGTGATGTTTTGCCTAATAACCATGAAAAGTGTCCCTTTAGTAAACTGAATATTTACTCATCCTGAAAAATACTATGCTTGTATTACGTTATTTCAAGCTGACCTTTCTTTGAATCATCCGCTGATTTTAAATGAGTATTACTTACTACTTTCCATTAACATCTGTTTTCTTTTTTCTCTCCACAGCTGGAAGAGGTAAGGGCAAATCGGTAAGTATTGTTTTCTCTTATAAAAAGTTGCTATACTGTCTTTGGGTTACATTGTTTTGGTAGCTTTAGCAGTACACAAAATAACAATCACTCTATAAACATACATTAAATGTATAAAATAGTGAGTTACTGGCCAACTGATGCAAAAGCAGCCTTTTAGTTTAAGTCCTAGCTAAGCATAAATGTGCTCACCATCCTGATAACAAATCTGAAGAGCCTGTGCTGACTGAGCAGACATTGGTCCCTAGAGCCCATCCTTCTTGTGACTGAGTTGTCATCATCCACCAGCTCTCCTTTAGGACTCTTACTTTTCAGTGGTAGTTCTTGCTCTTGAATCTTTGAACTGTTAATGACATGTCTCAGCAACTCTCTCTCTGTCTTTGCTTTTCTTATCTTACAAGGTTTTACTCCACAGACTTTCGCTCAGCTGAGTGGCTTCCTCAGTAGCCAAAGTCAAAGCTGTGAAGTGGGGTGGTGGTGTCCCCAGGGCAGGGCAAAATTACAGAGAGCATTGTAAAACATAACCTTCAGGTTACCTCTTTGGTGGTGGATCCAGTGCTTCCTGGCCACTGAGGATTACAGCAGAAAAGGTTTTGGTGGTAGATGCGTATTTGCACATGTACACTGTAAAGGGGGGACAGTATAGTGCAAAACAAGGACAAGTATAGGTCATATATTATCATGGATTAATTGCATAATCTCCTTGCTTGTAGCATCTTGGAAAAACAGAAGGCTTTTCACCTTTGGAAAGACCCAATAGCTTTCTCCTGCCTGCTCAGCTCCAGCTGTGACTAGCAGATCCCTTGCAGTTCAGGGGCAAACAGTAAAAGCCCACCAGTGGCTGCTGTGCCACCATGTGAATGCAGCGTGTCTCCACCAGGCACATAAGCACTAGTGGCTTGAAACAGAAATCCAGCCTTGTTGGATTGTGACTCCCCAGACCAACACGTAACACCCTCTTAAACAATAAGGTGGTGGGTAGGATGATGATGTAATGCTGGGGATGTTTGTGAGAACCCCAAAATGGTCAAAAAGATTTTAGTGAGGTTTTGTGACATTCTGGTGGGGATGGGTCCCACCAGCTCCTGGTCCAGGACTGCTCTGCCTCTTTTCTCTCTGTGGGCAGGATAGACGTGGGGAAGACTTTGTTCCACTTCAGGAGCAGACATTCTCTGCTCTCCAACTGGGCTATTCCCAATTACACTGGCAGAAACAAGTCATGCAGTCTGGGTTACTATTTCAGTGACTAACCTAACACGTGCTGAAATCAAAATCTCTTGGGTATATCTCATGGCTGCTGAACCAAACCTTCACAGTGTGGTTCTCTGTCTGTCTCCTCAGGAGCATGAACATTTGCATGGCTTAGGGGGATGGTGTGCAGGCAGGGCAGGAAGCGTTTGTCTCTGTGAGCTCCACCAACAGCTGTGTCCAAGTTGGAAGTAATAATCCAGAGCTCCTGCCCTCTCCAGCTGAGATAAATGGGCACTTTCAAGTGAAGTGTAACTAATTTTTGGATACAAGTGGATGATCTTCCTTTGGAGACACCCCTTTCTGCCCAAGCAGAATGTGATAAATCAAGAGTGGCAAGTTTATATTTACGGCTCAAATTTTGATTGCACTAAAGCTAGATGAGTCCCACTGGCACTTACTTGACATTGGGTTCTTTCAGTGCAGCCTGCTTATCAAACCATGGGTAGGATGGGCACTACGTACTTGGTTCTGATAGTAACAAAGATCAACACTGCTCAGGCTGCTCAGACATCCTCACGACTGAGTCAGATATGTCAGCAATACTCTTGCCACTTTCATTTCTTTTGCAGCATTCACAAAAAGCCTGTTGTGGGATGCAGGTCTTGAAGTCTTATGTTGTTCACTGCAGCTTTGCTGGAGACATGGGCTCTCTGATTTAATTGTCAGGCAGGATGTCCCCATGTAAGGTTTCTTTCCTTCTGATCTATAAAGTTAACTTTTTTCTGTTTCATGTGAAATACTGGCTTAATTCCTGAACCCTTGCAATCCAAACAATGCTATTTTTTTCAATCAAGCCTAAGAAGCATAGGAAAGAACTGTTTTATCTCTGGAATGTTCTGAGACTTATTAAAATCTAGTTTTTTGATACTTGCAGAATTAAACCAATAAAAATAGATTTGTAAAGAAGAATTATGTTTACATTGCATTCCCATTCATTTTAATAGGAATGATATCAGGTATTCATCCACTAAGAAAAGCAGATGATTACAAATTAAACTTCAAATTCTACTGACAATGTCAGATTTGTACCTGATGTATGCTTTTTTCCCTTTGTCTTAATGGCAAGAACTCTGTTATGAGCTACATGACTATGATCATTGACATGCCTTTTGCAACAGGTGAAGGTTCAGTAAATCTGGCATCTAATGCCATACCATTTTAGGTTAGGAATGAAGTCCATTCTATCAAGTCTGAAGAAATTAAGAATTTTTCAAGCAGAATATTTTTAAGCATGGGGAGTTTTTCTGAAAAATTTGCTTGAACAAAAAGTTTGAACGTTTATTTTTCTCAACTACAAGTGTTTAAGAATAACCCCAGGCTTCTAAATGTGGTGTGCTATGGGTTATGTGTTGGCTTTGGATTATTTTTTTTTTCATAAACATTGGCTTTTTGCATATTTTTAGATACCAATCAAGATTGCTCTAAGGGTTAGGTGCTGGAGACCTCAAATCTGTACACTTGAAGGTCAGATATGGCATTGCTAAAGATCTCTTGCAAAGGGCAGATGAACAGTGTGTAGAGCTCTGGGAACCAAGAGGGAAAAGTGAGAACTGACTCGTGGTTCGTGTAAACCGTTGTCATTCCCCCAGAAGCCCATGCAACCTTCTGATCCTGAGTACCCACCCACTTCCACTGAGTTCATATTTACCTTGCTCAAGCTGTGGGTTGCAGTGAGCAGTGTTAGTTTGTGTTGCACAGCTCTGATCTCACACTGTCTGTCTCTTGCCTCCAGACGCTCTGCTCTGGCTTCCCTCTGAGCATCTTCTTCATCGTCATCAATGAGTTCTGTGAGCGGTTCTCCTACTATGGCATGCGAGGTATGTCCTGTATCTCCCTGTGCTGACCACGTATTACCCGACCCTGACTTTGGTTTCTAACCCATTGTTTTGTTCGTCTTCCTACAGCTGTGCTCGTTTTGTATTTCAAGTATTTCCTGCACTGGGATGACAACTTGGCCACGGCCATCTACCACACATTTGTTGCCCTGTGTTACTTGACACCTATCCTTGGAGCAGTCCTTGCGGACTCTTGGCTGGGAAAGTTTAAGTGAGTGCTTTCTCAGAAAACAAACAAACAAAAGTCTTGAAAGCTCACCTGAAATCAGTGTTACATAAACCATCACCTAAAACAGCAGCTCTGAACACCTTTAGAGCTGATGTTGACTACTCCAGGATAGTTTGTTTTATTTGACCAAAACTTAAGTTTTTAATTGATTGATCTCAGGCTTGAAATAGCACTGTTAATTAACAAATGTTCCAATTCTGCTAATCACTTGAGGGTAGTAGCGTGCTTTCCCAGCATACTGCATGTTTTTCCTCTCACCTGGACAAAATGTAAGCTAAACTAAGGAAAGTATTCACCAAGCTGTGAAAATAGATACTGGAGATTATAGTTACATTGGACAGCCTCTTCATCTACTGCAGGTGGTCAATGAAATAGTGAATTAACTGGGACTTAGCAAAAGTTTTAAAATACTGTATGAGTATAAAATACTACTGAATTGAGAGTTCAGTGAGAGTTCTTACTGAGTAGCCATTCTGTCTTTAAATCATATATTCTGTGTTTTTTACCTGTGTGCTAGTTGTTCAGGAAAGTACCACTGAAGTTCTTTGAAAGGTAACCAGATTATTTCCAACAGCCTTATCGTGCTCTCCTTTACTAATGTCTTGATTCTAATAGTGTTTACTTTACCTGAAAAAAAGCACGATAAAGATTTTATGGAAGGTTATGAGTCATGAATGTTAGCTGACTTGTCAAAGGTCTCCCAGAGATGAGAGATGAAGCTGTCTATGCTGTGCAGTCAGCTGCACCATCTTCTGCTGTGCTGACAGCCCTGGGGAGCCCAGGACTGTGACCACTGCCCTGTGTGCTCTTTGGAGCTGGTCTGAGCAGTGTGAACTCACAGCAAGTAGTTGGATATATTGCAGATTGCAACCTAAATATGTTGTGTACTTGCTTGTTTAGATGGTATGGTTTATTTCTTTTTAATCCATTTTGGCTGTTACTTGTTTTATCAAGATGAAGCTTTGCAGACCTTGCATCCCTTCTCCTTTGGTACTTGTTAACTTACAATTGTAAACTTTCTCCCAAGCTGTTAGGCAACTAAAGTAATGAAATTGAAGTGCTGTTTAAAAAAAAAAATCCATTTTATCTATTAAATATCACTAAACAGCAGATTGGCTGTTACCCCGCTTTATAAATTTTTTTACTCTGCTACAGGAAAGAGAATTTTAAGTCAGAGAAACTTTGTTGTAAAGAAGAATTTGTTTGTGCCCCTCTTGTGTCAGGGTGCTGCTCCAAGCTTGCTGTGAAGATCTCTGGCCTCTGTCAAATAGAGTTGACTTGTCCTAGGTCTTGGCGCCTGCCCTTCACTGTCATGGATTGCACTGGGTTTGGGACTGCTTTTCCTACAAAATGGGTTTTTTAATACTTTCCTATCACTGCATCACATTTCTTCTGCTTTTACTCCAAACTGGAGAACTGGGTCTGTGCCTGTTGAATGGAGGCTCACCCACGGAAGCAAATGAACATGGATTAAACTACAGTCACATGATAAAAGTCCATAAAATTAAAACGGAGAATGTTTTTACATGTAGAAAAGAGGATTGGACTCTAAAGGCAGGGGGTGGGGGCTGGTGATTCTGCAATACTACCCTCCTAGGCACCTCCTGGTAGAGGAAGTCAGGCTGAAAGCCTACAACCTGTGTTCTTCAGTGCTGCTCTTGCTCTAATCTGAGTGTGAAGATGTTCATACACTTACAGGCAAGTGGGAGAACAGAGTTGTAGTTCACAACACTATTTTGGTGTAATTTCCATTATTAAAGTAGGTTTTTATTTTTTTTTTCTTCTTTTACTCTAGCAACTAAAATGTAAAATAATACAGAGAATATTTAGTGATATTAAAATCAGTGTAAGTGGCATATTTGTGTTGCAGAGTAGTCCATTTAAAATCCACCATATGCAAAAGATAATAATGGCATTCTTGAGTCGGTTATTAAAAAGGCAACCACTGAAGAAGATATTTAAATATCTCCCATGACCTGGTCATATCTAGAGAATCCATTTGTCATCTTGACTTGTTTAATTAAACAAGACTACCTAAAATAATAACAATAAAAAAGTAGAATTGAATACTGTGGCAGTGGTCTGGAGACAAATTTTTACACTAGCTTTTGACAAGTTCAGTCCTTATTGTATCTGTTAATTGTGCTTCTTTACTAAACATCTTTGAAACAAGCAAAATTCTGCTTTACCTCTGTAATCTGCATTATCTGTGTGCATTGTATGTGTGTAACTGTATTAACATACCTAAAAAAAAAAAAAAATATGTATCGCCTCTCTTTACAACAGGACCATTGTCTCCCTGTCCGTTGTCTATACGATTGGACAGACAATCTTGTCTGTGGGTTCCCTAAATGACCTGACGGATCACAACCGAGATGGCTCTCCTGATAACATACCATTGCACATGTGAGTTGCCTTGTATACGTTTTGGGTTTTTTCCAGGCTGATTAACAGGACGTCTTACACCTTAAATTTATGCTACTTGAATTTCATCTGTCTTTCAATCAGTCTAGTATTTATGCTTTCAGAAAGAAAACAAAGTGATTTTTTTCCCTCCCCTTTTTCTCTTTTCTCCTTTGTTCCAGTGCCCTGTCCATGATTGGTTTGATCCTCATTGCACTTGGTACTGGTGGGATCAAACCTTGTGTGTCAGCATTTGGTGGAGATCAGTTTGAAGATGATCAGGTAAGCGTCTTTCAGATTTTCAGTTATACAGATACTCTAACTAATGCTTTACTATTATAATACTCTAATAATGTACATATTTAGACATATGCATTACTGCAGTGTTTCCTGAGTAGCTGAAGAAGGAGGTACTTAACTATTTGTCTTGAAATGTGAAAACAGACTTGCTGATTCAACAATCTAGGCTCATCAGTGTGGTTCCGGCTAAGCTTTTCTAAACATTTTTCTGTTTTTACTGTAGGAAGAACAAAGAAGTACCTTCTTCTCTCTTTTTTATTTGTCCGTTAATGCTGGAAGTCTGATATCTACTATAGTCACCCCAAATCTCAGAGGTAAGGCCATGCATTTGCTTATAACATACATCAGAAAAGGATGAGTGTTGGATTGCAATCTAGTTAGGTTTGAATTTAAGTTCTGTTCTCTGACACACTGGAGTTTCCAGCGTGTCATTCAACTTCTCACAGGCAAAGTACTGTCAAAAACAAGCCAGTCTGAGACCTAAATAAGCCTTTAGAATCAGAAGTACGAGATCCGAAGAGACATGTTGGAGCTGACAGCTTGTACTCCTTAATGCATGTTTTAATTCTGTGAAGATACAAATGTGTCACCTCTTCCAATACCTTTAAAACCATCACACTAGAAACAGTTGTGTTTGCTGGGAAGGGAAGCGGGGAGAGAATCCTCTCCTCTGAAAGTGAAGGGTATTCTGAAGTGTGTCCATGCTAAGTACAGAAGCAACAATACATGTAGTAACACATTTATCCATGTGACAAGGTAAATAACTTCTCATATTGTTGAAGAAGAAAGTTATTTTCTCTTCTGCTTGTAAATAATAACATGACCCTAAACAAAAAGCAAATGATTTGCTAATCTGTATGCATGCGGAATTCTGTGGCAAGATTACACAGATGGTGCTGTATGGATGTGCTTGCCAGGAGTTTGAGGAAGGCTTTTCTCAAAAAAAAAAAAAAAAAGGAAACAGCATGTGAGTTCTGGAATAATAACCCTAAAGCACTGGGCTGAAATTCTGGCCTTTGGATTTCTTGACTGGAAGGCTGTGTAGACATGTTTGAGAGGTTTGCTTAATGCAAATTCTCTCCTTTGCCAAAAAGGAACTAGAGATGCATAAGGCACAACATGCATCTTCCTTGCTGATTGAGGGTGAAAACTACCTTGGAAGAAAAAAAGACAAATTCAGCTGAGGGAGGTGATAAACTGCCATGTACTGTAAAGGTTTAACCAAAAGGCTAATACAACTAAATCAAGACATTAGTTAGCTGCAAGCTAGCTTTTTTTTTTCCCCCAATCAGACTCTCTTCCAGATGTCCCTTCCAACCTCAACTTTTCTGTGATACCTTTTATTACTGAGAAGCGGAATTATTTAATTTGGATACCGATCATCCATTCTGTGGATGTCAGCAGAGAGGCTTGTTGTTCCCCCATGAGTAAACAGTGAATGTGAAGTACAGAAATCATATGTAAAACATCAACAGTGCTGACTGGGACTTTAATGTTACTTTGTACTTCAGCTACGGAGTGTGGCATTCATACCAAACAGCGATGTTACCCGCTAGCTTTTGGAATTCCTGCTATCCTCATGGCTGTCTCCTTGAGTAAGTGGTTCTGTTGCCATCTTGCTACTTCAGTGATTAGATGATAATGACTTCATAATGAAAAAGTGATAGAAATCTCCAGGTAATACCTCTACTAAGACCTGAATATTTCTGCAGTTTTTGACTTAAATTTTTTTTCATGGGTGGGATTAAACTGAAGCACTCACTTTTCCAGAAGAGAGTGATGTGCCAGGAGAGACTGATCAGGCTGGGGAGAGGCATGAATATACCTTTGAATTCTACCTATTCTGTAAACTTCTGTCTATATTTCTTGGACTACTGGGATATATAAATAGATCTTTTGAAAGTAGTGTGAAAACTCTCAGAAAATGTGTTTTGGAAGTTATCTCTGGTCCCGGAATTCAAACTGCATAAGGTAATTGTCCCTGCACTGGAGAAATCCCTTACCTGGTATGTCACTATTTCTCAACCACCTGCATTTTTATTAGCTGTGCTACAGGTCACTTCCTGAGCCTGACTGCTACAGCACAAAGACCAAGAAACTGGGGGGTGCCATTATGTACCACAGTATCTCTTGTGATCATGGTCCTGAGCGGGAGCCCACCCAGCTACCAGTGACCCCACCTTGTCTGTGCGCTCAACCTGAGTTGCACGATGGCTGTGGGGGCTTGTCTATGTCCTGCCCTGCACATGGGAGGGTGAGGCTGAGGAATGTGCCCTGGGCACGGGAGCAGAGGACACCTTGGTGAGTCCTGCAGTTCAGGCAGAGCCTCGTGTCCCTGTATGATGTGAGCTGCTGCATACTGAACTCCTAAAAAGGAACCGTACAATAAAGCCAGAGCCAAGGTCCCAAGTGGTCCTAGTTTTGACCATCCCTCAATCAAGCTGACCTCCCACTGAGCGCTTACCTTGAGAGTTTCCGGATTTAGTTTTTTGTCTTAAATAGAAGCATCTGCTGGTATTAATTTGATTTATTTTACTGTATCATAGCATGAGAATAGGCCATTTCATTGCTCATTAGGAGGCTTATTTCCACCCTGATCTAACTCTGTAACTATTACAGTTTTCATACTAAATTATTTGCCACTATTTTAATATAATTCTGAGTTGCTTTTGTTTTCTGTTTGCATGTTATAGTTGTGTTTGTAGCTGGAAGCAGAATGTACAAGAAAGTTAAACCTCAAGGAAATGTAATGCTTCAAGTTTGCAAATGCATTGGAGTAAGTACTGCTTTTATTCCCAAAATCACTGTCGGCAATTCTTAAACCTGTTCTGTAAACATGCCTAGATCAGAAATCTGTCATAATATGAGGGAAGGTTCTAAGGTCGTTTCTTTCATTGATGGCACCTCCAGGTTTAGACTGCCTTTTTAAAAGTATATCTTGATTTATACACAAATTATACAAGTGAATTTATGCATAAAGGAAACAAAGTAAGATGTCAGTGACATGTAAAAGCTTATCCCAGCTTCTGGGATTAATTTCTTACACATTTGTGCACCTTTCTGCAGCCCTGTAGTAAGAGACAAACATGCCTTGACCTGAGTCAAGAGCAGAGCTACCAGTACATCTTATCAGCGAATATTTATTGCTTATTAAAAGAATGTTATTTACAATGCAGAGGTATATTGATTCCCACTGCATTAAGGAAGCTGGGGGTTACATATCGGTGTGAGCCTGGTAGGAAGGGAATGGAATCTGCATTAGTAGATTTGCAATAGATTTTTGCAGTGTCTCAACTTTGAGATCAGGAGATTTTTTTTATTTATGGACTTCTTCATTCTCCATGCAGCCCTTCCAGCTTGTTATGGTCTCACCCATTGCTTATCTTGTAAGCACTGTCAAACCCAAATCTCTACAGGTGACTTCGGCCATTGCTTAGAGTGCTGCTCCTGAGGCCCACCTCAGCCTTGCATATTATTCCATGTGGAAAATCTTGGGAGTTCTTTGGGATGATATTCATGTAGATTCAGTGTCAGGGTGTGAGGCACATCCACAAGATGGAGCTTCTTATACTGAAATGTACTCTTATAGCCATTCAGTTCTGAAAATCTGTGCATATGACCCTGCTCTATTTATTGTTGTACCTAAGTAAGTCTGAAGAAGACAGGTCTTCAAGCTCCCAACATGATCCCACATTTAGAGAGACTACTCTCACATGTGCGGTTCACCTAATCCCAAGTGCACACTCCACTGGATATGCAGTGTGAGGCCTTAAATGCAATATTCCCATAGATGAATTGGAGCAGTTAACAGAAGTAACCTTTAGCACCCTCTAAACATTAGAAGTGGGAGCATAATCTTAAATGACAAAACAGCTCATTGCATTTATAAATATTTGTAGTGCCGTTAAACAGTTCTGTCTCTCCTCAGTTTGCCATCAAAAACCGGTTTCGGCATCGCAGCAAGGAGTTCCCCAAGAGAGAGCACTGGCTGGACTGGGCAAGTGAGAAGTATGATGTAAGTCTTGTTCGAGCCTTTTCTGCTGTGATATCTCCCCTGATCCTCAGCTTCTCTCTGTCTGCTCCGAGCCATTGCCTCAAGCACTGGACGAATAGTTTTGGGCCTCTCCATCATTTAGTAGCGAATTATCTGGCTCCCCTGCAGTTGCAGGTTATCACCTCAGCTCCTGTGGGGGAAAGCTGTGTGAGTCAATGCTCTCTGTAATTATAGGCTGTCCAGGGAAATTCAAGGAAGATGAAGAAAATACTTTCCCTTGCCCAACAAATACAAACACTTGGAAGTTTTTGGGTTAGGAAACTAGCAAGTTTCCTTTCTCAACTTGTTGTTTCTCTTGGTAAACAGTCTTCAAACAAAATATGCTGGTTTAATGACTGCAGAGGGGAAAAATGGGAATGGTGCTGCTGCCTCTCATGGTTAATGCACAGGGCTATAATACTTGTCTTGGGATGAAACTGCAGAATTATGATTTGGAATTTCAGTTGAAGTGGGTAAACACTGCATTCCCTCTGGCCTCAGTATAATTTGTAACCATGATTCTCGAAGCCTTGTGTCCCATTGTCCCCAACCATGTTGCTTGCCTCCTATCTGCTTTGCCCAGTTGTCAATGGAAGCACAAACCTTAGCCTGTCACTTTCATTTTCCTTTTGCCTGTATGCTTTGTTCATATGTTAAATTCCTCTGTTGCCTGTCCTTCAAATGTCTTCTTCCTAGAAAAATAATGCAGCACTAAGTGCTGAAACTCATGCTGCCATCAGTATATATGCAAAGAAGATCAGGTCTCTCTAATACCAGTGTCCCCTTCCACACATACAACCCTTCCCATATCCACAATCAAACTTTGTATTATTTTAACAGAAATAATCAGAAGTACCCACAACATGGGAAGTTTAGTATGTGAGTAAACATTACCTGATGGGTCTCTGCCTGTTGCTGTGCTGTGAATAGCAGTCTGTAACTGTCTTTTTTCTTACCTTTTTTTTTTTTTTTTTTTAACCAATTTCTCTTGTGTAATTCTTGTTTGCTGCAGAAACGGCTGATTGCTCAGACTAAGATGGTGTTGAAGGTGCTTTTCCTTTACATCCCTCTCCCCATGTTCTGGGCACTTTTTGACCAGCAGGTAAAGTGGAAATTGTTTGGCTTGGTAATTAGAGCTGTACACTATCACTCTCTGTACTCTGAGGTCACCAGACATAAGAGGTGTGTATGGGAGGGTAGAGAAGCAAATTTTTTAACCTGGTTTTGATGCAAAAGGGTAGTTACTGAGTCCTGCTACTACAGGATGTTCTGTGGTCAGGGTAATCTCAGTTTATCTGAGCATGCCCAGGACTGATTCAGTGACTGAGGCCTCTCCAAATTTTGTATCAGACCAGGACTCGGGATGAAACAGGAATTTAAATTTTTCTTACTTCTAATGTTTCTTCCGTTGTCAGTTGTGAGATGAAATTTAGGGTCCTTGAACAAATGATGTAGAGAATCAGGGCTTAAATGATCTGGATACCAGTTTGCTTAATCACTTGCACCCTGTTATAAATGCAGAATCACAGAATATGCTGAGCTGGAAGGGATCCATAAGGATCATCTAGTCCAACTCCTGGCCCTGCACAGGACCACTCCCAAGAGTCACACCACATACCCAAGAGTATTGTTCAAACACTTTTTGAATTCTGACAGGCTTGGTGCTGTGACCACTTTCCTGGGGAGCCTCTTCCAGTGCCCTTTTCACCCTCTGAGTGACAAATCTTTTTCTATATCCAACCTAAACCTCCCCTGACACAACTTCAGGCCATTCCCTTGGGTCCTGTCACTGGTCACCTCAGAGAAGAGATCAGTGCCTGCCCCTCCTCTTTCCCTCACAAAGAAGTTGTAACTGCAATGAGGTCTCCCCTCAGACTCCTCTTCTCCAGGCTGAACAGATCAATTAACCTCAGCCGCTCTTCACATGGCTTCCCTTCAAGGCCCTTCACCATCTTCATTGCCCTCCTTTGTACGCTCTCTAATAGCTTAATATCTTTCTATATTGTGGTGCCCAAAACTGCACAGAATATTCAAGGTGAGGCCACACCAGTGAAGAGCAGAGCGAGACAATCCCCTCCCTTGATCAGCTGGTGATGCTTTGCCTGATGCCCCTCAGGACATGGTTGGCCCTCCTGGCTGCCAGGGCACTGCTGACTCATATTCAACTTGTCTTTCACCAGAACCCCCAGGTCACTTTCTGTGGCACTGCTTTCCAACATCTCATTCCCCAGTCTGTATGAACGTCCAGGGTACTTCAAGCAGAAGTATAAGCCTATGACTCCCATTCACTTGGTGAACTGAGAACTCATGACTCACGAAAGCAACTTTCATAGTTATGCGTTGAATTATGAATTTAGGAGAACATCTGAGAGAATGTCTGGGCTTGAAAGCTTTATCCAATGCAGATGGATAGCAAGTTTGGTGCAGATTCCCTATACCCTGCTGCTTCAGTACCCATGAGCTGTAATGATCCTTGTAACCTGTTACAATTAGGTAGTTCTGCTATGAAATTCAGAGCTAAATACTCATTATGTGAATAAAAACTCATATCTTGGACAGTGGCACATTGCAGGTGGTTAAAGGCTCTCGCCACAGATGCAGTAATAAGCATTCTGCTCTCACCCTAGGCTCAGAGTAGAAGTCAGCCCCACTTGACCCAGCTATTGGCAGGTTTTTGAGGCAGAGGGCTCAGGGTCTGCTGACTCTGCTGGGCTGTGTGAAGGAAGGATGGATTTATGGGAGGTGTGGACTGCTTGCGCTCAGACAGGCAGCACACAGATGCCTGGGTGACTTCTATGCACAGCACACAGCAGTGCCCTGCACAGGATGTCCCTGCCAACTCTCCAGCTAATTTCTGCATCTAAATTATTTTCCACTCTATTTCACATAACAAGCAAATGAAATTAAATGGACCATGAGGATCACTTTGTTCAAATGTTTATGTTGTAGAATAAGAATACTCCCAAAGCTAGCTTTATTTTTTTGTTGTTGTTGTATTGCATGTTTTTCCCAACACTTTACTTATGAAAACAATTCAAGAGGAACTTTGGAAGATCGATTTACTATGACATCTAATTTTCCTCTTCTTTTATTAAGGGATCAAGATGGACACTGCAAGCCACAGCAATGAATGGGGATTTTGTAAGTTAATTTTTATTCCTTTTTTTTTTTTTTTTAAAGTAACGCTTTTCAAACACTTACTTGTTGTCATAATATTAACAACTATTTATTTTTTCTTCACCAGGGTATTCCAGTTCAACCAGACCAAATGCAGGTACATTTAATCTTCTATCTGCTGATTTCTTCTGAAAGATTATTTACATATTGCCCTTCGTTTAATAAAAAAATACTTTGAAAAATACTTAATTTTTTTCTCTTCTCATGTTCATCTTCAACAGATTGTGAATCCAATCCTGATTGTTATAATGGTCCCAGTTGTAGATTCTGTTGTTTATCCTTTAATCAAGAAATGCAAGATCAATTTTACGTAAGTTGATGTAATTACCTGACTTCAACAGAGGCTTGTTTTAGTGTTTTCTTTAAATGGAGCTTCCAGCCCTAATGTAACAGTAGTGTATTGAAAATGGGTTAATATTTATAAGAAATTAGAACGTAAAGAAATACAGAATATTGCAAGGGGTGTGCAGAGGCACCACAGAGTAGAGTCTAATAGTGAAGTAACAGTATTTTCCAGTTAAGGACAAAATCTTTTGATTGCAGGAGATGTTCTTTACTGCTTTCCACATCCCCTATGTCTACTCTCTCTCCTTCCTCAAGAATATGAAGTAGAAATACAACATATATTCTTACTGTGTGTCATGTTTTGGGCTTAAAACTACCTGAGACATAAGATGTGTTTCCTCTTCAGTCCCAGCGAGGAGTCTGGCTCACTGAATACTTCTAGCTGGATCCTCAGAGGGCATTACATGTTATTTTTAATGTTGGTAATGAAGTGGTGGCTAGCACTTGCAAGAGAGCTTGGAGAGGCAGAAGAGAATACAGTTCTTAATGCAGTTTTCACAGAGCTAAGATGCAATGTTTTTGTTCCACACAGTTAGGAAAAATCTAAGGTGTGTGCTGTGCTGGAAACACTGTCATTCGTTTATGAACACTCTACATTGGACAAATGCTGCCATGAATAAAATAACTACTTTAGATTTACCCTTGCAGCTTAACTGAATATCAGTAGATGTCTTCTAATTCAAAAAATCTCCCTGACTTTTTTTTGTTCAATGTTATTTAAACATACGGTGTAGACATGTTTTTACTCTCTTTAAAGGCATATCTACCTGTTTCTTCGTTTCTGTAAAGCTAACAACTGTATTAGATTTGTGTTTTTCTTCCTGCAAAACAGACTTCTTCAGGAATCTAATAACTATGTTCAATCAGTTTTTGAGCCCAGCAGATGCACAGTAACAGGTTATATTACGATGCTGCATAAAAAAAAAGACGTTTCCTCATGGTGTAACTATAAATGGAGGCTTACCTAGCTTAGCAGAACACTTTCTGTAGTAGTATCAGCCCTTCAAATGGTGATAATGTGATACTTGTGGCCATTTGAGTTTCCAAGTTTCCTGTGGAAATTAAAAAACACTCTTCTGAAGCTTTGAATTCACACTTCTCTTAAAACTCACATGTCTTTTGCTGTTGTACTAGACCCCTGAAGAAGATAACTGTTGGTATGTTCCTTGCCTCTTTGGCTTTTGTTGCTGCTGCCCTCCTGCAAGTGCAAATAGATGTAAGTTCAGCCCCATGCGAGTATTTACTATTAATATTTGGTTGTTAATACAGAATAAAGTGTGTTTAGGGGGGAAGTGAGCTAAGGCTCCTAAATTTGGAACCAAGCATACAAGCACAGAAGTAGAAGGATGGGAAATGTTAAAGTATATTGCAGTACTGTGATTAGCATGATAAAATTAACTAGCAATGAACACCATCCTGCAAAACGTTTCATTGCCATTAATATAAATCACGCATTAAAAGCAACCTCCGTCTGAGACCAAAAGCTGAAAACCAGACACTTGCTTGGCCTACCATGGGGCTGTTTTGTATCTTTGATTTCTTCTGATACTTAGCCTGGAGGTCGGGGGTGACAGTCTGGGAAGCATCATCACAGCATGAGCAAAGATGACACTTGTTTAAGGCAGGATTCATCTCGCCTAACCTTCCTTGCCCCAAAGGGAGGTGCCATGAGCCAGAGTAAGGTTTATCCTGTAGCTGGGACATTAGCAACACCTCTGGGAGGTGGTCCATTGCATCCCAAGATCTGAATAGTTATCTAGAGGTGCTTGCCTGTCTTTGTGCATTATCAAAGCAAGGCTCTCAACTCTTAAATAGAATCATGGAATGGTTTGGGTTGGAAGGGACCTTAAAGATCATCTAGTCACAATCCCCCTGCAACAGGCAGGGATGCCCTTCAACTAGACTAGGTTGTTCAGAGCCCCATCTAGCCAGGCCTGAAATGCTTACAGGGATAGGGCATCCACAACTTCTCTGGGAAACTAACAGCTTTAGTTAGGAATGAAAAATTCTCTCCTTAATGCCTGGGTCCAACAGTGAAACAAGCTATATATTCAACTCTGCCTTTTGAAGATGTAAGTAAAGGGTCAGGCCTTCAGCTGGTATAGTAGGCTGTCTTCCCAAATGCTCTGTTCAGAGGGCCAGAGCTGTGCACATGTACGTACATACTGGCATTGGGCAGCAGCTTCATCAAAACTTGTAATTTCCCAGGTTGTTGCATGAGAGTCGCCTGCAGAAAGGTAAAGATGGACCTGTGGGGATTTTTTTGTGTGTGTATGATGTATCTAAAGAGACAGAATGATGTACCTGAAGCAGACAGAAGTACGGGAAGGGAGGAAAGGCTGAGGTAGAACTGAAATAGACACAACTCTTGCAGCTCTTGCTGCTCTCCATGAGCAGAAGCTATTTGCTATTAGATATGGTGGGAAGTGGAGTCTTCAGAAGTTCAGTTACTTTGGGCTGTCACACCAGGCAGTGCCCATACATGATTTTCTTGTTCAGCAGCACCAGTACTGGGGAAGAACAAGTCAGAACATGGCACAAAGAAACTCAGACCCAGGCAGCCACAGGATGTGGGAAAAGCTCATTGCTTGAACTGTAGAGTGGCCTTGGTAGTGGCAGCATGCTGCAGCACGTGATCAAAGAAGGACCACATCTGCCTACGGAGGCATTGTTGTGGATGAGAGGCTTCTTTCCTCAGGCAACTTTTGAGACTAGTGACAAAACCTGTTATTTGAGTTGCATCCCTCAGACAACCGTAGATTGTAAGGCAAATGCTAATGTTCAATATGAACTAATAATTACAGTAATTTTTCCATGTGACTCACGGCACTGATTTTACTTTTTTTCTGTCCTATAGAAAACGACTCCAGTTTTCCCTGCAGCTGGACAAACACAAATCAGATTAATGAACTTAGGTAGCGTTCCTGCAACAGTTCAGTTTCAGCCTCAACTTCGGAATGTGGATGTAGCACCTAAGGAGGCGGTAAGTAAGGGCAGATGAGGAAGAGCAAGTTTAGAAAAATCTAATGGAGTCAGTCATTCTTAACTAATGGTTCAAAATTGATTTTTTTTTCTAATTTTTTTCCCCTCTAGTAATTTCACTATTTCTTTCTTTGTATTGTACAATGAATTGTTACTGAAAACACAGTGAATGAAGAAATAGTAACTATGTCAATATTTTGACAAGACGTGGAGGTTTTTTTTCAAGAAACTTTCATAAACTTATCAGTGACTTTAAAGTAGTTGAAAACTTCAGTCTTATTAAAAAGATTCCATTTCTTAACAGCAAGAATGCTCCATCCTTCAGTAAAAGTCCATTCAGCTCTAGTAAGTCACTGCTATTACTGTAAGGGATGGCTTACTTTAACAAGGAGCTTTTTCTGTGGCTACATCACATGTTAAGCTTCAGGTTCTAATACAACACAACATTGATATCTCTGTTGACAGCAAAATATGGTGGAGCTGATGGATGTTTTTGATAAGGGAAGTTAGATAGCCTGAGGTCCTTTTTCTGTATAAGAGGAGAAATCCTACTCCATTCTCCTCCATATGGAAACAGAGCTATGAGGAGAAGATAAGGGCACCCAAACTGTATGCTGACAAGGAATTGATATAACCATGGTTTATACCTGAAAATGAAGGGCATAATATGCTCTACTCTCTATTATAATCTTTTTATCTATTTATAATCTATTGTAATGCTTTTTATAATCCTATAAAACAAATATATGTTATAAAAACAAATTTTAGTACTACACTGTGTCTATTCATATTTTAAGTATTTTATGTTGATTAAACATGTTTAGAATATTTAAAACATGTCACTTCTGTTACGCTGAAACCATAGATATGAAGTTTGTGTTTGCATTTGCATCTTTTAGGTGTTGCTATTTGGAAAATGCTGCACCTTATCTTATGCTAGTGCTGCCTCTGTAGCTAAACAGAATTTTATCTGATGGTTGTGGAAAGCCTGATTTCTCTGGAACAAGAAATACACAGGAAAATATAACAGCTATTCCATAATGCTTGTGGAAGGCCTATGTAACTTTGAAGCTTGTGTAACAAATTAAATTAATAAAAAAATAATGATCCAATGGAACAAAAACGAAAGTTAGCAGATGCTCATGATCTCTGGCACTTCAGAAATAACACATGTAAACTTCTGACACCCCTGAGTCCATAACACTCCCTCAAAGTTGAAGACAAGTCTGCAGTTGCACAGAAATTCATAGCAATTTGTTTGTCTTTATAGACGGACTACATGATATTTAAGACTTCTGAGCTGCAGTCATTACATGTAGCTTCTGGATCACTACAGACAACTCAATCTTTGGAGGGGCTGCTAGAGAGAAAACGTTACACTTTTGCATTTCGAGTGTCTGGAGCAGAAATTGCTTCTGATTTGGTAAGTCTGCTTAATTCTTGAAATATACATTGATGTTTTGATAGCTATTTATGTGAAATGTGTGAAGCTGAGAGGACAAGCTCTGAATAGCTTTTTCTTTTGTCTTACTTTCTATCTCTCCCCATCTCTGCTGTACCAGTAAGACTGGTGAGCTGTAGAGAGCAGGTTAAGTTGTCGTTTAAAAAAAAAAACTAAAAAAAATTATCAACTTATTATTTACCTTGACGATTACTCTTTCCCCAAGATTTAGATGTGTGGTCATAAGAGTTTTCTAGTAAACATGCACTGTAGTAGGTTCCTAAAGTTGAAGGTCTGAAGTCTTGCTCTGAAGTCTCTGTTAATTTCCCACTGCTATGTAATAGTGCATATTAAAGCTCTTCACTGATGCCAATGAAGTATTTTGATAATGGTCTCTTCCACCAGCTGTTTGACAATGTTACGTCAAAACCAGAAGAAGGAAAGAATCTCATCAGGTAGAGTTTGTTTTGCTTCTAAATTCTGACAGTAGTGTGACTGTCTCTTCAATCTGTCTTTGAGTGGACTCTCGTTTAACATAGTTATCTATACTGTAGGAACTCACCTCTTGCTGGATACTTCATTTGATGTTTAGGGTGTGTAAGAACTTCTGAGGTGTGATTCATTTTAGCAATCTTGCACATCTGCTTTGGGTTTAATTTAGTTAAAATCACAAACATGTATTTAACTCCATTGCCTAGACTTTTTTATTGATTAACTGCACAGATTACATGTCTATACCTCCTTTTTAGACTTGAATGAGAAGTATCCTTCTACTTCTCTCCCTTTTTTCCTACATCTTCTATTTGCCAATGCATTTTCTATTGGTTGTAGTAGTGGCTTGCTTTTGATGTTCTCCTAAGAAGGCAGTGTGCTGATGGGGGTCTAACTTGCTTTTTGTATTAGCTACACTTAAAGAGATTTAGAGTTCTTTAAAAAATGTTAAGTGATATGAAAGAAACTATTAAATGGGAAGACTTGATCCTTGTTGTTCTGCCAGCATATAATTAAAAGTAAAACCTGTAATTCTTTGACTTATGCATATTTTGTGTAGTATTTAATCACTCTTGCATTTTGAAGGTTCATAAACAATTATGATTCTACTCTCAACATTACTCTGGATGACAAGGCTGTTGCAGTACTGCCTCCTCTTGAAGCCAGCAATTACACCACTGTTCCAGGAGGAAAAGCGTATGCATTTTTCTTTATCCTAATTTAATCTTAGACATGCTTGACCTTAGGAAAAGGGCATGGAACATTTTTTATATGTATATATAATATACACACAACTGGCTATACCTATGGTCTGAACTGTTTTCTTTTTCAGGCTACATATCATTAAGGGTATAATGTCCTCAACCTATTGTACAATTGCATCAAAAAAATTTGGATTTGGCAGTGCCTATACCATTTCAATCAATGACGTGAGTTGCCAGTGTTGTTTGTTGGACAATATATAATTACTTTCCATGTTGATACTTTAATTAAAAAGCACTTGTAGAATTATCCCTCTTGCTCCCAATCATACATATGATATAATTCTGGTGTGTTAAATGGAACATAAAGACATTGCTAACTATAAAAAATAATGATGGGTATGATAATGACATAATGCAAGAATTCATGTTCATCACTAGAGGCCTTAAATCTTTAGCCCTATTAGATACAATGTATTTGCAGGAAGTCTGCTGTAAATACCTATACTTTGTAACTAGGTATGCAGCTCTTCAGATGCAACATCTTTTATTTACCCAGAATTTTGTATATGATTATAGAACTACTTAGAGTGTATTTAGTGTGCAGACTTTTTATTACTGTTCTTAACGCCCTATTTTAATTTCCAGTGTAATCGAGGTATTCTTAATATATCATATTATGAAGATATTCCACCCAGTTCAGTCCATATGGCATGGCAGATCCCTCAGTATTTTCTTCTTACATGTGGAGAAGTAGTCTTCTCTGTCACTGGGCTGGAGTTTTCGTACTCACAGGTAGGTTTTGCTATTCTTGTGTTAAGAATCCTGATAAAAATTAAGATCTTTGATCTGTTGTTTTTATAAGTGGTGGTTCTGCACTGCTGCTTTGATCAATTATATCCTTTAGAGCTCCCTAGCAGGACTGTATAGGCTGATGCAAGTTGGCCCTGATTCACTAGGATTCAGTGTTTTAAATGAAGCTATGCTGAATTATATAATTTGAAGACTTGATCACCAGTCCTCAAATTTCCTCCTCACATGTGACTTTCCACTGAAAATAAGTGGAACTGTACTGCTGCTGTAAAACCAAACTGGAGAGCACTCAAATATAAAATGAAGAAATACTGACGCCTTATCTCCACACCAGCAGCAGTTTAGTTATACTCTTTTAATTATTTTGTCTTCTGATTCCAGTTTATTAGGTGTGTATTTCTTCCCTTAATTCTGAGTCTAGAAGCTGTACTGATGGGAACATTGTAAGATGTTACTTGGTAGATGATGATGAACTCAGTTCCTTCATTTTGGGTGTACCATGTATTTGCAGAGTGTAAAATGTGCCTGTTAGTTACTCAGTGTGTGTAAAGTTAGAGGTGTTATAGTTAGTGTACTAGTGATCTCTTGCTTCTCAAAGCATTCTCCATACCTGTTTAGTTCTTTAGCAAATTTTACTTTAAAAAAAAAATCAAACCAAAACAAAAAAACCCCAACCCCCACCAAAATCAACCAAACCAAGAAATCCTCTTCCCCCCTCATCTGCAGAGAACCAGTGTTTGTTGTGTGGTAAAGAATGCAGTAAACATCAGAAAATGAGTCATAGCAGTGTTTGCCTGAAACTCAAATGTCTGTTGTCTACAGGCCCCGTCTAACATGAAGTCAGTGCTGCAGGCAGGATGGCTGCTGAGTGTGGCTGTTGGTAACATAATTGTCCTTATTGTAGCTGGAGCATCTAAACTCAGCAAGCAGGTAAGCACACAAGCAATAAGTATATGATATTCTATTACCCTGTGAGAAAGCAGTTCTAATCCAGGGGGGAGTCATGGCAGATAACCCTCAACCACAGCTTTTGAACATCCGTGTTGTGGTGAATTTGCATTTAAAACATGAGATATGAGAGGTTAGTGTTGGCTACAAGGGTGTACTAGTCAGTTGCAGAACTAGTTCTTGACTGAGTAATCTCATTAGAGTATATAAAGTTCTCAATCTTTATAACCTAGTTATAAGTTACTAGTTTATAAGTAGTTTTGAATTTGAATGAATAGTTCTTCAATAGAGGCTTCTACCTCTTATCTCTTGTTTGCCATCCTTAACTCTTGCTGTCAGGGTCCTTTGCATGCAAGCAGCAGTTTCTAGCATTTCTGCAATGAATTTCTTCTCACGGTGTAGAAAATCTGTGACCATTTGAGCTGAAATTGTAAACTAATGGAATTAAAACCTACCAAATTTCTGTTAATTGTTAATGAGCCCTCACCTGCATACCACAGTCCTGCCTCATCCCTTCTGGCTCCATTGGTTTCAAACCTCATTCTTTGAGGCATGAAAGCTGTGATTCTTCTGGTAAAGAACACCTGTACAAGACTTTCTATTAGTGGCACTCCCTAATGGATCAAAAAGTTTGAGAGAGGGAAAAGCCTGTCTCTGAAACAGGTCTGGCAGTCCCAGTTTCAGCTAAATTAACCAGAAAGAGTGTGAAACAGGTGTCGAGGCTTTTCAGGTGGATGTTGTACTTTGAAACCAGAGTGGTCTTGATCTCTGCCCACATTTGTGGTCAGTAGAAACTTTTCACAACCAACCTAAGTGGAAGCAGAATCACTGCCAGCCTGGTTTAGATTGAGATTACCTGACTGAAAGGAGGTGCTAAGTTTCCTTTTCATTCAATTTCCAGTTCCTCCAGGAAAAGGATATTGTTGAACTTTTCAGCATTCACAGAAATTTTGTCTTTTCAGTAAAGACAGAACTACTGAAAGAACTTCAATTTTCAGTTGCTTTAATATGTGTTATATACATCTAATACTTAGTCCTGCAAGCCATATGATGCTTATTAGGCACACTTGGTTTCATATTCTGAATTCTCTTCTTGCAAACACTCAAATAATGGTGCAATACTCTTGAGGAATTAATATTGGTGGATAATTTATGCCTTTTTTGTTTTTCTTTACAGTGGGCAGAGTATGTGCTGTTTGCTGCCTTGCTGTTTGTAGTTTGCATCATTTTTGCTATCATGGCTACTTTTTATACCTATGTTGATCCAAATGAGATTGAAGCCCAATTTAATGAGCAAGAAAAGGAGGACAAAAAGGATGAAGATGACCATGGAAAGGAAATTGATTCTAAAATGTAGAAGCTGTATTCGAGGAGTGTTCTTAAATTATGGAATCCCATTCACTCTCCCTGCAGTAAGAGGAATCTGGGTAGCAGTAATAACACCTCTGGATAATATGTCTTGTGGGAGACTTTAAGAAAAACTGTTTTAACTTAAAATGCAGCCTCTCTTGGCAAGCAATAGGAAAGGATTAGTCTCTCTCTTGTACTGTATGTGGTATCCTGAAGAAACTCCAGCAGAATTTGCACTCTTAATGTACCTCAATCCTAAATATTATAGCATTAGAATATTGAAATTACACTGGGAACTGCTGGACCTGTGAAAAGTATTTTTATACTGCATTTCAATTTTATAGCATGGAAGAAACAAGTCTTGTCAAGAAACAGCAACTGAAGACAAGCTCTCTGAATGATCTCTCTAGTCTCACTGTTACTTCAAAGCAGCAGGTCACATGTGCCTTAAATTCTTTTGTACTTCTGTACAGATAATGGGAGCAAAGCTCTGGCAGTGCTCAGATTAAAATGCTGTCTGTGCTCCCCATGGCAGTAACTTGGACGTGCTCTGTAATGTAATGCTTTATGTGCCTGTTAACTACCCATTTAACTCCTTTCATGTCTTTAATTAATATTAGAAGTGTCCACTCAGGTAAACTGATAATGGCAAATGACCTTTGGAATAAGCAACAACAATAAAACTTGTGTTATGAAAACTAATGGAAGTGGTTTAAGAATGTGGCTTACAGTTGCACATTAACAAAACTTGATACCACCTCTCTGCTGCCTTTCCCTCTGTGCGCCATCACTTGAAGCTTATGGATTAGTGTTAGTGTTAATATACCTGTAACATCCCTCAAATGTATGGTATGGAAGACTAAATTTTGCTGCTTAACAGGATACTGTAGTCCATGTTATGGAGTGTCAGTGGTCTGCATGTTGGTTTGGGAGTTTTTGTTTAAGGTTCACATCCTGTGCTTTTTCCAGCATCTAACTTGGACTCATTGGCTCCTCCAGTAGCCTGGCCAGACTTTCAGTTGCTTTGATGCCTGGCTCACAATGCTCTTATCCTATTTTACAGTAAGTCCACTTTAATATTTGTAAGTGCTTATGCAGACATACATATTCAAGCAATATGTGTTTTGCTAGCACTGCAGATGTATAGGCCCCTGTGACCCCTGTTGCCACTCTAGTTGCTGGCACTTAGACCTCCATATGCATAGATAGAGTCCCTCACTCATGAAAACAGTTAGAAATGGAGTTTAAAAGGTAAGTTCATGGTGTTCTCTCTCCTGCATCACAGGTAGTCACAGAATATTCTGAATTGGAAGGGACCCACAAGGATCATCAAGTCCAAGTCTTAAGTGAATGGCCTCTAGAGGGATCAAACCCATGACCCTGGTGTTATTTGCACCATGCTGTAACTAATTGAACTAAAAGTCCTGTTACCCCGTAGGCAGTATACCCTACTGGTCTCAGGTCATCTGGGGAGAGCCTGTCCCATGGATTTGAGATGCTGCATGTCCCCCATCCAGTGGGACTGAGGGTCTTGTGGGACAGCCCCATGAGCAACTGGCTCCCTGCCATCCTCTGAGGAGTTAAGGGGGTTTTATACCAGCTTTATTTATGGTAGACTAGCCAGTCTTTCCTGTACCATGCAAGTTAAGCAAAACAAACTCTCTTAACTGTATCCCTAAAGAAGGATAATATCTTCTGTCTACTACTTTGTTCCAGATGAAATGTTTATTTGACAGTTTAATACTACTTTTTTTTCCCCTTTGAAGTACAGGTGATCTGTCTACTTTTTACATCATAAGCTGTTAGAAGTTGGCACCTAACAAACTCATTATCTTGTCTACAACATGGTGGATGCGTTTTATGGGTAGAAAACCACTAATGCTGTAAAATTAGATGGGAAAGCTTTCTGATGAGGTGAAAACTACCTATAAGGTAGCATGGAGACTGTTGTATGTGACAAGATTTTTATCTCATTTTAAACAGGGATTTAAGTAATTAAAGTTAAAATATCCATATGCCTTCTCATCCAAAATCTGATATGAAAAAATTGGGAAACCTTGCATAGACACCTGGGTAGCTCCTGACAGCATTGCTGTGACCACGTGCAGTGAATTGGTCTTTTGGACTGGAATTTAGTGTTTTCATTTCCTTAGTTTTAAGGATTAAAGGGGTAAGGTTAACCTCTAAATCTGACAGCTTTTAGTTGTAGATGTTTCTGGCTAGACTACCAAACTGCTGAGTTGATCTTTTACATATATTTTTCTGTTGCAGAGAAGACAGCCTGAAATTAATCGGATTAACAGTTGATCATTCCAAATTCAGTTCTTAAAACAAACCAAAACCTTTTAAATAATGCAAGAGTGGTGAATCATGAAAGCCTGCTCTAGCATTCCAATCCGCACTCATGTGCAGCCAGGTAGATACAGGAATGTGTATGTCTATGTGCTTAATAATATTACAAATATATTGTACTGCTTCCATGTTTTTTCCTACTGCTCCTTAGCTCAGCCTAATTGACACTTGATTTAAAATGGGTAAACATCAGAGTTTCTGAACTACATGAATCTAGCCCTTGCCATTTGTTGTTCTTAAAAATTGACTTACTAGCAGCACAGTCCTTTCAAAAACTTATCTATAGTTATAGACAAATGTCTTTACAAAGTTTTTTTGGGTAGGTGTTTTTGTTGGTTGGTTTGTTTGTTTTGTTTTGAGTGTTGTGTTTGTGTTTTGTGGTGGTTTTTTTTGATTCCTGGAAGCAATTGCAAGCTACTTTTATATATTCTTCCTCTACAAATTTCTTTTACCTTTTTCTTTCATGGTTTGACATAGCGCCTTAGCATAAGGCATAATCATTGACCATCTTGCAGAGGTTAGAATATCGATAATAAAACAACTGGGTCCTGCCTTAAAGAGTGAAAGGGAGAAAAATTATCAAAGAGGAAAACTGAAATAGTCCTACCGGGAGGTGGTTCAGGACAATCAAGAATGCTCCATTTCCAGCCTAATTCTATCACTGCTGTTCCTCCTATCAATGACACTGGGTTTTGTGGAGTTTAGTACAGTACCTGGGTAACATGAGAGCCTGCAATTCAATGCACTTTCCATTATTGCTGTTAAATGTTATCGCTTTCCAATGCTAATTCCTAACCTGAGTCAAAGCTCTGCATAAAATACCTAATGCCCAGAAGTGAATAACAAGTCTCTGTCCCAGGGAATTTAACCGTGCTCTGACAGTGTATGGGGGAGAGAGAGGAAAGGAAGGTGAGAAAAACACAAGACCTGTGTTTTTCAAAGAGTAGCTATGTGCTTACCTGAACCATAGAATCATTAAGGTTGGGAAAGACCTGCAAGATTGTCAAGTCCAACCTTTGACTGATACAACCCTATCCCATGAACCTCCACTCACTTTTTGAATACTTTCAGGGATGATGACTCCACCACCTCCCTGAGAAGCCTGCTCCATTGTTTAACCATTCTTTCAGTGAAGAAAATTTTCATAGTATCCAGTCTAAACCTCCCCTGGCACAACATGAGGCCATTTCCTCTCATCCTATTCACTAGCTGTCTGGAAGAAGAGGGTCACCTCCACCTTGCTACACCCTCCTTTCAGATAGTTGCAGAGAGCGCTAAGGTTTCCCCACGCCTCCTTTTCTCTAGGCTAAACAACACCAGCCATTCCTCATAGGACTTGTGCTCCAGATCCTTTTCCAGTTCTGTTGCCCTTCTCTGAACATGCTCCAGCACCTCAATGTCCGTCTTGTAATGAGGAGCCCAAAACTGGAAACAGGATTTGAGGTATAGCCTCACCAGGGCTGAGTACAGGGGAACAATCACAGCTCTTGTCCTTCTGGCCCCTTCTTATACAGGCCAGGATGCCACTGGCCCTCTTGCCCATATGGGCACACTGCTGGCTCATGTTCAGTTGACTATTGACTAGCACCCCCAGCTTCTTTTCTACCCGACAGCTTTCCAGCCATTCTTCCCCCAGCCTGTAGTGCTGTGTGGACTTGTTGTGACCTAAGTGCAGGACTGAGCACTTGGCCTTGTTGAACCTCATATCATTGTCCTTGGCCCATTGATCCAGCCCGTCAAGATCCCAGTGCGGAGCCTTCCTACCCTCCAGCAGATCAACACTCCCACCCAGCTTTGTGTTGCCTGCAAACTGACTGAAGGTGCATTCAATCTCCTTGTCCAGATCGTCAGTAAAGATATTAAACAGGGCTGGCCTGGATACTGAGCCCTGGGGAAAATCACTAGTGACCAGTCACCAGCTGAATGTAACTCCATTGACCACCACTCTCTGGAGCTGGCCATGCAGCCACTTTTTAACCCAGCAAAGAGTTCATCTGTCCAAGCCACGGGCTGCCAGCTTTTCCCAGAGAATGGTACGGGAGATAGTGTCAAAGGCTTTACTGAATATTAGGTAGACTATATCCACAGCCTTTCCCTTATTCACTAGGTGGGTCACCTTGTTATAGAAGGATATCAGGTTAGTCAAGCCGGACCTGCCTTTCCTAAACCCATGCTGGCTGGGCCTGATCCCCTGCACATGCTATATGATCACACTCAAGGTAATCTGTTCTATAACCTTCCTCATCGTTGAGGTCAGGCTGACAGGTTCCCACAATTCTCCTTCCTACCCTTTTTGCAAGAGGCTGTCATACTGGCTAGCCAGCCTCTACTTCCTTTATAGTCCCATACCAAACACTGGTGATCTTAAGTAGTGTTACAGCTGTCACTGACTGCATCTTAAAGGAATCCTAGTTATTGCAGAAGATAATCAGATAGGCTTGACTTTGCCGCACATATATTGGGAATGAAAACCTGACTTTCCCTGCAATGCCAAAATAGCCGTAAGACCTTCTAAAACATGCATAAGGAAGTATCTGCAGTGAAAGCGACTCTGTCTCCATAACACTATTGCTGTATTTTGGGGGTGAGGGGGAATTAAAATTTGAAGCTGTAGAAGCCACATAACTAAATAAAATAATTAAAAATTATGCAAGAGCTAAGCATGAAACAGAGTGAGGCAGTTTCTCAGCAATTGCTCTCAAACTGCTGTTGCAACCCTGCATTTGATCTGCTTCTGCTGTTACTGGCAAATAAAACCCTCATGAGATTAAGATGAAATCTCAGCTGTCTGCTCATGTGAAATTGTATTTGTCCTCCGCCTCTGAGATTCAGTGGACTGCAATGTATGTCCCTGTCAGAGCTTCTTTGCAACATAACCAATAGAAAGTGGTTTTTTTTACTCTAAATTGAACACGCAGTCCTTTCCCAGCTGGGAAAAATACTTTATTCAAGCCTCATAAACTTAAAAAAATAGTAATAATATCACTGCTCCTGAAGCTGTGCCATGCTTCCCTGATAATAAAAATTGGAAATGTTTTCTACTTAGATGGGAGTGCTATTTCCTAAAGGTCTTATCTTAGAAAAATATTTCAAATAAAGGTTAATTCAATTGATGCAGCTCCTTCAGGCTGGTCCTTGAGTTCAACACAGTACCTAAGATTAGTTCTGTAACCACCTAAGTGAATTAATGATATTGAATGCATTTTTACTGAAATTGGATCCCAGACATGGGAAGGTAGAAGGGGAACACTGCTACGCGAGTTTAATGTGGTTAGAGCAGTGGATGTCCCATGCTGGCAGGGCCTGGTGAATGCTGAACCTGGAGAGGGAGACCTCTTAAGAAACTGAGTGTGGAAACGGAGAAGGATGGGAAGAAAACCTTCAGTGCCTCTACATTTGGTGCTGCTGATCTGCAGCAAGCAGGAATATGAGACTAATGGTCATGCTACTCTTCCGCAGCAGAGCAAGATACTACCGTCACAGACCAGCTCCTCCCCCTGTTTTGGACCAGGCTGTGGTCACTCACCATCACGTTCCTGATTGAGTTATGAAAACCCAAGCTGAGCTTTGGCAATTTTTGTTTGGTTTCTTTTTAGGTTTAGCTCTTTATTTCATGCATTCATTGCAAGTGTGACTCATCATTTCTCCACTACATCAGCTTTAGAGCAGATGGCTGCCCCAGCACCCATAGCACATAGGTGATGACCTCGCTCCCTCCCCTGACTTGCTGCCACCTGGTTATGGGAGGCAGACTCAAGGTGCTGTTCTATGCCACCTATTTCCAGTTCAAGTAGCTTGGCAAAGCCATGAGGAACCACAGAAGCCCAGAGCCATCTCCCATCTGCCTTGAGGCAGCCTATAGAACAGGAAGTATTTATTTGCTTTGCCCAAATCAAGCTTTTTGAAGAGAAGTGCCAATCTGTGACTATACATTCTAGCTAATATTAAAAGATATAAAACACTCTTCTACCTTTATTTAACTTTTTTTTTTTTTTTTTTTCCCCAACTTTAGGCCCCTTGCTTACAAAAATCTTCCTTAATGAAGATCCCAGGACCTCATTTCCCACCACCAGATGGCAGAAAAATACACTATAGAGTCAGGGAAGCGGGGGGGACACACTTCCAGGACCCTTTCCTGCATAATTAACTTAATAATTTTTCTTTAGCATTTATCACAAGCTTAAGGTTATCCTATGAAAATAGAGCTCAGTAGTGTAATGTATCAGATGCATAGATCAGTATTGCTTTTGGAGACCCCAGGGCTGCTTTATGTTTAGAAAAATAAAAATGTCTGGATATATTTGAGCAAGAGAGAGTCCCTGACAGCATTGGTGGAAATCAAAAAGCTTAAAAGCTTTTGAAAACTTGTTAAAATTGACAAAATCCCATGTGGTCTTATTAAAAGAGGCTTTGATATGGAAGAATAGTAAAGAATAAGAGTAAAGCTGACTGCGCTGCAGCACCCAATGCTCTTACTCTAAAAGATGCTAAAATCACTGGCTACAACTTCACGTTATACTTAATCCAATTTCACTGCAGGATTAAAACCCCAAGTACGAGCCCCTGCCCTAAAAAGCAAAACCACAAGCAGATTGGAGTGAGTTTTTGTAACTGTGCAAAATGTCAGTCAGATGAAGCAGAATTGGCTCCTCTGGGCACAGCAGAATCATCCACAGAGAAGACAGCACCATATCTATACAGGGATGTATAGACACTCCAGAAAAAGATTAATTTTAAGGGGATATGGAATTTGGACTGAACTGGGCTGTACTTGGTCCTGACAGATTAAGCATGCCCTGATTTCAGACTCCTGACTCCTCGGTGACTCTCAGACTGTTAATGTGTTCTACAATCACTTAACTCAGCCATTGTCTCTAAAAAGAAAGCCATAATCAATGCATTTGGTAGGGGCCCCAGCTCTCTGAGATGGCTCTTGGTGAGGCCATGACATCTAGATACAGTCCATTAACAGAGTATGCTGAAAGAGCAGGTCATTCCTGAATGACATTCAGTTTTAGACATCTCCTAATCACTGCACTTTTCATTCTGACATCTTCAGTGTATACAGATGTAAGCTTTAGAGCTATCCTGCAATCTTTAGAGTCAAACTTGGACATGCTTAGATAAAAGCTTTGGGTATGGGGCTTATAGTCCTTGGGAGGGTAACAAGGAACTGTGGGGCTATGGATGCTGCTCCTGCAAGGGCTGAGAGGGTTGTGATCAGGGTGTAGATGGAGAGGAGCTTCTCTTTACTTTTTTTCTCTCATCTCCTGGGATGGGGGAGAGGAGTTTGGGGGCTTGCCGCTGAGGCTGGAACAAGGTGTGGTGTAGAAGCTCGGTGGTTCTGTTGTTCTTAGACTGCTTGCCAGCTGTGGATCCTGCTTGGATTTTTCATCAGAGAGGAACTGTTTTTCTGGAAGTTTTTCCCCTTCCCCGTTCCCATTCATTTCTTTCCTGGCGGTGGTTCTTGTGCACATCAAGGGGAGAGGCAAGACTGTGCTGCACGATTCGACCAGCCGAACAGAGTGAGTTTTTTTCTTTCCCATTGGGGAGGACCTTTTTTTGTTGTTTCTCTCCCCCCTCTCTCTCTCCCCTTTCCCAGTGTTCGGGAAGGGGAGGGAAACCCAACACAACCCGGAGGGCATTACCCCCACATGGCAACGACCAGTGATTCCACAGTGCACCCTGCTGGACTTCATAAAGAACTGCAGGTCCTGCATCTCCAGTGATCCAACAGTGCCCCCTGGAGACTGACACAGGAAACTACAAGCTTTGCATCTCCAGTGACCCAACAGCGCCCCCTGTAGACTGTGGTTAGAATAGCACTAAATGGCACAAACTGAACTGTTTACTTTTCTTCTTTGCTTGTTTATTGGTTTGTTTTGAAGGGGATTATTTGTGGGTATAGGAATATAGTTTGGTTGTTTTACTTGTTTTCTTTTGTTGTTTCTGCCAATACACATATACCTTTTAATAATGTGCTGTTATTTTTCCTTTTCCATAATTTTTTTCCCCTCAATTGGAGCCTCTTAATTTTGGATATATAATTGTTTAGAGGGAGGAGTTTGGGTCTTTTCTCATAACTCATCCTCAGCAAAACACCTGTGTCTCATTTCAACTGGGACACTCACCTAAGCCTCAACAGAAAGGTTTGTAGATTTGTGGCCTTCTGCAATTCCCTCTGATCATTTCTACATGCAGCTGCGGCTCTGAGGCAAATCCCTCTGCTATCAGGAGACAGTGGGATGGGAAGACCGTGCAGCTCTGCTACTTCATTGCAGCGTTAATATAAGCCTACAACAGATAACTCTGCACATTTGCTTCTGTGCAGGGAAGAATAGTAATGCTGATGTGGAGCAGCAAAATCTGCTCTTCTTTGCAAATAAAAGTATTGGGTACCTACTACCTCAGATGGGTGAAGAGATATTCTCAGTCTAAAACCCCCCAGGAGGCCTACTCTCATGAAAAAGATAGGGAAAACTGAGCTGGCAACTGTAGATGCCAAGGAAGTGTGAGCCTTTGGGACCTCACCAAAGGTCTGGTACAAGTGGGAGGTTGCAGCTGATTTTTGTGAATGAGAGGAGATCTGCAGAAGGAGGTGGAAGATGGCTGGAGTGTGTCAGAGCACCATAAGCACAGCAGGAACTTACTGGGTAATTAGTTTCAGAAGGCTGTGGGATGGGAATGATGGGCGGAGTAGGAAGCCACATGCGCAGGACCTGCATTTTTGTGGGGGCATAGTTATTACCGGCTGTAGCTGTCCCACGCACATACCTAGTGGGGATGATGGCAAGGTTCAAATGCTACAAAACAGCTTACAGCCTGTTATTTATTTTCCCAATAGAAACCCTCCCAAAATAACAAGCTCACTTTTTTGGGGGGGCATCTGTGATTTCTGGTTTTTCCCTTTTGGGTGTTAAATTTTGAGACTGTGAAGGCTGCAGGCTGAGGGCTCTGATTACCTAGCAAAGAGGTTTAGTGTCAGCAAAGTCATTCCTCCACTGTTTGCTTCTGTACATGCTCTGCGAAGACTGACTGCTATGGATACACAGCCCTGGGCTTAAACCATGGGCGGGAGTATTCATTCCTGCAAGTTGAGAAGGTGATTTTGTGGTATGACAGAGCTGGAGCCACCATCCCACTCCATAAGGGACATTCTGGATGGAGTTTCACCTTCAACCTCATCTGAGCTAACTGCGGGCTACAGTGAATGGGATGTGTTGGCCTCCCTCCTTCCCTCACACATGGGGTCCCTGCTGCGTGACACCCAGAGACTGCTGCCACAGGAGGCTAATCCAGCAGGATGTGGATGCATTTCCCATGGGATCAGTGAACTGATCCAAATCTCCAAGCAGGCATGTGATTGCTAATGCAAGGACTGGAGCCAGGGCTGGGAGAAAGAAAGAGTGGGATCAGCACTTTGGCAGCAGACTGCAGTTGTTGGATTAAGTACAGCATGAAGCTGTACTCTAAAAAACCCATCACATCACAATCATTTTCATCTGGTACCAACCCCCCAGACTGACAACTGATACATGCAGGAATTCATACGTTTATTTATTCAACAGATGAATACAATACACTTCTGCCAACACAAGATTTTACAGGTAGCTGTTGGTATACCATGAGATTAACGAAGGGTAAAATGGGATAATTATTGAATTAAAATAGGGAAATAGCACAGTCAATCGTAAGACCACTACTTATCAGTTATTAATGAGATACAATGCAGCTTTTTCTGCTGAGACAACTGTAGCCTGCAAGCAAACATTTTAGATCTGTGGTGACATGGACTGTCTAGGGAAGGTGTCTCAGCTTGATTACAGGGTCAGAGAATCACAAAATAGTTTGGGTTGAAAGGGACCTTTAAAGGTCATCTAGTCCAACCCCTCTGTAATGAGCAGGGACATCTTCATTTAGAGCAGGTTGCTTGGAGACCCATTCAGTCTGATCTTTAAGGTTTCCAGGGATGGGGCATCCACCACCTCCCTGGGCAACCTGTTCCAGTGTTTTATCACCCTCGTTGTTAAAAACTTCTTCCTTCTATCTTATCTAAATTGACTCTATTTTAGTTTAAAACCACTAAGGGTTACTCTTAATGGATCCATTTAGTCTGGAGATTTTGCTAGTCTGCTGTGTACATAGACATTAATCTGAGATAAGAACTGATGTGTCCATTATAAAATGTGAAATGTGAGAAGAAGATAGAGAAGGTATGTTTTTTTCCATTTGCATATGTTTGGTTTTTGTGACAAAGGCCTAAGAGAAAGGCTTATAAAAAGCAAGATATAATGCAGTGATGCTCTTCAGGGGCAGAGGCACAGGGCAGTATAATCAGTCTCATGTTTCTTAATGAGTTCTAGGTCTCCATCTAATTTTAATTGTCTGCCTGGAATACTAAAATACTTTCAGGCACTTATATTCTGCTCATTATTAATAAAGAGTATGTAACACTCAGGACATTTCTTCCATTTCCTGCCTCATCCTGGCTCATCCATTATGATTCTTAGTACTACGAGAAAGTGAATTTTCTTCTATTAATAAGAATCTCAAAAGCCTGCAATTTTCTATGAATGATATGAAGAACATCACTGCAGGAAGGGAATTATATAAAGAACAGCATGTTTCATATAATCATTAAAAATACTGTATTTTTCTTTGGGAACATAATTTAATAACAAATTTTTTCCCCCTTCAGCATTCACATGACCTAAAGTAGAATGCCATTGTTTGAACTTCCAACTCTGCTTCTGTAATTGGCAAAACTATTTTCTAAGAAGTGGCTTGTTGAACCAGAATGTAAATGCACAGCCAAATCCAGGTGTGGAAGGCAACCTGTGTGCTTTTGAAGCTACATAAGCTTCCTTTGCTGGAAGAAATACATGGCTGTAGGACTACCCGTGGCATCTCGAGAGGAAGAAGGGCTCCATCACAAACTTTGTAGAAGGGACATCATTTTCCACCAAAAACTGACATTTTCAAATTTTGATGGAAACATAGAAAAACCCCATTGTTTTGTAGTGTATGATTGCTGCATCATTTGGAAGCACACTGGAAACACACCTACAGGCAGGAAAAACATCAGTCCTGGACAACACAGGGATATTTTTTGTTATTAACAGGAAAATGTGCATTTCTCCTTCATCACAGTAGAAGAATGTCAGAATATAGGTGCTGTAAATATCCTTAAGGTGACTCCAAAGAAAAGCAGCATTCTGGGCAAACTCTCCCCCAGATCTTAGGACAGTGAGCTCCATTATTCAGTTATGCTGTTACCTGCTTTACTTTATTTTAAAGTTTCTGTCCAACAGCTCTTGATATAAGAAAACATGTATAGTCACTCCAGTTTTCTCCAGGCCGTTCATGAGGTAACAGAACTCTGCTACACACATAGAAAGTATCTTTCTTAAGCGTACTTAATTATACATCGAGATATTTTTCTGAATATTTGATCTGTATTCTGCCCTTTCTGGTATTATTTTCTGGTATTATTTTCTATGCAATAGTATAATTTTGGAAATGGAAGTTACAGTCTGTAGGAGCAGCATAGATTTATACTGAGACATAACAATGCTGTCCCCTTATTTTTTATTCCTTTCCTAATAAATCCCAACATATCTTTTGACTGATTTGGAATCAGTGACAGTCAAGATTTCCTTCTTGATTAATAGGAACTTCAGTAGGTAAAGCTAAGCTCTTTTTCCTTATATTTTTCCTCATGTATAGTTTACAATGCTGAACTCCTATCTGCTAGCGTGTCATTTAGCAGTCACTCACTCTGACATTTTTCTGCAACTCTTTGGGTTTTGTTTTAGTGTCTTCCTGATGATAGTTGGCAATATGAGATTATTTTGCCATTTCTCTTTAGCCTCTTTTCTAGGTCATTCCTGGATATCCTGAGCAAGATAGGTCTCAGACTGGTCCTGTGACAGCCTACTGGTAGCAGTCTCCTCTGTGAAATGTTTTTTGTTTTTTCTTTCCTCTCCATCATCAGTTAGAGATCCACGTGAAGACCTCCCCTTTCACCTCAGGAACACTTAAATTCTTAAAGGTCCACTTGTGAAGAGCCTTGTTAAAGTTGCTGTGCACTGTATGATACAGGCAAGTGTCACGCCATTACAATATAAATATTCAAAATAAAGCCTTACTGGCAAACTATTGAGAATTCAATTTTGTGTACATAGTTCATCAGATTATTAACAGGGTAAGTAAGAAAAGGATAGGACTAGGAGCCTAATATATACAGTAAAGAGAAGAAATGACACATTCTTACATTTTCTTAAAACAGTTTACTAAGAAATGGTTCAGCCAAGAAAGTGTAGAAACAGGAAGCAAGAAAGACAAAAGGTAGTGGTGGATAAAGGTGGATAAGGAAGCAAGCAAAAATATAGTAACATGCTGCGCAGAGAACAGTCTGGTATGTTTATTTAATTATTCTATGGTGAGTTAATTGTTCTACAGCCCTCAGGCCAAGAACAGCAGGATGCCCCTGCTGCCATACAAGACGGACAAATGCAACCCTATTTGAAGGGAAGTCCCACTTGTTATAGACCATAGTGCTTTTTTGTAGTACAGATACTTATTTCAAGATATGATTGATTAATTATTTATTTATGGTACATTATAAATTCAAAAAGAGCTGAGTTTCTGGTACACCTTTCTTCTTAGAAAACCCCAGAGATCTGATGTTGCTCGTTTGAGAAGTTTCAGGTTTTGTCAGTAAGGAAAGCATTTTTTCTTCACAGATAGTTTATAAGCAGAAGTTCATAGTTGCTGCCCTTACAATTATGTAATTATATTTTTCTTTTGTAACTTTTTTCTTATATAACCAGCAAAGTAGAAAATCTCTGCATATTCAAAGTATCATGTTAAATGAAAGCAAAACAGTTATTGAGAAGTCAACACATAAAATAAATTGAACCTTTTAATGCTGGAAACATCTGGCTTCAAAAAGATACAAGAGGGAACCATCTTAATGATAAGAACTGCTTATTTTTGAAGTCTCAGTCATTGTATTGGGATGGTTTGGAAACATGTAATCATTCTATTTTTAATGAATATTTCTGCAAGGGTAGTCTTTCTTTGGAGTATAATACATAAAATCTTTTTTTTTTTTCCCTCAGAAAAGAGAAAAAAACCAGAAAGGGTTGGGAAAAGGAGAGGAAAAGTCTTCTGCTATTTAGTTTGTGAGGATGTAGCTGAAATTTAGACTGAAGGATTAGCATTTATAAAACAAACAGCAAACACATTATTTTACAATTACTATTTGTTTAAAATTTCTGCAGTCCAAGGAGAAATTGGAATTATATTAGAACATGTGGCACAGGATGAAATATAGAAGCTAACAGAAATTAGATGTTCTAATACATTGTTCTGACTTCATTAGAACTTGGACTGGTACCTGGTTTATGACATAGAGTTTTGAATCTGCTCCTTTGATTTCATGCATTTGACAAGTAAATCTGCCCATACAGCTTATTACACTGGCTCAAACTATGATTTTTTAGGCACAGTTTCTTGTTGAACACGTAACACAGAACTTCAAAACCTTGAGATGAAATAAATGCATGATCTTTACTGAAAGACAGCAAGACAAGCAAGAGAGAGACCTCACAGTGGCCCTAGCCCAGGAGCTTCCACAGTGGAAGTTATTTCAGAGCAGCATGGGAACTTTTCTGTGCTTATGTGCCTTGAGCTAGAGAATCTACAACCTAAATGTGGAAAGGAAATTAACAAGACAAACCAGAAGCAACTCTATCAAATCAAGTATCTGCTCCTTATGAAAATCATTTAAGTCTCAAAGAATATACTAATGTACAGAAAATAATAGCTATATACCTTTCATAATACAAAAGATAAAACTTACTTGTCTACATTTTTTTGACTCTGTACTAAATGTGCAATTGCAGAAAAAAGTAAGGAGATGATAAAATCTGTATCATAATGACTATATAGAAAAGAGCAAAAATAAAGCTCTACAGGCAATAGTAAAACTGACATTTTCTCAATGAGGATTTTTAATATTACATGAGGTAGTGAACACTCAATGGTATTCAAGGGACAAAGGACAAGCGTCATTTGTAGTCCATTGACTTTCTCTGTAGCAAGCAAGGAAAATTTACTGCAATCAGTGGAACAATCATGGAGATACCAAAACTCTATTTTTTTTAAAGAAAGAAGATTGCAAAAATGCTTTAGAAAACAATCTAAACAGAAAGCTTTGATACTGATTTTTGTGACTGTTATTTGGCTTTTGACTGAAGTAAAACTCAAATAGAAGATTTTACCTTTCTTAGAAAATGACATACCGGTAAGAATACGTAGAAAATACAATTTCATTCATACTTCCTCTAGCTAAAACCCACAGAATTTAAATTTAATTCCAGCATAAAGCAAACTATCACCTCCTTCATGAACAACTGAAAACCGAATTCCAGTAGTTTAATTTTTTACACAATTTCTAGCCATCATCCTTTATGTGTTTTACTGTACTCAAGAGCTGATATAGTTAGTCTATTTTCTTATGTAAACAACCAATGTGTGTATGCATGTGCACACATACTTGCCTGCATAAAGCTGTTAGCTAATTTTATTTGAATTGTACTGAGATGTAGAAATCTTAGGAACATTTATGTGTCTACAAGCTTCAGGAAAACAAAATTGCATAGCATAAACTCAGCCCACATTAGACAAGAAAGAGTATCATAACTGTAGGAAAAACTTCAGTGGGAGTTCCAACCACTTTTCAGTAAGACCATTTTGTATGCTAAAGTGTTTCTTTCAGCTAAGATACTTGTACAAACTCTAATGAATTATCCAATGAAAAGTAATTAATGATGCAGTGGATCCTCCCTTCATTTTTTAAAATCAATTGAAAATACAGTGACCCACACTGTCCTATGGACCCCAGACCGCTGGCTGACAGGTTTCAATAATTTTAATACTCATGTAACTCCCTGGCGCCTTTTTTTTTTTTTTTTTTTTTTTGGGGGGGGGGGGGAGAGGAGGGGCGTGGGAAGGAGGAGGGTAAAGGAGAGAACTGTAGGGCATTCCATGGTACACTGGAAATGGTGTGATGGAGCTCTTGAATTTCAGTTGTAATAAAGACGGGAAATGGAACATTGTCAGGTTCTCAAGTGGTGTGCCTGTGTCCAGGGCTTCCGCGGTGTGTGGGAGCCCTGACTGCTGTCATGCTCTGCTCCCGTCCAGGAGCTACTGGAGCAACACGACTGTCGTTCTGGTTTAGCGCTTTTGCAACTCCTGACAGGAAGTCAAGCGCTTCCTGAAACCATAGACCTCGGTGGAGCGATAGCGTTACCGTGACCTTCCCTGGAGCACCCAGGCGGAGGGGAGGCACGAAAGGGGCATGCCACACCACTCCTAGGGTTTCTTCCATCCCGCTGCCCGCGAGGGAAAAGGGGGGACACCGGGCGGGGCGGGGCGGGCAGGTAGCCGGGTAGAAGAGGCGGGACTGCCACTGCCGCTTCTCCTCCTCCTCCTCCTCCTCCTCCCCCCGCCTCAGGTTTGTCATCGTGTCGCTGGCACAGCCCGGAGGAGGAGGAGGAGGAGGAGGAAAAGGAAGAAGAGGAGGAGGAGGAGGGATGAGGAAGCTGCTGCTGTTGCATCCGTGACGGGAGCCTGGAGAGCCCACGCTCGGGACTGCCCCTTTCCCACCGCCGGCGCACAGGCGCTGCTCGCCCGGGGGAAGGGCCAGAAGGAGGAGGAGGAGGAGGAGGACGGCGGCGGCGGCGGCGCTGTGTGTGTGTGAGAGCGTGGAGATGAGCTCAGCTCTGTGGCCTGGAGCCGCCTGAGGAGACCCGGCTCCCTGCCTCCCTCCCTGCCCGCCGCCATGGCTCACTCCCCCGTGCAGACGGGGCTGCCGGGGATGCAGGTAAGGACCTGCCCCAAGGGCGGGCACGAACCCGCACCCTGGGCAGGGGTGGATGCGAAAGGGGGGTTCCCAGCGGTGGGGGGACAGGGCGAGGGAAGAAAGCGCCTCTTGGCTGTGGCTCGGCCCTGGGGACTGGGCTGGGGGCCGAGTAGCGGGATGGAGACGAAACGTGCTGTCAGCGCTTGGCGTGATGCCCAGCGAGGTCCCTCCGCCCGGTGGATCCCTCCCTGCCTCCCTCCATCCCTGTCCTCAGCAGCCTCTGTGTCGCTGCAGGCGTGCAGAGCGGAGCGTGGTTTTTGTCCCCCTCCCCCCGACCGGGAGTTCTCCTCGGTGTTTTAATTCCTGGAGCGAACCGCGGCTCGGTGGGCGATTTTCAGCCCCGTTATTTTGCGGTAAATAGGGGAAGCACACATAAAACCAGTACGTAAGAGCAGGGCCTGGGAATGTTGACCTTCAGAGCATGCTGCAGTGCCCATCTCCGTGGTGCTGGGCTGAGGTGGGTGCGCGGGGACTGTGTTTGGCCCCTGTGTTTGACTCCAAGAGTTGGTTAGCTGCTGGTGTTATATGATGGGATTTGCTGGTTCTGTGTTGTAACTATATTTTTGAAAAAAACTAGTGTGTTTTTCTGCTGACTGAGCTGGCTTCCCCCCCTCCCTGCCCTGTTTTTCTTAGTTTAAATGGAAACTGCTGCCAGGAAAACATTCGGGTCATTATTAGCTGTGTGTTGTTATACTGATGTTTCCCACATCTGATTAGAAACTTTCTGGCCCTAACCTCCAAAAGAACAACTTATGAATGACATGTTAGAGTTCTCCTCAATTTATCTCCTGGATTTGAAGTTTTTGTGCATCATTTTGTTTAAGTGTTGATTTACCCTGGTTTGTTTTATTTTGAGTCAGGATTCTAAGTCATGAATCTCTTTTCTTTGCATAACAGGAGGATTTGAATTTAAAATGTTACATGCTTAGGCGTAGTTTGATTTATATGCTCAGGCATAGTACTGGATGCCATATAGAGTATGTAGGCCCACATTCTGAGCTGATTAATATTGCTCCTTACGTCCCGCTGTTGAGTGTTCAAGTTCACCTTCCAAATATGAGCAGTTTGCCAATTGCCAGAATCAGAGAAGTAAGGGTATCTTTATTTGACTACAGTTAGGTTATTATTGGTGGGTTTGTTTGTTTTTTTCTTTTGAGACATATTAGAACCAAGACAACTGTCTACTTTGGAACAGAATCCATAATATTTTAGAATTAAAAAGTCAGATTTGTAGCTGCTCAGAAGCGAGCAGCGTGCACTGCTGATGTGTGTACTGCATGATCTCTCTAAGGACCTGTGTTTTTTATTGCCTTGATTTATTATTTAGTTTGTAGTACTGTTGGCTGTAGTAAATGGGTAAATATTCAGGGTTCTTGTTTGTCCACATAATTTGTGAGTTTACTTCAAATCTCTTTTTATTCAGGACAGTGTTATTTTTCCATGATTTTTTACTGCATTATTATGAGAGTTTCTCAGAATAAGTGTGAACTTCAACAGTGAAAAAAACCCACCCAAACACCTAAGACCTTCTGGTAGGTAGAGACATAAAGTCTGTCAGTAGTGTGAATCCTGATCACTCATTTTCTGTGCCCAGTTGAAGATGTTTATATCCATTTCCATTCCATCAGAATATATAGCAGTTTTAGGGTGGTCTTTTTCCAGTACATGATTCTCTTTGATTGTACTTGCAGTTAAATGTTCAAAGAGTAAAGTTCGCACAATGTGTGACATCTACTTAAATGATACAAAGGTTATGGTTTGGGACTTTTGATTATGTGGAGGAGAGAGGAATAGAGCTTAGTTCTCTGGGTTATAATTAAATTGTCTAAATCACGGGACTGTCTTTTCTTTATCTGTAGTGTGATCCCTCCTCCCCACCTACCAGCTTCTGCAAGAAACGGTGTAAGCAGTGTCAGTGACAAGTTATGCAGCTTTCTCCGACCTTCTTTGCTGTACCTATACAAGAGAGCAGTCAGTATGCTAATGTGGACAGAGTAACTTCTCGGCCCTCGAAAAATCACTAGGAGGGACAACACTTTATTAATGCTGTTTGGTGTGAGCACAGTAGTGTGTAAATAGAGTAGAGAAATGAAGGATTAATATCTTTCTCTCTGAACAAAACATCTGATTGATGTTTGAAGAGTGATGCATAAAAAGTGAGTGGGTAGAGAGTGAGCCAAAGGAATGAAAAACTGTGGAGGAAATGTAGGATGGTGCTGGAAGGTTGTCAAAACCTAAGATTTGCTGTCTGCTGCGAAGGGGGCATGTTGTAACCTGAATAAAAACAGAGTTGGGGTTTGACCTAAATTTCTGTGTGTGCAGGTTAAGGTTGAGCTCAAAGTGTTTGCTGTCATTGGCAGTTTAAGGGCTTTGTGTAGAAGATGAAGTTTGAGTATGCAGTGTGAAGCTGCATGATTACTAAACTGAGGATAGGTTTTCTTCCTTCTTCATGCTTTATAGAGAGTGGCCTGAGGAGAGTGCTTGTTTGTCTGTAAATGTTTGAGATTCCTGCAAGGCTGGCTTGGAGTAAGTGTACATGACCTTGATTTTCAGACTGGCCTGCATTTCAAGGCTGTGATAAGCTTTTATAGCTTCTTTATGAAAGCTATATTTTAAATAGTCAAGTATTGTGTTTATAAAATAATGGTAATAAATTCCTGAGGTGCTTTTAAAGTTCTATCATCTTTAAGACAAGCCTCTTTTGTGTGATAAACCCTTTTTTTATCTTCCTCCCTTTCATTTTTTTTTGGTAGCAATAACAGTGTTTATGCAGTAAGTTATTTTTATTCATTCTTCATTGTATTTTCAGTGCAACTGCTATAGGTTCTTCATGCAAAATATAAATAAGCATTGACATTCAAGCTGTCTTGCTTCAAGAAATGTTAAAAGTTTAACTAAATTTAAGTTGGAACTTGACAAATGAAGAGAAAAGAAAGGTTGTTAGTGTAAAGGCACCATTTCTGGCTCAGAAAGTGTCTGAAGTGTCAGTTTGCTGAAGGTTGGAAAAGTGTTTTGGGAAATATGGCTATATACTTGTCTGGTTTTGCACTGTTCCCGGGATGTTCACTTTTGACTGCTGTAGCAGAAATGTTTTGGCCCAGAGGATCCTTTGCTCTGATCTGGCACGGCTGTTGTTTTGTACTTCCACACTATAGGTATTACTGTCCTCCTTGTTATAACTCATTCTCCCTTTGCAATAAACTGATTTAACTAATTCCTGTGTGAGCTCTGTGTCTGGGAATTACAGAATATTAGGTTGTTAAATCAAAGGCACTGGAAAGTCCACATAGTTTCTATTGCTTTTCTTTTGCAGCTTCTGGAGGAGAAGATTTGCATTTTTTTCACCAAATTTGATTTTTTTTTTCTTTAAAGTTTGTGCTCACTGTTACTGTTTAGATTATAGTTTGATAAATAGTTTGCACTGAGAGCATTTAAATATTTGGCACATCCTGATCCTTGGACTGTTATGATCTTGGCTAATCAGTTTTCAGATATCCTGATGTCATGGTTCTGTGACATAGTACAAGCTCACGCCTTGGGTGCCAGGGCAGAAGAGTTCTAAACTGTGAAAATGAAGGGGGCATCTTTTCACTGTATAGTCAAAGGCTGTGTCAGGGCTATGCAATAGATGTATGGAGCTGTTTGAGAGGAGTCAACTCTTATCGACAGTGGAACTAATGATACTGGGAAGTCATGTATAACAACGTCTACTGAATATGTGGATACTAAGCTTTTCCTCAAACATGCCCAAAATCTTGCTAATAAGCGTGTGTGGAGGAGTGAGAGTTGGTTTTCTTTGGGCATACTACTATGGGTGACTTCTTGGTGTCGTGCTTTACCTAACTTCCTATAAAGTCATTGTTGCAGGGGCAAGCTTCAATTTGGAAAATGTTGTTAAGTCCTTGTGCTGTTTACTCCAACTGTATAGTTAAAATGATTGCAGTTCTATTTTCTCAGTCTTTAAGTCTCTTTGTTCTTACTTTCTGTTGCCTTTGCAGGTGCTTTTCTTTTAGTGGAAATAACTGGTAACTAACTGTAAGGTATAGGCTGCTATGTCTTTGGAGAACAGTTTGAGGTACTTTGCTAGTTTTTTTTATGTTGACTTGCATCACTTCCTGAATATCTAAAGCATGTATTTGGATAGCTTTTTGGAATAAGATTGACAATAGTGAACCCTTATCTTTATGAATCTCAGTGTTGCAGCCATTCTGTGATTTTGATGCGATACACTTACATGCTCTCCAGAACTCTATTCAATTTTACAATTGTTTATATGGAGGTGAGATGCGGTGTTTATACAGAGGCAGAGGAGGTAAGGAAAGATACTTCTAAAGGCTGAGCTTACAAAGTCTAGTTTTGGGTCTTTGCTCTGGTACCAATCACATCCAAGGTGGTTGGTTGTCCTTGTCATTTAGTGAGTGACCAGTGTCAGCCTTCATCTTTCTGTCTTACCTTTAGTGTCAACAGCCTCTAAGTACAAAAACGTATTTCCACCGTGTGGCCTTCCACAATAGGTAAATAGATACTGCTTATGGCAACTGTCTTTCAGATGTCCTTATAGACCAATCAGGCCAGTCATATGCCATGGCAAGTTTCTTGTACCAGTTTCGTGTTTGAGTAAGATACCCTCTTTGTTCCCCAGAGACAAAAGACTACTGATGTAGTGAAAACATTTAAATATTGGGCCTTGTGTTATGAGTGGTGTACAAGGCTCTGATGTTAGCTTTTGCATGGTGGTATCTTTATGTTTCTGAAGTAGAAAATGGAAGTATGTATCTTGGCTGCATTTTTAAAATTTGCTTAAATTCTTTTCATGCCCCCTTCCTTGGGAAGTGGGGTGGGAAGGGGGATAGGGGATACACCAAGCGCTGTCAACAAGGCATGTAATATAAATTAATAGTAATATAAAATACTGCATTCATCCTGTAATAATTTAGTCCCTGCTATACAAAAAAGATAGGCTGGAGAGGGTCCTGAGAAGGGCCACAAAGATGATCAAAGGACTGGGAAGCCTGACACATGGGAAAAGGCTGAGAGCTATATTTGTTCATCCTTGAGAAAGGAATGCTTAGAGGAGACCTCATCACTGTGTTCCAGTATTGAAAGAGTGGCTACAGAGAATATGGAGACCCTCTTTTTACAAGGAATCATGTGGAACGATGAGGGGTAATGGGTACAAGTTATGCCTGGGAAGATTCTGATTGGACAAGAGGAAAATTCTTCATAATTAGGACCATCAGTCATTGAAATAATCTTCTTGGGGAAGTGGTGGATACCCCAGTGCTGGACTCAAATTTTTAGATTTGCCTGGGCAGTGTGCTGGACCATCTTGTCTAGACTGTGTTTCTGCCAAGAAAGGTTGGACCAGGTGTTTCTTGAGGTCTCTTCCAACCTGGTATTCTATGATTGAATTTAATCAGGTTTTTGCTTTGACAATGATACACCTGCTTGCTTTTGTGGAGTACTGTTTAATTAAGAAGTTTTCTGTGTGGCCATTTGTGTTGATGCAGCTTTATAATCAAAGGTTTTTTTAATTGTAAACTCTTTGTTAATATGGGTATGTTTTCATGTATGCACTTGAGAGTTAATAACAGGGGTGATACACAGGAAGCATCTCTTCAGTGTACTGGATTTGAGATATAGAGGGAGAAATTCTTTAAGAGAATATTTAGTTTTATGAGAAGACAACATAAGATAATAAAATTACACTATACTACATGAGAACAGTCACAGAATGATTTTAATCCTGGGTTTCTTAACCAGTTATTAAAATGATGTCTCTTTCCCCGTAGGGGAAGGTGTTTGTTTGTTTGTTTGTTTGCTTGCTTGAATGGTAGTCTTCAGCTTCCATATTTAAAGGGTATTTTTGTACAGAGAATGTTGTGAATGGAGCGACTTCATTTTGACAAAATTGCTATTTCACTTAAGCTGATGTGTTTATTTGCCTAATTGAGTCTTGAGCCATGATCAGTATAAGGTGATGCTGCCATTCGCAAGTTAGTTGATACCAGCAAAATCTGTTTGTCTTTTTTTCTCAATCTTGCTTTAAGCTTTAGTTTATTACCTGAAATCAACCTGGATGTGTTCAGGATGTATTGTTCCAAAAATCGGATAAATGTAGTCTATTTTTGAAGAGCTACATTGAATAGACATTCTTTTTTAGTGAAATTGCTGTCATAAGCCAAAAATTTTTTTGATTATTGGGAGTATTTTTGCATAGAATTGTTCCCTCGTAGTGGACAAGAGCAGGTCTGAGAGTAATAAATGTTTAGGTTGCACAAACATCAGACAATGCTGATTCTAGATTAGTGTAGAACCAAGAACCTTCTGCAGTGTAACTCTATAGAAAGTGAGGCTTGAATCAGAAGAATTTTGGGAGTGTTTGTACTTCCCTATCGTATTCTTAGTTGCTCTGCTTGGCAGCTTTGTAAGAGACGTATGCTTGAGTTTTCTGTCAGATAGAATGGGTGCAAGAGGAGTTGCCCCTCAAATTATGTGATTGCTGTAGGTCTTACAACTCATTATAATGAGTTATAATGTAGGAATAATGCAACTTAACTTTCTAATTGCCTCTATATCCATTATTTATTCAGCCATTTGTCATAATGATATGAATTTCCACAAAGAGCCACTACTTTATTTTTCTATTTATCAATAGCTTAGCTAATTAAGAGTGATTTCTACAGTGTTTTAGCTTTTTAACAAGTGGAAACAAGTGAGACATAGTTCTAAAACTGTTTTTTGGGACTTTTTTCCTTAGCTATTGTTCTCTTGGTGTCTCAAATACATTTTGTGTTTCACTGCTGTGCTGGGCCTACTGATGATACTTGTGTGTTGTTTTCACAGTGTGCTCAAGGCATGGAGAGATTTTTCAGTTGCACTAATTTATGGTTTAAAAGTGTAATGGATGGGAGGGAGGAAGTCAGTTATAGGTTATGCAAAGTTTTAGTGATGTTACATTAAAAACAAACAAAACTGAGAGACTTCAGAAACTTGGCATATTTAATTGGAATTTATTCTTTCTGAATGCTTGTAAAAAGCAGGCTGTGGTTAAGTACCTATTTATTTCGGTATTAAACTCTTAAGGTCGTACACTAAGCAGCTTTCTGAATGTAGATCTGAATGAAAAATATCAGAAAATTTCAGAGTGATTTGTGCAGGGGACATTGCACCCAGAAAATGGTATTGGTCAACTGGGAATTTGGAAGCGTGCTTTGGATATCTGTTCTGTTAATAAAGAATTGAATGTTATGTATCCTGAATCTCAGATAAATGCATCTTTCTTGAAAAGAAGTGGAAATACAAGTGCTGGGGAATACTTTTATGTTAGTCTAACTGCTGGAAACATGCTTACAACCTATTTCAATCTAGGTAGAAATCAGAACAAAGGAGTTGAACTGCGTGACAAATTTGAGTGTTAGGCTGTAGTGATGCGTGTTGTATGTTTTTATCCTCATCTGTTTGTGACATCTAAAATGTTTGAGATACCAAGTTTGACAGTTTTATTCTTTGCTTTCCCTCTCCACTGTTGCAACACACAGAATATATGGCAATTGTTCCTTTTTATTGATAATTAATGTACTGCTATTCTTAATTCTTATTTTTGGTATTTTTAGTTTTTCCTAGAAAAAAGCAATTTCCTTATGGTAGTAAGGGTCTGAATTGAATAATTATAGTATTGGAGATGGAAAGTGAGAAATATGAAATGTGTGTGAAGAAAAAAGAAGGAAAGAATAATCATGTGGTATTTTTGATAATTGACAAATTCTCAGTGAAACAGCTGGATCTTAGTTTTGCACCTAGTTATTATGGATGAATGCTTTCATTTTAGTCTTTGTACTTTTCATTAGATGTTTTGCTAATAAGTCTTCTTAAAAGAAAGTAAAAATCAGTTTTTGCTATTCATGATAATGTTCATAATGTTCATAACTATAAAATGACTGTGCTAGTTCAGCTGATTTTACTTTATTATTGATAAATGAAACTGAGTGTTCAAGTTTTATTCCAATTTTAAGGCTTCCTAAAAGTGTCTTTTTTTCCTTCTTTACATAATAAAGTCCTAGACTATAAATCCAAATACTTCATTATATCTTATCTTTTTGGGTTAGTTGACTACTCTTTGAAAGTATAGTTAGGGCTTGATACAATGCAGTAAAGTTGAACAAATTATTTTCTGTATACTTTCTCTCTTTTATTTCAATTTCACACCAACTGCAGGAAACAATTTTGTATGTTGTATCAGTTATTTGTATACAGGGTACATATATATTGCTGAAAACAAAAACTTGTGAGCTTCAGAGAAAGCTAAATGCTGTGAGTAGCAAAGTTTGAAGCTTCTCCTCCCTGGAATTATTTTTTCCGTGATGTAAAACCATCTTACATGGGTGTTTTGGGGAGTTGGTACTTTTTTTTCTTTTATTTTTCTTTTGTTTGGCTGTGTGTTGGTTTATTCCCTGGCCCTGCTTTGATAGCCCAGATTTGTGGGAGAGCTGCAAGATTTGATTTGTGCCTTTTACTCAAATTTACAATGTGTCTCCACTACTGCCACTCATGCAGCTAACTCTGGGGGGATCCAAGGGAAAAGGAAAGCTGCTTAATACTGGTCTGTGTTGAGGTGAATAGACTTCAGATGTTTTTTGAAAGATTGCAAGTGGTAATACAGGAAAACTTTTGCAGTTCTGCTTCTGAAGTTGGAAACGGTGTGATAAAGGATGACATCAACTGTGCCAGCTATTTACTTTGACTTTAGCCTCGAAGTTCTCTGTGTGCTTGGGAAAATTGCCTATATGAACTTGTCTGCTAGACTTCTGTACTCTGGTCTGTCCAGAGAATAAATTTAAAAGAAAGAAATTATATGCAGCAGTGGTGTCTCATTTCAAAAGAAATTATGTATTTGTGAAGTAAATTTAGCACTAAAACTAATTCTGGGTGTGATAGGCATAGTGTATCACAGAATAGATGAGATTGTAAGGAGCACATCTAGTCCACCTCCTCAGAGTCAGCAGGTTGCTCAGGACCATATCTAGCCTAGTTTTGAATACCTCAGAGGATCAACAACCTGCCTGAACAGCCTTTTCCAGTGTTAGATTATCCTTAAAGTAATAAAGGTTGAGGTTGTCTTTTTTTTTTCTTTGTGGTTTTTCGTTTGTTTTTTGCTTCTCCTCTTTTCTTTGTAAGTTTACATGAAATTTCCTGAAACTCAGTTTCTTCCCATTGCATCTTGTCCTTTGACTGGACACCACTGAGAAGAGTCTGGCTTTGTGTTCTTTTCTCCTTTTCATCAGGTATTCACACAGAGTAAGATTTCCAACCTACCAGTCTTCTCTTTTCAAAGGTAAAACAATCCCCAGAAATTTCTGAGCCTTTTCAGATGATGGTGTTTTGGGCTCAGTCTTGATAGGGAATGAGGACTGGACTGACTAATTGGAAATGAATTTGGTGAAATGAAAAGTATACAAAACGAGGTGTTAAAAGTTGATTGTATATTCCAAACAACCCAGCACAGAGCAATTACAGATCTGCAAGTCAAATCAGTTGCACAAATAAGATTGAGAACCTGACTATGGAGATGCCTTATAACTCTTGCAAGTTAAAGAAAAAAATAGTTTTTCAACTCTTCTGTATGATAACAAGATGAATAGCCTTTCATAAAAGGAGGTTAGAAATAAAACTGCAATGAGATGTGGAAAAATACTCAGTTAAAGCTGTATCTTAGATCAGAATGGTTATGGATAAAGTTTGATCTAACTAGTTTGAATTTCAATAACGTTTTCTGTTGAGCTATAAGGGGCAGTTAGTTCAGATGAGAATTAGGGAATCATAACAATAAATACTTTCCAAGATGTGTATAGTCCTGGTTGTGAGGAGTGTACTGCAGAGGTGGTGTCAGAGTGGAGGATACTGCTGGGTTGTCCAGGATTCATCTTCGCAGTTGCTGTCTGAAAAGTAACCTTAGCATACAAAAAGGCAATGCATGCTGATTAAAATTGCTGATGGTACAAAATTTAAAGGCACTTGTTCCATTTGAGAGGCAGTTACTGAAGAACTATACAACCCTGAGGACTGGAATTACTGAAAAAAACAATGTGAAGTCCAGTTTGTCATAAGTATGAAAGATTACAAAGAACCTTTGCAATGGGCTGGGAGTTCATTAGCTGGAAATGCAGAGAATTAGGAAGAGGTGATTTGGTCTAGTTGGTTGCAGCGGAGTTTGAGCCATGAGGCCAAACTGAACAAATAGGATCTGGGAATGTATTGCACTATTTTTATTCTGCAGAAGTGGGCAACAGTGTTGTTAGGTACTGAGAAGAGTTAATTTTAAATGCAGTACGTTTTTCTGGCTGATTAAGGTCAAAAGTAATGAATCCAATGTGGTACAAGTACAGAGAGATTACTCAAATTATTGGATGAATGGTGGCTTTGCTTATGGTGAAAAGAACTTTGTTCTGCATGGCTGAACAAGCTGGAGATTGAGACAAGATGGTTGCAGTTTGTGTTCAGAAGTGTGAAAAACTATTCGAAATAAAAAGCAAACTAATTCAAATGTCTATGGAAATTGTAAATTCTGGAATCATTCTTTCTGAACGTTCCAGAATTTGGTTTTGATTTGCCACATTGTGTATTCTGTGTCCCGCTCGGCAGGAAATGTTGTAGTGACAGAGATCTAGCTCCTTATCAAGGTAGTTAGCGTTACTCTTTTGCAGCAGGTGTTGATGCCCTATTCTAGCGATATTTAGTGTTCTCAGTTACATGAAGGCTCTTTCAGCAGTTCCCTTTGTTTTAATATTAGCAGGAATAAGCTATATGCTTAGTGAAAGCTTGCAAAGAGTAGAGTCGGCAAAATTGTAGTGACAGTATTTATGGAAGACATTTTCTCTATGCAGTCATGTAGAGAGACTATTTATAAAGCTCTTTGTTTATTTTTGCTCTGCTGAAAGTATTGACAAAAACAAACAAGTAAATTTAGGGAGAATACTTTCCAGATGAGATCTTGGACAAATGAATGGGAATTCGTGGCCACTCATGTACCTTCAAATTCAAGCAGTTCATTATGTATTGGAGGCCTAATCTCTCCATTTTTGAAATAGATAAGGTCATTAAAGAGAGACTAACTGGTAGTTTTGCAAAAACACAAGTTGCTAGCGTTTTAAGGATCTCACTTCAAACAGTTGGTCTCCTGAGAAGAAAAGTGAGACCTTCTTAGAGAGCAAGAGTGTGTTGTTTTGTTTGTTTGTTTGTTTTTTTAAACAACTACTACTTTGTGTTGCCAGAACAAAATTCATGAATGGCAACTGTTAAATTTTAGAACAAATAAATGAATGTAGAAAAGTTCTGAAGTGGGAAGAAAAAGTTTGAGTTTTTTAAAAAATATTTAGTAATTTCAGAAGGAACTTGGAAAATAAACTATTATTAATAATTATTTTAATCCTATTAATTCCAGCTATTATTGTACAATTAACATTTCCAAACAGCTGCAAAATTTTAATCATAAAAATTGAACAGCAGCAATTGTTCCTTGCTTCTTGGATCCTTCAGGAGCAGACACGTTCCTTGCTTTTCTGGGGTTATTAGTGTTCTTTTACAGTTGTATTATAAAACTGTCAGCCTAATACCAGAATCCCAAGAGCCTGACACTGTAAAAATGTGTCTGTGAGATTTCTGCAAGTCTTGGAAGGTTATGGTGTCCTGAAATAATGGGCTTTAATGTAAGATTGCAACAGATAATTGAGGGGAAAAGGGAAAATAAGGGATGAATACATACAGCCAACAGAATTCAAAGAGCTTCTGGCAAGTAGCCCTTCCATTTTTCTCCATATGAACAACTGCAACACACTGCAACTTTGAGCTGTGCTGGCTTTTTGTCTCTGGAGGTGAAACATGGAATTTTTTAGGCAGCTGTGACTGTGATTGGTTTGTGACTTACCCGGATGCCTTTGTAATGATGTAATGCTCTGATTCCTGTGGCCAGTGAAGGGAACTAGAAGGCTTGTGTGGATGGGTTAGGCATTCACAGCTCTCTACAGCACATCATCTCAAATTCCAACGCAGTATGTATGAAATCATAGACTGATAGTTGATTTTCCACAAGGGAAAGTGTCTGATGCAGGTGTTAGAGTTATTTTTATTAATGAAGAATTCTGAGAGAAGACTGGTTTAAATATTGACAACAGAGCGTTCTATGAGGCATGAGAAGAATCAGAACAGCACGATTTACTTAGTAGTTTTGTGGTCTCTTAGAAATTATGTCCCTGGAGGTGTTAGTAGGGGCTACTGTGTAGCTGAAGGATGACTACACTTGCTGGAAAACATGAAGTGCCCTACTCTGGTTTCCAAATGGGAGACGTATTATGTATGTAATATATGATAGTGTGTAATAATATGTAAATCTCATTACATCGACTTTAAAGGAGAAACAAGGGATTTGGATCTTTTGCTGTTCCTTTTAATGGCAAAAGAGTGATAACTCCCCATATCCGTCTGTTTGTTCCCTGAAACTGACTTTGGATAGAAATATGGATCAATAAGATGTAAAGCAGGGGGAGCTTCTTAGGGCTGGTGAAGTCTTGCAGTACACTTAGAGTGGCTTTTCTTTGGGCTTATCTCACCATTGATCCGTTCCTGGGATGATTATCTGAAAGATAGGATGTCTCATAGCTTACTTTAAGGTATTAGAAGTAGTAGTGTACTCCCAGTTTGTGCCACACGATGATAAAATCGTGTGTGACAAACACAGTGCTCTAAGCTCAGTCAGTCCCAGCTACCTGGTCCTCAAAACACCTGATTCAGCTGTGAAACTCAGATATCTCCAGACAAACTAAAATGTGTTCTAGACTATTTTCCTCTCGTGGCTGCATGGGTTAATTAGGTAACCTTTGGGACGTGAGAGTGGAAAGAGGCAGACGTATAGATGGGAGGTGCTTCATTAGCCAAATTTAATTATTAAAGAAAATGTTGGCTCAGTGTTTCTCCGTGGTAACCTAGAAATTGTCATTCCCTTCCTTATGTTTCTACAAAGTTTGACCTAGTATAAATGGTGGTTTTATGCTTATTTAGGCATTACTGAATATCAATGATGTATTTTCACTTAGCGTCACCCTTTATAAAAAATAACAAGCTTTTGAAGTATTTATTTCTTAAGGAAAAGATTCTAAGTAATTCTATCCTGTTTTTCTTCATTTCATGACATTCCCTCTCCTCTATGACTTTTGCAGTTTAATCATAGAACGGTTTGGATTGAAAGGGACCTTTAAAGGTCATCTAGTCCAATCCCCTGTGGTTGTAATTTATATGTTTTTTTGTCAGCTAAGAAGGCTCCTTGTGCTAAAATTTAGAAGGTATACCATGGAACTTATCATCTGTGCACTGAAAGTGAATAGTCTAAGAGCATCTGTAGTAAGCTGAATACTTGACAAGAGAGAAAACCCAATTATGGCAGAATGGTCCACCTGGGTCTTATATTTGCATGTTTAGCTGAGTGCTCATAGCTATTATGTGACTGTTCAAATCAAGGAAGCTGGGAACAGGATGTTTTTTAGAAGTGAATGAGTTTGCACAACTGAGAAAAGAAGAAAAAGATAAATAAATCCTGCTTGAGAAAAACCTTGGGGTCAGGGATAAGGAGGGAAGCATGGCAATTCATGCAAGTGATCCTTCATAGGAGAAAGTTGAAGAGGGTTGTTTGGCGCATCAAACAAAACGAAATAGTGCTCTGTGCACTGAACAGGGTGAATGAAATCCTTAAGACGATGAGATATGTGAGAAATACAAAAGAGAAGGACACTGGGATTTGTGAAAGAACCAATTTCAAGAGAAAAGGTTTGGCATAAGGTTTATCTTTATTAGTAGTGGTGTTTGATCGATTTGCTTTTAATAGAAAACAAATCTTTGTAAGGATCTTTCATTCTGGGTGCTCTTTATTGGCGAAGAGGAAGAAATTGAGGTAGCAGCACTTTCTGTTGCCAGATAGGATAAAATCCTGACATAAGGACAGTGTTAAATTTGTAGTTCATATACAGAGAAGCACAAACCTTGCAGTGTGTGCATATAAGGGATACAGGAACAATGTGATAATTATGGAGATAGGAAAAAAGTATCTAGATAAATAGGAATGTATGGAATTTGAAGTGTTTGTTGCCTTCCAAAATATCACATTTTGTTTTAGTATTACAAATACTGAGTAACTTTTCTCTTACTTTTAACAGACTCTGAAGGCAGATCCAGAAGAACTGTTTACAAAACTGGAGAAAATTGGTAAGGGCTCTTTTGGTGAAGTTTTTAAAGGAATTGACAATCGGACTCAGAAAGTTGTTGCTATAAAAATTATTGACCTAGAAGAAGCAGAAGATGAAATAGAAGACATCCAACAAGAAATCACAGTGCTGAGTCAATGTGACAGTCCATATGTAACTAAATATTATGGATCCTATTTAAAGGTAAGATACAGATGAAGGTGATTTTGTTTTGTAAGTACTTCTTTTTGTGCCTGTTTTCATTGACAAGGTTTCAATCAGACTTCAGTTGAAGAAAAACATATTTTTGTCCTTTCAATTCTAAAGAAAAAATGACAGAACTTAATAGAAAAAATTGCACGTTTCTTGATATTTCTGTGCAAAAAAACTTCAAATAACATGAGTTAGTTAAGCTCTGATTCACTTAATTTTAGGAGAATGTAACTCTAGTAATTATTTAAATTCTGAAAATTAACTCTGCATTTGAATTGTCAAAATATTAAAAGCAATGTAGTATCTGCTGTTCTGTGAAGCTTGAAATTTTTTGTCAAGTTTTGATCATTAGGGATCAAGCCTAAGCTATTAGGTTGTTTTTCTAAGGGGACTAAACCTAGCCTTGATCCGATTTGAAAATTAAAATCTAAAAGTTAATTTATTTGCACATTAGCCATAAATGAAGTGATGGAAGGGGTTTCCATTGACTGCCTTCTGAATCTGTTTCCCTTCCGTCCTCCTGCCATATTATTAATATCAGGGTTCAGTTATAAGTGAGACAGATAGTTTTGTTTGTTTGCTTTTTTGTTTTGGTTTTCTGTTTTTGTTTTTAATTGGATGGGTCTAGTGATTTATTATGTCTAGAAGGTAGTGAAAATATCTGGAAGCTTTTGGTACTGCTTTATTTCTTTGGGCAGACTTTGTTCCCATCTGGATAGCTCTTTCTTTTATGACAGTGAGATGGCAATCTAGTTAAGAGAGCTTGTTGTCTTGGCAGGATTTGAAGTTAGAAATAGGCAGAAAATGCTTTAATTTTCAGTCTGCTTTTGCTTTTGTGGAAACATTCTATTTATCAGCAAAAACATGAAGGTTCTGAAAGGGGGATGCTGTTTTATCTCTGTATTTCTGAGATTACCAGTCAGTTTCCAAAGAAAAAAGGACTTTTTCTGAATCCAGGAGATGCATTACTTAAGAGAGAGACAGTTTTTTCCTTTCTTCTTTGTCCTCTGAACTGGTTTGCTTGGATATCTTATCAGTGAGGGGCTTTGTAAATGGTTTTTAGACATAATAACCTGTTGCTGAAACTGAATTTAGAAGTTATGTATAGTTTAGATCTCAAGCATAGGAAGGCACTTAATTGAGCACAGTAAACTGAATAAATTTTTCCTCGTGGCTTCTATTACTATTCTTGCAGTTTCTCAGTCAGGGATTGATAGTTAAGTGAAATATGGCAAAAAGGCAGAAGTGATGTTTCTCTCCTGGACTGTCTCTCTGCTTCAAATCTGTTCATTTTAGCCGAAGAAAGTAAGATCAGAGAATGGTTAAGGTTGGAAGGGACCACTGGTGAGGTCATCTTGTCCACCAAACCAGTGTGCAGCTGGCCAATAATTAAACACTCGAGAGACATCGATTATTTATTTCAGAGTTGCGCACTTTATTTCTGGGTGCTCTGTGGTATTCCACAAATCAAGCACACCATCTGTCAAAACATTTTACTATTTATACATTTTAGCAAATAAAGGAGTTAGTGTTCATTTGCTACAAGTTACATAGTTCTCTTATTAAATCATTTTTCTACTTTCTATTGGTTAAAAAGTTGCATCTCATGCTAATTAGGACACATGCAGAATCTTTGTCTTCTTTTGTATTGGTGGGTTTCTTGGGTCAGCGATCACGGTCTCTCGCTGCCAGAATTACCTTTACCCAGCTGGAGCTGATTTCAGCACAGTTGCTGAGTTGGGTCTGTTAGTTTCTTCCTTGGGAGTTCTGCTAGATGTCTTTGTGGCCTGCAAATTCTGTATTCTTTGTGTCTATTAGTGGTACATCCTTCTTCCCAAGCTGTGTTAACCTCCTTCTAGGTCTGAGATTACTGAAGCGTGTCAAACCCTATACCTCAACTAGACAATTCTACCAAGTAATTTGTTTTTCTAACACATGGGCATCACTTAGAGCTTGCTTATTAGCTGCTATCCATTTCACAGGTTAAATCTCCCTTCTTGTTGATTAGGCTTCAGAGTATACCCATAAGCTCTCAGCTCTGTCATATCCACCCCAAGACAGAACTCAGTACATTCCGAGTGTTGCCTCACGTAGAGGCAACTCCACTACTGTGCTTTCCTGGTCTGTCTGTCCTAAATAGCATGCAGCCCTTCCCTGCGACATTCAGCTGTGTGAGCTGTCCCATCATGTCTTGGTAAGCTCAGTGAGATCAAAGACTTGTGACTGCACACACGTCTCAAATTCCCCATTTGTTCCCCATATTGTGTGCACTGGTGTACAGGCACTTTATAGACGTATTTGAATGTGTCAATATCCCGAGAGGGCTGCAAGGAGATGCCCCATAGTCCTCTTCCCTTTCCTCACTTTTCCTAGCTTAAAGCTCAGTTTACCAGGTTGACCCTTCTGCCAACAAAGGCTTGTGTGCCCCGTTTCATGAGGTGGATTCTGTCTCTCCTAATGAGCAAACAGGGTCCCAAACCAAAATGTTGTTGCCAACACCAGCGACACAGCCAGCTGTTTACTTTGTAAATCCAGCTAATTCTCTCATTGTTTACCCTAACTGGCATGACCAAGGAGAAGACTACCTGGGCCTCCAGACCCTTGACCACCGTCTCCAGAGCCCTGAAATTGAGTTTGATGGTTCCTAGTTACCCTTGGTGTCATTTGTGCCCACATGAAAGACCAGCAAGGAGTAAAAGTCACCTCTTACAGGATAAGTGAAATAGAATTTAAGAAAAAGTCTGATGGGGATGCCACTTAGTAGTTTTTAAAAGGTACAATAACAGTGGGTTGAAAAAGAGAATCCAGTGTTTGAATACGAACTAAGTGGATGTCAGCATTTTGTGAAGGTCATATGGCAATGGTTGCTTTTCCTAATTGAGGGTGGGAGAAGGCTGTAGGGCTCTGAACCCTGAATGGATTTGGCTGGATGGAAGTGTCATTAGTGACATTTGTGCTTATTATTGTGAGGGGGACCCTCTGAAAATACTTATAATCTTCCACATTTCATCCTCTGCCAAGTGCAGAACCCTATGAATTTTTCAACTTACATCAACTTTCTATAACAGTGTCTATGTATGACTCATTTACTTTGGAAATAAAATACAGCTCTCTTTACAGGTAGAAGAGTGTACAACAACTCATGTTTATTCATTGCTTTAGTTCTTTATGAATGTATGTTGTTTGCAAGACACGTGGTACTACAGAACTTTTGGTCTTCAAAACAAAAACCTCATTTCTTTATGCTGTTAAAAATTATTATGTGGTGGTTGTTAGGTGATGCTGAAGTGGTAGAATGCAAAGGAAACATTTTACAGTTGTAAGAGTCAGGGCTTGTTATTGGATAGCAACAATGTGTCATCACATATATATATATATACACACACACATACACTTAAAAAGGACCATATTCATATTGAAATGAATTGGTTAATATTTTTGATTAGAAATCTAGGTTTATTTGCTGCAAGTCTCTGATGTATTTGAAAGCCAGGACTGTCATATGTAGTTCTAAGGGTCTGACCGTCTTTTAACTCTGTTTCTAACAGTGTAATAATCCATCACTGAGAATCTTCAACACATTAACCTTCCATGTCTTAAGTGATTAGGAGACATTATTTCTTCTGTGATTGGACAGTTTAGCACTAATTACAGGAAAGATAATAATGTTTTCTCACAGAATAAACTTCTTTGAAGTAAGCAAGTATGAGAACAGTAGGATCTTAGGTTATATTGCCAGCCACTTCACCAATTATTGTTCTCTAAAGTCTGTGCAGCTTAATGCATACTGACCATGTGTCTGGTGGATGTTGGAAAGAAAGAAGTACTGTTCGTAGAGAACTCTTAATTTGGCTTTTCTATACTGTGTTTGGGCGACAAATTGAAACTGTTGTTGGAACTGTTCCCTCTCATTTTTTTTCCTTCTGGCTCTGGATCAGTCTTTGTTTCCCCATGTGTCCTGTGTATCGTTTTGTGAGCTGAAGAGGTGTCATTTATTATGTAGTAACCTTTTTTTTTCCAAGTACTCCCCTGGCAGACAAGTTTCAAGATATTGGGAAAGGAAATTTTCTGTCTTATTTGGGACACTGCATACTTGATGATTAGTTCTTTATGTCCCTTTCTAAAACAAGTTTCAGTAATTGCAGAATACCTGATCTGACATCCCTTAAAATATTTGACAGATTTTAAGAGGCATTCTGTATTTTCAGCAAAGGTGGTTAACAGATATTGCCATGAAGAGTTTTATAGGTAACCAGAATGTTTTGGGCTTGGGTTTTTATGTTTATTTTTTTTTGACACCTGAATCATCTTTGAGAAATCTTTATATTGTTCCTCATTCTCTGCTATTCCACACCTTCTTCCATTAAGCTATGTCATTATACATGCCAGTGTGTTCAGGAACCTGTTGCTTGAAATTTTAGGAAGCTTACTTAATACCACTGTATTTGCCTGATATACATGGAAGTACAACTTGAAATAAGTATTAAAATTCAGTGAGTTAATGAAAGCTACTTATTTCTAGAAATTAAAAAAAAAACCACAAAAAAACAACTGTTTCATTTCTAGAGCTTTCTAGAGTAGGGTGATATACCCCAAAGGCTGATTAAATTTTCTAATTCTACAATTTTTTTATATCCTAATTTCCTATTTTCAGAAATATGTTTGCTTTATAGCAATTTTTTGTTCATATTCAGAGAATAAGCTATATGGACCTGTTTGTATGAAGTATTACTACTTTAGCACAGTAAATATTAAATAAAAAGCAGCTTATTGCTCATATAGAGCAAGTCTTGTGTTCCCTCTAGACTGTGTTCTTTGCATCTGTTATTGGAGTTTTGTGTGTAGTTGCTGTGGTCAGTTCATTCAAATAGAGCAAAAGCAGTACTGAAGTGGGTACCAGTCATCCTGGATATAAATTTACTTGTGACTCATCTTTTTGTCAGAAATCCAAAGATGTTTATATAAAACAGAAATGGAAATGCTCTTTTCTTAAGACAAAGTATTTTTAAATATGATGTCTTCGTGCTGTCATTGTATTGCAACAAAGGTCTTTTGTCTACTACTAGGATATAGTAAGTAACTGGGATGTTGCTCTTAAAGCATATTGCAGCATCATGGTTTATATGGGTGCAGATATCTACAGGAATTGCTCTTCCTTATCTGCCATGGTGTGTTAAAAATCTGTTCCTTGCTATCTTCCAAAAGTCAGGTTCATCTGCTCCATCTATGATCTGATTGAACACTCCATGGATAAAAGAGTAATAGTTCCTTTTAGATCTTTACAAAATTATTCTTGGAACTTCTCTGGGTCTGTTTACTTCTTTAGATTTTAGGTTACAGCATCTACTGCCTTCCTTGTAATGGAATAGGGATTCTTTGTTCCTTATTAATTTTATTTTTTTATATATATATATATCTTATAAAATTTACTGAAGTTGTTTGCTGTCTTGTCTGAGTTTTGCCATACTGTAACTCTTTAAAAGTATTGCTATACTACTTATTTTAAAAGTGTTTATGCTGTCTAGGAACCTGTCAGCTCTGCTTTTTGCATTTTATTCTGCTTTACCAATTTTTCATGGGCTAGTTAGATTTGGTTCCACGGTTGTTTCTCCTGTCCATTTTAGGTCAAGTTTTTTGTAATATGTTTTATTTCCAAGATTCAGATGCCTCTCTGGTGATGTTTCTTCAGTTTTGTTAATACCTTTAATTGCTGCTTTATTATACCTTCATAACATTTATATATTTCTTGATCTTGTGTTAATATTTAGAAATACCTAACAGGAAATTAATTTGTCTTTATGTTTAAAAAGTTGAAACTAAAGACACTTGACTTTTTTACATATATGTATATGTACATAACTTTCAAAGCTGAGGTTAATATATGTATATGAACAAAAGCTGAGATCAATGTGTTTGATATATGTATAATGTGTTTATATATGTATAAACATGTGTATATGTATATACACACATTAAAAATTCTTTAATTTCCTTGTTTTAGACTTCTATACGTAGTAACACAGTGGCAGAGCAAGTGATCACTAAGTACTTTCATCATCCAGTGTGTAACTAGGTACAAGTGATATCAAACTGGTATTGAACTAGTCTTGTAGGATGTATTTTAAAAAATATTACTGTCTAAGCTTGCGTTTCTTTATCTTGCAAATGTATGTTTCTAGCACTCTTTGGAGCTTTTGAGATGCTCCCTTTTGAACTGTTTAAATTTTTTGACCAAAGTAGAACAAGGCTTCTAGTTTATTTCCACCCTTCTTTCACACAGACAACTTCCTGTTCTATAAAATTATTTTAAGAATTCTTAAAAAAAGTAGTTTATAAGAAGCAGCAATGCTGGTAAAGGTCATAGAGGATAGCTGCTGGTAATTTTAATTTAAGGCTTTGGTACAAACAAAACCTCATATGGTTTTTATCTCATGTCTAGGATATAATATACCTACTGATGTAAGTCAAACTGATGTTTGTATAGACAGCAAGAAAACAGAAAATAGCCTCTAGTTAAATTTTGGGAGTGACAGTGTACCCTCATGAAAAGAAACAGTTTTATGAAGTTTGATTAACTGAGCTCTGTAGAAGGCTGAGTTCTGGCAACTGAACTTCAGACAGAAATATTTCATTATGAAAAGCTGTGTTTCTGAAAGGAGTCTATAGTTTTAGGTAATCGAATGAATGTGAGGTTGGTAAGTAGTGCAGTGACTGAGCCAAAGCAAATCTTGTATTGGTTAGGGCTGTGGTATACACAGCATTTAGTGAGACCGTTCTTGGAATGATATGGCCAGTTCACAGTGTGGCTGGAAAACTGCAGTGCAGTCAGTAAAGAGCTTCAGGAACAGCTTGAGGTTTGGAAAGCCTGTGTTCCAGAGGATTACTGAAGTTCAGGCTTTATTTTGTTTTTCTGAAGAGAAGGTTGGAAGTGACTCAGTGTGTATATATTAAAGCTTTTCTGTGTTTAAGTGCTGATAGTTTAGTGCTTTCTAATCTGTTATGCCAAAATATGACAGGACGTATTTGCTGAGTGGTCAAGATAAGCAAATTTCATCTGATAACCACACACACTGTTTTAAAGGAAAGATAGTTTAAATATTGGAAAAGCTTGTATAAGGTGGGTTTTATGGTACTAGCTATTTTTTTTTTTAAGATCAGTGTTTGCTGAATTGAAAGAAGCCTAAGCTTGTACACTTTCGGAGACTTAAGAACATTAATGTATGTTGAATAATCTTGCCTCAGCAATCTAGGTAACTTTGTGGGTGTTTATGTGTGACTTCAGTAAGTTTTAATTTGATGTTCTTTTACTTTACAGGTTTAACTGGTTTACTTTAACATTTATGAGCATCTCTGAACTGATGTGACCTTAAATGTATGCTGTGGGTCAGCCGGAAGTTAATGGACTTGGTGCATTCTGTTGTCATTTGATCTAGCAGGCAGCTTTTGGCAGGTTTCATCATGCTTATTAGGGTGGAATGGAGATTTCTGCCATTAGGACTGTTGAATGCCCTGCAACAGGGGCTGCTACCTCAACAAAGGAAGGAGTGAATGTGGGAGTAGTTTCTTAATCTTCCATTGTTTATGCTGTGTGGTCAGCTCTATAACAGCAGCTAGTGCTCTTGCAGACTTCTGCAAACCACAGTCCTTGAACTTTGAATGGAGGTTAGAATCATAGAATCACAGGATTGTTAAGGTTGGAAAAGACCTTTTAAGATGAAGTCCAACCATCAGCCTAACACCACCACCATGTTCACCATGAAACCCTGTCCTCATGTTTTTTGAATACTTCCAGGAATGGAGAGTCTACCACTTCCTTGGGCTCTCTATTCCAGTGCTTTACAACCCTTTCCATGAAGAAATTTTTCCTAGTATCTAATATAAAACTCCTTTGGTGCAACTTGAAGCTGTTCCCTCTTGTCTTGTCTCTTTTTACCTGGGAGAAGAGGCTGACCTCCACCTCACCACACTCTCCTTTCAAGTAGTTGTAGAGAGTGATATGATCAGTGCTGGACCTCCTCTTCTCTAGGCTAAACAGCCCCAGCTCCCTCAACCACTCCTCGTCAGACTTGTGCTCCAGTCCCTTCACCAGCTTGGTTGCCCTTCTCTGAACTCATTGAAAAAAAAGATGTGACTATCTCTCATTTTGCCTGCTACAATTGCATCCATGTTGTCATCATCACATTTTGTGAGGAGTTTTGGCTTCTCTGTTCTCCTGACCAAAGCCAGGTGGAATTGTTTTATCCTCTTGGAAGTCCTGCAGCTGAAATGACAGGAAAGCTGGGAGTGCAGATTCTCTGTTATTGTGGCAATGACAGAAGAACAAAATGAAGCTCAGGTTCCTGTGAGCCAGTCCCTTTTCTGGTATGCTTGCTTTTCTTCTGAAGCCGTTGGTAACTCCCTCTGTTCTCACTAGGCAGCAATAGCTTTAAGAGAAGTTGCATGGGTGTTGCCTTCTTTTGTCTGTAGTAAATGTGGACGTGACATCTGGCTGGACAGCCCAGAAGGAGGTAGCAAAAAGGATTGTGTAATGGTTCTGATAGGCTGTCAGATCTAGTCAGTTTACTGGTTGAAAGAATGAGTAGGTTTTAATTGATACAGCTCCTAATGGCCGTAATAAGACTAAGATAAAAGGGTGCCAAAGAATCCATAAACTCTCTTTCTAGCATGTGTGGTCTTGCTGTGAGGCCCTGTTTTCGCATTTAAAGTAATTTAGTCCATTCTTATTTCCAGTTGTTACCTTGAAACTCTGAATCTCTGTGGCCTGTAGTCTTTACTACTTCTGTCTTTCCCTGTTGTCATTTGCTGTGCTCTTAACTGAGAAAAAAGTCCCTTTTTGCATTGTCTTTATTCAAAGATACTGTTTTGAATCGTGACTTTAGAAACTTGTCATTCTACTACTTTCCTTTAGCATCCAAAGGTTTATTATCATTTTCTGGAATCTACATCATATTGTGCTATTTTCCACATCTGTTGAAAAATCTATCTGCTAAACAAAGGTGGCTTCAAGAATTTTCCTGTTTGTCAGTATAATTAGTTCTGTGCTTTCACTCTTTTATGGCTAAATAATTCTTACTGTACAAGTGTATCAGGGTTGGGAAGCATCACTAGTATATCTCAAAGAAAACTGAGAGTTTGTACTAATTATGTTTGAATAATGTTTAAATACTTAACTGTATTGTGTCATTCTGATCTTATTTTAAATCCAGATTTAGAAAGCTTAATGTAAAGTATCAGTTCTTGAAAGTAACGTGTTTGTGTTGTGCTGCTTGTGATGGCCTTAAAAGCTGCCTCTGTGCCCTGATTGCTGAATTCTGTATGGTATGAAATACTCTGCGCATAATTTCACATCTTGGTAGCTGTCTTTAGGCAGATCTAACACGTGTGAAAAATAGGCAGCAGCACTATCTTGTTCCCCACCCTGCTTTCATATTCCTGCCATTTTACTTGTGTGGGATCTGTTGATTGCATAATGACTTGGTTCACCTGGGAAACAAGCTTCCTCAATGTCTTCTGTTCCTTCCAAAAATAACCTGGCTCTTGAAAAGACCAAACCCCAAACACTAACAGATGAGCCAGTTCCAACCCATGGCTTTGGAATTGCTAGTTCTGGTATGAAAATATAATTAAAAAAAAATGGTAGAGTCAGTTGGCCTAAAACTAGGGGGAGAAAAAAGGAGCACAACTTGCTTCTAGATTAGCTGAAACATGAGGTGTTGTATTTAGTTTGGCCATATGGATCAGGAGGACATAGCATTGCTTTTTAATAGTATGTAATCTTGTTTATGTCAAATGTCCTTCTGTATCTTGTGTGTTAACTGCTGCAGTTGTTGCTGCAGGCCTGAGATATCTGAAAAGGGAGTATTAATATGGCATCTAGGTGCAAGCTTTTTTCTGCTGCTGCAAAGGGGAAATCCAGCTGTGCCTTGCAACTGGCTACAGGTCCCATTTGTGAACTTTCAGTGAAATGGTTCAGCTCACAATTTTTTTATTTGTATTTTTATTGTTTTTATTTTTTTTTAAGGATGGGAGGATTGTATGTTGATGGTGCAGACTGGTCTTTGCTTTTAAGGGAGCACACTACTGAATCACTGTTCATGAATCTTCTTTGATTAGCCAACAGTAGTGCTGAAAAAAGAGAGCATATTTGTGCCCAGGTTTAGGTGCATTTTTTAGTTCTGTGGCTGGTTCCCCATTTTGTTGCAGATTAGATTTCCCAGCACAAGGCTTTTCAGCTAAGATGTGATTTTACTGCACCATCAAATGGCTGCCAGTCTGTTGATCTGGTGTTCTCATGAACCTCTAAAACATTTGCCATTTTGCTTGGAAACTTCTTTACCTACCCCTGTCATAATCTGGTGCTCTTACGTGGTTATATAGTTACTGTGTTTGTGTCATTTCTTTGATGTGAACATGAGGTAGTTTTATTGCTCAGTTACCTTTCTTTTGCTTAAGTATTCTTCGGCATTTATACAGTTCTTTGGGTCAAATTAATTATTCTAAATCTCTGTATGAAGATAGTTGTATGAAAGCAGGAGAATCACGTTGTTTACATGCATAAGGGAATATTATGGTGTGTTGAAGAGCATGTTAGTACGCATTTTGAAATGGTTAAATGTAGAACTTTCAGGAACTGTTATTTTGAAAAAAGTTGGTTAGACTCAGAAATACTGAACTTCAAAAGGGAAGTTTCACAGTGTATGGGTTTATGGACTGTATTAGTTCTAAAACGTTGTGTTTCTTGTATTCAGAAGCCAGTGTTTTCAAACAAATTCTTGAGGTTCTTTCAGTCTAGTTTTCATTATACTATAAAATTTTAAGCTCTTGTGTAACAGTTAGGATAAAAATAATCATCTGGAGGTGCTGAGGTTTTCTCCCTCTCCGCTCTCTTCAACAGTTCCTTGAAACTGCAACTTGTAAGAAAGAAGAGCATAGAGGAGAAAGTTGAATGGAAATAAGTTATGTGAATAGGTTGTTTTTACCTATAATGAGAGGTCCGGGTAAGAGTTGTAAAGAGAAAAAGTGGAAAATAATGAAGGATTTGCAGAAAAAGTATGTGTTTTACAGAGACTGAAATGATGAGCTTAACAGAAGTATGAGTTGAAAATCCTGAGATAGTCTAGGGTTGATTTGTACAACTTCATTAGTAGTAAAAGTTTGGAAGAATGTTTGACCTATGAGTGTTCTGTAAAGGGAATAGTGGAATTTAATAGCATTGTGAATGCAAAAGGGGTGGGAAAAGAGGATTAATGCTTTATAGGCTTAATGCTTTATAGGCTGCAGAGCAGGAGTGCAAAAGATCTTGGAAGTTGTGGTAAGTGGTAAAAAAAGGATTAAACCAATTGGTGGAATGATACTTCTACTAAGACATAAATTTGAGTTGTACCTTTCATTTTGAATTTAATTTGATGTAATGTGTAAACAGGAACAGATGTAAGCATTAGAGCAATTGTATTTTAGGACAATGGAAGTGAAGGGGTTCCTGTGCCTTGGATTTGCTGTTGGAACTTTGTTTCTGGTATAGAGAGGGGAGTAATTCATAAACACACTGAGCACTATTGAGGTGAACTCAGTATTTCAATTGAACTGAATTCAATTCTAGTGAAAAAGGTTTGAGATACCTAGGTGTAGGGTGACATTTTGGGGAGGGGGGGGGAATTAATTTGCAAGGTTAATTTGTTAGTTTTGCTTTAGGTGTGGTGCAGTTCATCTGAAATAAAGAATTCTGTGAACTAATACTGATTTACTTTTGCTTCTGATTATTTGCTTTTGCTTCCAGTTTCCCATGTTGTGACCTTGTACAGTTCATTAATAATCATTTGATGTATAACTCAGTAAAATGCAGTTCCGTAGGGAGCTTCGATTATGGGTTACATTGCATGTATTTCTTGCCTTCTCAGTGACTATTCGTAAGAGGTGAGTTGATGGAATGTTGGGATTCTCATAAAACCCCATAAGTCACTCATTAATCTTTCTGTACCTCTATAAATGGACTTCCTGGGAATTCTGCCACAGATTGCACTTAGTTTTTTTCCCCCATAAGGCAGTGGTTCAATAGATGTGGTTATGAAGTAGTTATTTGCCTGGTAGACAGGGATGGGAATGGAAGAATGACTGTTGTCAGCCCCACTGAGTAATCAAAAATATAACAGTTAAAGGGATAATGGCTGTAAGGGACTGTATTTTTTCACTCTCCCACCGGTGTTTTTTGAAGCAAGATAATGGAAAATGGCTGTAGGCAGGTGGGAAGAGAAAGAATATGGGCTTGTGTACACTTAGTGTTTTGAAGAAGTGGTTACCCACTCCTTTATGAAGTGAAATGTGTACTATTCTTTTGTTGTGTAAGTCTTGTATTTACTAGCTAGGGCTGCTTTTGCAGCCACTACAAGAAATACAAATCTGTTTGGTTTTATTGTAATATACTTTGGTAGAAGAGTTATAAACCCAGATCGCCCGTTAGTTTGCAACTCTGGGAAATCATGTGCTTTAATATGACATGCCTAGGCTTGTGACAGCTGGGCTTTAAAGAATCATTTCTGTGGTTGAAGGGCATGTGCCCAGGAAATGTGCCAAAGAAGCCGTGAATATGGACGCTGTTATAGATGACTCACACAGGGGAAAACATGGAGCTTGTAGCTTTAGCATGTTGGCATGCAAACACGAAAGTCTGCTAAATGCTCTGCGGAAGGAATCTTTTGTCAGTACCATGACAGAACATTTGTTGTTGTTTTTATTCCTGGCAAGTGGTTCTGCAAGCTCTGTTACAAATAGCTTGTGGAAAAAAAATGGTGCATTTAAGGATTAATTGTATACTGCTGTGGTAATTGCAAGAGGTAATTGTTGACGAGTGTCTGCTGCATTAAATTGTAGAACACACTGGTTAGACTGTATATCTGAAACTGAAAATGTGATATTTTCTTCTTGAGATCTGATGAAGGCAGCAGTTTCAGAGCATTGGAAAATGATTCCAAAGGCAAACAGCTTCTTTATACATATATATATGCGTTAGATACAGTATACTGAGGCGGTCCTGCTTAGTTTGAAAAATCATGTTACCTCTGTTTTTCCTGGAGTTCATAGTGTCCAAACTTGAATGAACAGTTCTTCTCTTTCCTTAGTTTCTGTTCTGCCTTGGCTGCCTGGCAGATGCCTTTTTTTTTTTTTTCCTTTGTGGTTGAACATGTTAGATGGCTGACAAACCTTGATTAAAGGACATAAATGCGCCACATGCAAAACCACAATGATTTCTTTGATTGCAGGGACCTTTTGGCCAGCTTGCAGTAAGGACTTGTGTTTAGAAGAGAACCTTTGGGCTCATCTGTATCTCCCCTCAAAGGGATGGCAGCCCGAGGACAGCTAGCATTCATCCTGACGCCAAGAGACTTCAAAGGAGGTAAGCGCCTCAGAAATGCTCCCTAGACAAAACACTTATCAGTCCTGCACCCCAGTGTGGTAATATTCTTTACTACAGCATTACCATCATTCATGGCTCCTTCGTGAAAATTTTTTCAGAACTTTATGGGGCCTTATCAGCTGCTTGCAGCCCCTGTAAGATTCACAGAGATGTCCATTGCTGTCAGTCATCCTTGTCCACTTGCTTAAGAATATGTCCCCAGTGGAAGGGAAAAAGACATTTTAAACCTCTTGAGTTTGTACTCAGACTTGTGCTTCCCTCCTTCCCTTATATTTTTATTTTAATGTTTTGGATGAGGTTCAAACTTGAGCTTTTTTTAGTTCATGATCCTTAAGGTTAAAGTCAGGGGGAAAAAAAGGAAGCAAACCCAAAAAAAGACAACCAAAACCAAACCCTGCTCATTCTACATGGTTTTACAAACTTTTCTTTTTAATAGATTTCTGAATGATTCCTTTATGTCTAGATGATTTCCACTGAAATATTTTTGTGTTTGAATTTCTTGTGAGCATTATTTAAAAAGTTCTGTAGAAATAAATTATTGCTTTTCATTTTCCTGGGGGAAAATGTGTCCTTGGAACACTTTTTTCCTCATTAGAGATGCTACCTAGATGCAGCACAGTTTATGTCTTCCAAATACCTATGGAATAATAATTTAAGCAATTTAAAATAAACAGAAATTTACTTTAACATCAGAAATTTAAACACAAAATTCCCATGGTAGCTTTTATAATTTTTTTTTTTTTAATCTAAAAGTGGACTTTTCAGGGGTGGTTTTCACCTCTTCTCCACCTAATTTTAGCTCTCAGCTCTAGATCTTTCTTTTCATGTTCTTACTCCAATAAGCATTATATGAAGCCCACTAAGAATATGACTGGAATTATGAGGAAGAATTTACTTGGGTTTTTGTTGTATTGGTTTTTTTCTTTTTCCTTCTTTTAAGGGGAATATTTGGACATGTAGTAGGCCATTAGTTAATATGAGTTATATGTTTGCTGAATAGATACTATTTATTTTTTTCTAAGGGTGTGGTTTTGGAGAGCATAGTTGCACAGTTGGCTCTCAGACCATTTAAGCTTTATCTGTTAGTAAGTCCTATAAAGTTTTGCCTTGTTTTTATAATTTCTGATGGGAATATATTATTTAGCTGTTAGTTTGACTTCTTTAAACCTAAGTAAGAGATTTTTGACTATGTAAAGCACTTCTAGTATCTGACATCTAGCCATTCTTACTGGGCTCCACTACATAAATACAAAGGTTCTGTAGATTGTAACTGAAATATATTGAGGTACACAAGAAGTGGATTGTCCTATAAAATAATATCGTGCCTAATTTTACACTTATATGTCTTTGGAAGAGATTTGCCTATGGATATTATGAATAACTTAGGGATCATCCAAATTTAAAACGTTTACAGGTCTGATAAAATAAATTAGCTTGGGTTTTGCTTGACTCTGTTCAAAAGCCTGGTTGTGGTTTTTCATATGTTGGGGGTTATTTTTTTAGTTTGTTTTCGTGTTTGGTTTCTTTATTCCCCAAATGAGTCTCTGATTCTTTTGCAGTAGTCAGTTTCCTTAGCTTCACTGGAAAATTTTATTTTGTGATCTTTTACACTTCATTTGTTGTTTAACTCTAGGAATTTGGATTTTTTTCCCAATATATAATTTTTCCCAGTGTCTTATTTCCATACTCCTTCTTCTGCTGTTCAAAGAGGCAGAACAAATATTCAAATTCAGAGAAGGGAACTTTCTGAAAACTGCAAATCTTTTTCTGGGAATTATTCTAACACTTCTTTATCTCTGCAAGGAATTACTGAACGTGCCAAAAATGAGCAGTAGAGCACTGAAACTTGTGTAAATATTACCAGGTTCATTGTCTTCCTTTAAGACAAGCTATATTACAAATGTAGCTTTAAAAATGTAATTTTCTTTATTAATGGATTACCCTCCTCTGTGAGCAGACAAAAAGGAAATAAAGGCACCTTTTATTTCCTTCACTAGAGCTGTCTTTCAGTGTCAGTGAAAGTGGGGGTGGTTTTGTTTGAGTTTGGTTTTTTTTTGTGGGGTTTTTTGTTTGGTTGGTTGAGTTTTTTTGGAGGGGGGGTATTGTGGGTATTTTTAAATAAATTTGGTCTTATGCCTGTTTGTCTAGAAATTCAGCAAGGAACGGTAGAAACAGGGCTGAGAATTGCTAGACTGCTTTCTAGTCTAAAATAAAGTATCTAATAATGGACATCTGTTCTGGTAAAATGAGTGTTATGCTAGCTATAGGCAGGAAGCATTTTATTATTTGGAGGCTCTGCAATTCATGAAATACTTAAAGAATTCCTTTCAAAGGTAAATGTAGTTATTGCTTAGTCAGTTTTTAGCTGAGGGAACTGATACTCAAAGCAATATTCTTTCTCTTTGGAGCCTTTCAAATTGACAGTAGAACTCATTCATTTAGGAAGCAAAATCTGTTTTGACTTTTTTCTTTAGTGGCATACAAGGTGACCTACTTCAGCATGGCTAGACTTTTAGTCATACCTTCTTGATGAATAGTTTATCCTAATCTGTATATTGTAACATCTGCTTCTGCTCCTTTTATACTTCAAAACACCAAAGCAGTAATTAAATTACAAGTTTGAAGATGGCTCATTCATTGCATCTGTTGGTGTTTCAGTACTTTTGCACTTTTTAAAGAAAACGGGACAGTACTTGAAGACTCTGCTCTAAAACATGGACTGTTGTGACAGGATGGGGAGGGGGAGGGAGAGGACAGTTTAGCCAGATGATGTCTTTGGTGGCTAAGGAAACCTGGGTACTTTGTAGTGTTGTTATCTCATAGAATAGTTTCTCTTGTTCTTTGAAATCAAGTTGTCTTTCCATGCCATCTGACTTTCAGGTACTTTGAAATAAGTGTCTTTAGAAAAATACTACAGTTTGGTTTTATTTAATGAAATCTGTAATGACATAAGCAAATAGCTTTCTCCTTTCTAAAACAATACACCAGTCTACACATTTTTGCATTGTAGTTGTAGGAGGAACTAGATGGAGAACATTAGCAGATGAATAGATTGTGAAAGAGAAGTTCAAGTGAAGGATTAGGTGCCCTGTGGAACTCAATATGCTTACTAGAAAGTATTGGAATAATCCTGTTATTCTTATTTGTTGTTAATGAGGCTGGAAAATGTCCCGTTCTTTCAGATATGGACAAAAAGTTATAGTACTTAGTGAGATTGCCTTCAAGAACAAGCTATACCATCTTAGAAAGGTGGTATGAGTTTGCACCAATGGATTTTTTTTTCTGACTTTGTCTTCTGTGAAGACAGCTCCAAAAGCTTGTGAAAACATTGTAGCCTTTCTTGATAGCTGTTAAGCAGTCACAGGACCCCAGTTTCGGAGTGATAGGATCAGTTTGTCCATTTGCAGTGGAAAGGGCTTGATTTACTACTTACAGTAATAGAGTTTTGTACCCATAGTGTTTAAATTTTGGAGAAACTGAATGTAAATAAATTACTTCTGCTATCAGTGGTTCTGTCCTTTGTCACGTCCTTGCTGTCTGTAAAAAGAGTTATTATATGGCATTGAGCAATCCACCTGGCAGCTGGGTAGGCTGTTTGAAGTTCAGGTGTGCATTGCTTACCTTCTCTGTACAGGGACGGCATGCTGGAAAGAGTGGAACGGGAGCAGATAGCGATACGCGATTCATTCTGTGCTGTTAACATATGGAGTGTAGTTCTGATTAGATTTAAATTGAACCAGTAATATATATAGGCAGTATTTATAACTAGTCAAAAAAATGACAAGACTTGAGGCCCTGCGGTAGATCTGTATGTATTCCTTGGCAAAACCATATATTTCCTGAATAGCAGTAGTAGTTACCTTGTATTGTTAAAGAGCTCAATATTGCCAGTTGGTATCTGTTCTAATACTAATCTCTAAGTCTAGAAATCGAACTATTGGAAAGTTTGCAAATCCAGATTAATTTCAAGGATCTGATGGCTGTGCATCAACTCATAGGTGTCTTCTCTCTTAAGCCTAAAATAATTACTTTCTTGTGTATGATTTGTTATGATAGGATAAGCTCCAGAGAAAAGATATTTAAAATATTTTAGAGGTCTTGATACTTATTGATACATGTTTTCAGATTTAATACAGTTGATGACCTTTAGTGGTGTTGTGGGAAGGTTTGGGAGCAGGAACCACAAGTGCATAAATGCCATTTCCTGTCGCTGCCTGAATGCATCATTTATGGCATCATACAAAACTTAATTTTTTTCTGATTGATCTGTATCTGCATATAATCTCACTAGTGTCCGTGTGTGTTAATAAATAATGAGAGCTCAAATGCCAGGGTGTGCCTGTTCTCTGTCCTTGATAAGGAAGCAGGTTTACTGTGGTTACTTGGTGTTAGATGGAGATGGTGAATGAATAAGATAGTGCCTGAAGCTGAGCTTAATGTTGGAGGAGAGGAAGGTATTCTGAAAAATTTGGATATATGAGCAATCATATTCCTTAAGGTGTGTTTCTCTTTGGTTAATCATTACTTCCTCTCTTTATGAAGGGTATTGGGGAAATGAATGTTTTTGAGATTCATTTGAAATGTGGTTTTGTGTTTCTGTCTTCAGTGGGTTGCACGGCTTATTTTGGGGCTGGCCCTTCTTTTCTGGGGAGTGTGGGGTGGGTGAAAAGCATCTTTGGCATTACGTGTTTCTGCCACCTGGTGGCTTTGTCGAGCAGCAGGGGCTTCAAATGCATGATTCAAAACACAAGGATGAATAAAGCCTGAAGAAACTTCTTCTTCCTGTCCAAAACAGAGGGAATGAGTTGGCAGGGTGACTTAAAGGAGATATGGAAGACAAGTTCCATGATGTCTGCGTCATGTTCTTGAAGTCGGGCATCTGAGAATCAGTATGCAAGTAATTAAGAAGCTTCTGGTTGCTGAAGTTGTCAAAGTTCTCCATGTATTTATGTATGACATTAACAGAAAAATCTCCACAAGTGGTGGTACCAGCCTGTAGGAGGAATGCAATTTATAGAGGTTACACTGTTGTGTACATTGCATATCTCAACGTTCTTTTGATCTGGTATTACACTGGAGAATTATTAATTAATACTAAATTTATACTGGTATTGAAATATAAGACCCTGCTCCTTGCCCTTATTACTTTGGCATAACTGAGATGTTTATTAAACAAAGTATCACACATCATGTTATGCAATGCATTTCAGTTTTGGAGCTAGTTTGTTCTTTTCAGAGTAGTTTGAGGTTCTGTCCAAGGTATTCTGTTTCTCTTTTTCAGTACTCCAGGTTTTTCTGCTAATCCAGTGATAGTAAAACTTTCAGTATATAGATCAACTTAAGCTAGTTCTTTATTTTGATTAGCAAATCTGTTGCGTTATTTCAGTCAAATACATAATTTCTAGCTTGTTTGTGTAATTTAAAATGCTAGTAAATATAGATTCTAAGTGGCATTTCGACATGGCTTGTCTCCATAACTATTTATGGAGCTTTTTATGCATGTTTATAAATATCTTCTGTTCTGCTGGTAACTGTGTACCATAAATTTAAGGTGAGAAACACCTTTTCTCACAACAGATTTAAGATGGGAAATTCTCTTTCTCACAATAGGTGGCAGATAATTAGGAGCAACCATATGCTCATGTTGTACTGATGTTTTCAAATTGCACAGATCACTCAGTGCGCTTACTTCCAAGTCCTTCTGGTCCTTCTCTTTTATAATTCTGTTATATTTTCCTCTGCAATTGCTTCTTTCCTAAAGAAACAATTTAGAAACATTGTCATCAATACATACTTCTTGATTGCTTTAGGTCAGTCTCTCCTGTATAATATCACAGTCCTAAAAAATGTGGATGTTCTTCATGTAGAAGAAAAACAAATACCAAGTATCTCTAATGTTTATTCAGATTTTTTTTTAAACTTCATAAGGACTTAAAAACGAATATTTTGATCTTGATTACTTATTTCTGTATGTCTTCTATATTTTTCTGATTTCAGTTAAAATGAGCCTTTGAGATTCTATAGGAGTTTTTTTTTTGTACATGGCCTTTTTTTTCAGTGTATAGTCTTTGGTTTTTACATATTAGAAATTCTTTACGGGCTGTAGCTGCACTTATTTTGCAAGTACTTTCATGGTATAATGGAGGAAACTTCATTAGAGATAAAACTGCTATTGTAAGGTTTTTTTGGGTGGTTCCAGAGTTAAAATCAGAAGTCAGACCTCAAGAAGAGCAACCATACTTTGGAAGGAATTTACAGAAACTGCCTTTTTGTAACAGAACTTCTTTTAGATTTCAAAGCTGTTAGTTATCTCAGTTTCATGGCATCAGAGGAACAACTCTTTTTCTCACTGTGAAAAAGGCAGTGTTCCACATGCCCTCATTAATGTGCTCATTTAAGTTTATAGAGAAATAATAATCCTAAATTTGGATTGATGACTCACCTGGCTTCACTGTATTTGGCAGAAAATTGAGTGCTGTGTTGTGGCTGATGCTTAAATGAAGAAAACTGGTCTTATTTCAAATCTTAAAATGGAGCACTGAATGTTGCTGGTGTCAGTATATAAATGTAGTATCTTCTTCAAAATATAAGTGATTATGTGTAATATATAATTACTAATCTAGGCTATGGAAGAAAATTTAGTGCTTGGTGTTCTTTTTGAGAGCAAAAGTGGGAAATATATACAGATGAAAGTGAAAAGTTCAGGCAAAAATAGAATTTGGGCAGCTTTAAAAAGGAAAGTGACAGTAGGTGTTAGGGAATATGAAGCATGCCAGAGATACTGAGAAAAGAAGGAAAGAAGGAGGCCTGTTGCTGTGGTGATGCCAAAGTCAATTGATAGTAGCGCTCTACTTGCCTTGTGCTGTTTATACAAGGCATTATGTTGGGTTTGCACGGCCACATTTTGGTAGCATGGAACCCACAAGGGTGGCTTCTATGAGAAGCTGCCAGAAGTTTTCCCTGTGTCTGATAGAGTCAGTGGCAGCCAGCTCCAAGACAGACCCATCGCTGGCCAAGGCCAAGCCCACCAGTGACTGTGGCAGCACCTCTGGGAAGCAGATTTAAGAAGCAGAGGGGGAAAAAAGGTCACAGCTGCAGCTGGAGAGAGCAGCGAGAATAAGTGGGAGCAACAGCCCTGCAGACCCCAAAGTCAGTGAAAAAGGAGGAGGAGGAGGTGCTCCAGATGCTGGGGCAGAGATACCACTGCAACCCGTGGGGAAGATCACAGTGAGTCAGGTTGTCCCCCTACAGCCCGTGGCAGTCCATGAGGGAGCAGAAATCCGCCTGCAGCCCATGGAGAACTCCATGCCAGAGCAGGTGGATGTGCCCGAAGGAGGCTGGGACTGTGTGGGAAGCTCACACTGGAGCAGGCTCCTGGCAGGACCCATGGCCCTATGGAGAGATGAGCCTGCACTGGAACGGGTTTGCTGGCAGGACTTGTGACCCTGGGGGGGACCCACGTTGGAGCAGCCTTTTCCTGAAGGACTGCTCCCGATAGAAGGGACCCATACTGGAGCAGTTTGTGAAGAGCTACAGCACATGAGAGGGACTCAAGCTGGAAAAGTTTGCAGAGGACTGTCTCCTGTGAGAGGGACTCCACTGGAGCAGGGGATGATTGTGAGGAGTCCTCCCTCTAAAGGAGGAAGGAGCAGCAGAGACAGCGTGTCATGAAATGAATGCAGTGATCATTTCCTGTCCCCCTGTGCCTCAGGGAGTGAAGAGGTAGAGAAAATTGTGAGTGAAGTGAAAGCCCAGGAAGAAGGGGGCAGGGGAAAGGGTTAAGATTTCGGTTTTAAGATTTCTCATTATCCTACTCTGATTTAACTGGTAATAAATTAAACTAATATCCTCAAATTGAGTCTGCTTTGCCCATGAGGTTAATTGGTGATCTCTCCCTGTCTTACCTCAGCTCATGAGCCTTTCACTCTGTTCTCTCTCCTGTGTCCAAGCTGAGGAAGGGAATGACTGAGTTGTTCTGGGAGATACTTAGCATCCAACCCACCACAGGCATAAAGTCGGTATATGTAGGTTGTTATCTCAATGATGAAATATATATTAAAAAATTTGTTGCAGCTGTCTCACCAAAATGAATTATTTGTGTCTTTTGGTTAAGTAATGTATGCAGATTTTAAAGAAGAAAGCTAAAACCTCAGAAAATCCTACAAGAATTAGTGAAAGGTGATAGTAAGGTTTGCTACCGTAGTAATGACATCTGTTCAGATACTTCATATGAATGATGAAAACTGAAAAAAAAAACCAACCAAAATATCAATAAAGTTGAGTAGTATTTCTGTGGCACGGAGGAACCATAGGGAACTAAAAATCACTTTGAATCTGGGACTACAGATGCCATGATTGTAATAGATTGCCATTACTTAGCTGCACACTGGAATATAGATAGAGCTCTGTGTGTGTGTTTCTTAACTGCATTTCCATACTTCACTTGTTTTCAAATGTAGAATTACTAAGTGTACTGGATTCATGGCTTTTGTATTGTAAATTCAGACATGTGGCCCGAAGCAGTTGATGAAAGTTTCAGGAGCAAAGACTAAGCAAACTAGAAAAAGAATTGAAAGGATAAATGATGATTTAAAAAGACTGTGAATAATATAACTTGTAGTTGTGTAATTGTGTTACATGACTGTGTAACTATGTAATTAAAATTACATCCTTAAATATTTTTGTTAGTTATTTTCTGCCTCTAATTTCTAATTTTCAGCTGGGGAATTTAGTAGTGTTATGGAGAGTTTCTGTTTTTGGAAACTATATTTTATTTCAAGTTGTTAGCTCATTAAAACTGTGAGGTAATTGGGGTAATAGGAAAGGGAAGATGCATCTCTTGTTGATCTCTAGGTGAGGCTGTGGAGGTTTGTTTTTCTTTCTTTCTTCTATTTGTTTGTTTGGTTTTTTTTTTCCTATTTTTGAGAGGGTTGTGGGGTTTATTTGTTCTACCTTGTTCTTTCCCACTCAGGCATTTCCAGTGAACTAAAAGGTAGTGGTACAGTTGACATGTTTGTGTTTAAATTACTATTAAAATTAAATATAAATTTTGCAGTCACATGAAGTTTGAATAGTCAGGAAATTTCAGGCAGCTTTAAAAGACATTTTATCAGACTGAAGCAAAATATACATATATATATAATTTTGATCAAATTTAGTGAGATTTTGGAAGATGAAATGACTTACTATAAGACACTTCTCAGAAGCATTCCTGTTCTGAAACTGTTAGGACCTGGAGCCTTGAAGGAACAGACAAAATCTGAAAAACTCTTAGCAGCAAAATAAGTATTTCCGTACTGCAGGGGACTCTCTCAAGATGAGTTACAGTTCTTGAAATATCCATGGTGTCTGCAGAAAGTAAGCATTATCAAGATGTAGGTATTGAGATAGATTATAGTTTTTAATGACTCTTCCTAAAAAATGCTCTTTTAAAAATGTTTTTAACAAGTTTGTGTGTTTGTCAAGTAACATGAGTTGATTCCTGAAGAAAGGTATCTAACTTTACCTGAATCTGTATGTTAAAAACAGTGGATGATAAAGAAGCCCAATCCAGACTCTTACCTAGAAATAGTACAATATGTATAACTGGAGGAAGAAAAAATGTGCATTTACCTACAGAAGATGCATTCTGAGATGAGAGAGGGGACAGATGTAGTGGAACCACAGATGTAATAATGACTTAAAAGGTTGAGTGAGTACTGAGGGCTAAAATTTTAATCCCCCGGGGGATTTAGAAGTTACCCTCTACAATACACTTATCAGTTTTCTAAAAATTTTAGTCTGTATTTATAGATGAGTATTCAGACTCTTAGCTGCCTTGGCTGTGAGCTGTTCTTTTTACATGAAGTTTTATTCTGTAGCACAAAGTATATGAATATTGTTGCTATTTATGTGCTCCTTGCTCTGAGAGACACCTATGTTTTTATGCTAGAAGTCTTGAGAAAGTTTGGTACATACCACAGAGTTAAAACTAACAAAGCTTAATATAACCTGATTATGATACAAACTAAACCAAACCCCAGTACGTTCTGTGCGGAAATTTTATTGGAATATGTTTCTGGTAGATTTGTGGCCTTGCTTTATTATGTGTATCAAGGCTGGTACTGCAAGGAAAAGATGAACTGATTCTCTTAGTGTATTTGGGAATAGGATGCTGCAAAGAGTGGAAAGATACAATTGAGTCCAGTCTCTGTCTTAGCATAGTGTGTTGTATACCTCGTGTGAAATAGTCCTATATTATGTACCAAGGTTTCCTTTAGGAATATAGTAGCTTGACGTTGTTAGCTTTTATTTTACTGTCTGGAGCTAGTAAATTGCTGTAGTCAGCTTAAAGAATCATAATTACTACTTCATGTTTTTCGAGCACAGTTGTTCAAAATTCTGTACCATAATATCAGCTGCATAAGCATTAGTGGAGAAAAATTACAGATATTCTTTGCTAGGACAGAGACAGATTACTGATCAAGACCATGAAGCAATGCAGAAATGTGAAAAATAAATTCTAAATTAAATTTGACCTAGACTGGGATCTGACTTGTTAAAGAAAATAGTATAGAGTATCTGTACAAATAAAGATAATAAACAAAATCAAGACATTTTCTTAGGAAAGGAATATGCTTTACATAACACAATTATTATTTGAAATGTCTGTAATCAGATTTTTAAAATGAAAATGTATTCTCCTACATTTTCATCAAGTGGCCTCTTGTCTCAGAAGACACTTTTGCAAAATGCACAAAGGAACGTGACAAGAATAAGGAGGGGGGTGGCTTTTGGGAGTCGATATGCTCAAAATGCTTGGACACATCTAGTTAGTATAAAGGCAAGAGGTTTCCTTCTGCTACTTGACTCTTTGGTAGGGATTGAAAAGAAGTTTCTTCTTCCCTGGATACTGTCTATATTCTGGTAGTATTAGTATCAGTATAAAAGAGGTACCATGAAGTGAGTTCGGGTGTGACATGAAGTATGCATCAGTTACTTGGGGAGCAGTGAGCTTCTGTGTTCTTACACAGTGGTAAATGGGAGGTACCTTTCCTCTTGTTAATTTAGAGGAAGAGAGTTACATTGAAAACACACACGCATGGAGATGCATGCACTCTTGAGTAAATAATCCAAAGATACTTTGGATACTTTTGAGAAACAGCTAAGTGTTAGTGGTGTTTCAAAACTACAGATGCTTTGTTCAGCAAAAGAATGGAGCAAGTCCCATTAACTTACTGGGGTTTTTTTAAACTTATATAAATTTTTACGGTTTTTTTTGTTTTGCAGGATACAAAATTATGGATAATAATGGAATATCTGGGTGGAGGCTCTGCCCTTGATCTAGTAAGTAAATAATGCATGAGTTTTCATTACTTTACCTCACATAATTATTTTCCTATCTTATAATTCTGGAAACTATAAAAGGTCATTTGGCTGTGGCAATGTTTCCTTTCAGTAAAGGAGAAAAGTATTTGTCAATGCCAGAAAAACATTATTTTCCATGAGGCATGACTGCTTATTTATATAAATGGAAGGGAACTAAGCAACATAATATTGGAAGCACGATATAAACATCTTAGAGTGCTAATCTTCAGCCAGCCAGAGAGCACTAGTGACTGAAGATAGTTTCTCTTAATTCTGCCACCACAACTCTTCTTAGTGTATACATTTTAATGTATCATCCCCACCACCCGCTTCCCCAATCAATTATACAAAAGGTTCCCTGTTTGAAGTCTTTCTGAAGTCTAAATAGACAGAAATAGAGTTTAGACTGGTATTAAAAAAGTATTTCAAACAAGTAGGAGAAGCTGTGGACTCCAGTGAGGGTAGAGAGGCCTTACAGAGAGCCTTGGATATACCAGAGGCAATCACAAACCATATGAAATTTAACAAAAGCAAAGTGCTTCATTCTGTACCTGGGACAGAGTACTCAGTTTTGAATTAGAATTCTCAAGGTTCAGTGCAGATTGTGTTTTCTGTGATAGGATGCTGTCATTCACTTTAGCTATCGGAAAAAAACTCAACACCCAACCCCCCCTCCCAAATCACACACTATCATCTTATATTTATTCTGGATTTGAAAAAGTAGAAATAACAATGGAGGTTTTAAGTTTATGTGAAAATTGTTATACCAATAGAGGCAGAATGTCTCTGTAGCATAGTTTGCAGTTGTCAAATGGGGCAACTAATTTTGCTTGAGGAAAGAGTGAAAGGAAAGAGGCTAATCTGTAGGGATTCTGCTGGTTGCACCCAGAAGACAGGAGGGGTATTAAATGTGAACTTCCTGCAGTTGTGCATTTTCAAACCCATTTATACCTTTAGTTTCCACATCTGTTACCTTCAGAAGGAATTCTGAATATCTGTTCCTTCAGAAGGAATTCTGTCGTTGTGTACAAATTCATAATGTTTCCCATAAAGATATGATAAAGAAAGTTTATTTATGGTTGTGATAGCTTTTCTTTTTCCTGACAGAAAAGCGTTTAGAAACTGGGGTTGCTTTTATAAATTAATTATTACTCTCTTCCTATAGGTATAAAGAGCAGTATTAAAAAAACAAATGTTACCATATTTTCTTCTCTTTTTTTTTTTCATCACACACATTTCCCTTGTGTGATAACCATGTGCTTAAGTTTGTTGCCTAGAAATAGTACAAAGTCTGTGGTTACATTTTAAAATGTTATTGAAGAAATTGCAACACAGAACTGAAATCATCATCCAAGTGTATATTAAGCTCCTTTTGTGTTCTTCATTAATTTTCAATTTATGTTCTGCTGCATGTTTTCCTAATTCTAACATGCACGTTATGGTTCTCAACTGGAATCTGGTAGGACAAGTGGCACACTTTGCCACGTTTCAATACTCAAGGCATGAATTAATGGGAACCTTGGATTCCGTGTTCTGAGTGTAGACATGTCATTCTAGCTTGGTGTTTTCTGTACTTGATTATGCACTGGCTGTTTTGAAAATCACGCCTCACAGGACGAACTGCATTTCATGCAACTTTGTACATCGTTGTTCAACTTTGAGTATGATTTAAGTTTGTGACTGAGGTACAAGTGTCAGTATTCTCAGACTTAATATGTTTTCAGTAAATTCCTCCTCACTAAGTTGAGCTGACATCTGACATAAGAGGTTTTCCCCCATTAGATGTATCATGTTACCAAGTCTTGAAGTGGTGCTCACAGCCTGGCTGGAGCAAAGCTTTGAGAATGTCTTAGTGGATTTCAGGGAGTGGTAATATCGTGTTTATTATTAAAGCTAAGGAAAAGCAAAAAATATTATAATGAAAGCTACAAAGATAAAGCAAATATAAAATGAAATATTATGTCTGTTCCTATGTAATATATGAGGATTTTTGAGGGATTTTTAATTTTTAACTGAAACGCTTTCTTTCTCACAGAATGAAGCTTTGGAGATAGAACCTTTTGATTGTGCTTCAGTGACTGCTATTGTGGAGTAAACTAGAACACTGGAATATTTCCAATCATAATTGTTGGACACAAAGTTTCAGTGTCTCTCTTGAAATGCCCTTATTGGTTAAAAAACCTCTCTGAGTGTAGTGACCTTTCCTCTGTCTGTTTAGAGATAGTGGTATTCTCACTTTTAGAATTTATATAAGATGTAAAGAGCTCTGTGATCATTTACCACTACTGCTTCCTCTAAAAAAATAATTACTTGGAGCATTTGATTCTAACAATTAGCAGATTTGTACTTTTCATTTTATATGAAAAAAGGTAACACTTTAAGACATGTAATGTTCTGTCAGCCTATTGGCTTGAGTTGTGTTTTAGAGAGTTGCACAAAATCCAACGCAGTATGTAGTCATAGGCTGTGATTGGTGTAGGACCTTGTATGCCTTAGTTTCTTGCTTGGGCTTTGTGGTTTGGGTCCGCATAGATGATGTGGAGTTGCATGTCTAAGTTCAGTGTAATGTTAATAATCAGATTACAATATAGATGCTTTTCAAAGGCAGTGTTTATATCCATGACCTGACCACAAAGCAATAACTGTAACAAACTTCTAAAAATGTTTTAGATAAATTATTTTTTTTTGCCTTTTTTTCACCAGGCCACTTAGTTTAGAACTGTGTATTTTTTAAAAAGAATATTCCGTTTTGTCTCACATTGTGAAGTTAGCAAACTGAAGCTTTGAGGGATCGCAAAAGGAGTAATTTCTTTTTATAGTCACAGTGTTATTTCTGTTCTGTTTCTCCCTTTTTAAAATATATTTACATATTCCTTCCATCTCCTAGTTAGAACCTGGCTCACTTGATGAAACCCAGATTGCTACAATATTGAGGGAGATCCTCAAAGGACTTGATTACTTGCATTCAGAAAAGAAAATCCACAGAGATATTAAAGGTAAATTGTTTTTTTAACTGTATTGAAAGAATATTAGAACAGCTCATGCAATGTAAAGGAACAACCTTGCAGTGTCAAATGGCATCAAGTGTCTTCATATCTGCTATTTCCTCTTCTTTATTCCAGCTGCTAATGTACTGCTGTCTGAACAAGGAGAAGTAAAACTAGCAGATTTTGGAGTAGCAGGACAACTAACGGATACACAGATAAAGAGGAACACCTTTGTGGGAACACCATTTTGGATGGCACCTGAAGTAATAAAGCAATCGGCGTACGATTCAAAGGTAAGGTGTTTCAAGGCATTAGCCAAAGTCCCGTCCTTTTCTAACTTGAATTACGTAGGTTGGTCTTCAGAATGGAGCTAATCACTTTGGCTGTGTCTAGGTGAGTGTGTGTTTAGATGATACCTAGCAGCTAAAAGCTGTTGGTGAGAAAAAGATTTCCTAATTTGTATCCAAACTTTAAGTTTCCTAGTTTATTAAGCCAATCTAGATGGCAAGAAATAATATGGTATTGATGAGTACATCCCATCACCTTTTATCCCACCCTATTGATGAGTATTTTTGGCTGTTTAAAGGTAGAAAACAGCAAGTATGTAAAAAATCGTAGTATTCTTTTACTTGTTTTTAGAAAAAAGTGGTCAGCAACACTGTTGAAGAATATGGATTTGGTGGGTGTGAAAGTGTTATTTAAAAGTGCTGTCATTCATCTGGGGAAGAATATGCTGCATAGGTCTATGCTACCCTGACCATGATCTTATAGATATGCCATACACGGAGGGTTTAATGTTTAATATTCAATTGATCTAATACACAGGATTTTGATTTAGCAGAGTGGTCATCAGCATACTGAAATCACAACACAAGCACAATATATCAACTGAAATATATAGTTGGATCACAATAGAAATGTGATTACTATTACTGTTCTCCATATTGTCACCAGTATGGCACCACGTGTCTCTAGTTGCCAGGAAGGAATACGTGCATTAAAGCCAGCTCAAGCCTACTCCTTTTTTTTAAAATTTGTTATGTAGGTTACTTGTTTTTTATACTTCTATTAGGCTGAGCTACATGCACAGCTCTTTGCTGCCCTTCCCTTCTCCTTCCCCACACTGGTCTGGCTAGCTCGGCAAGACACCGATAGTGTCAGGGAAGACTCTTTGCCCAACCCCATGACCCACTGGTGCAGTTCTGTATCTGGAACACAGGTCACCCTCAAGCCCCACTTGTGTTGAGATCAGCCGTCTTTAGCAATCGTTCTGTATGTTCTTCCCTGAGCTCATCCCGCAACAAGACAGTTTGGCGTGTTTCTTTCCACCCTTGTACATGTGAGTAACTCACCAAGACTGACTCTGGCCTAGTCTGTAGTATTGCTTACATCCCTAATTTGGTATCTTTCTGTAGAGAGGCTATTTAAAAATAACAAGCAGAGCTCTGCAGAGCTAGTAGAAGTTCAACCCTAAATTCCCAACTTAAAGGTTTAGTAAACTTCTTTTTTGGGTGGTGGAGGCTTTTGTTTTGGGTTTGTTTTGTTTTTTTCTCTTGAGGTTTGGCTCTTGGGAACGATCATCAGTTGCACAAAGCGTGATTCAGTCCTCACGCTTTGCATTCTGTTTGTTTTGGTCTGCAGTGCCACAGGGACATAATAAGGTCTTGGATACTTGATGAGTTTTCTAAAAAGCCACGGCTCACATTTTCAATGAACTAGAGATATTTATATTCATCTGTGCACGTTCTGGCACTTAGAGAACAGACTAAATTGCACATACAATAGTTTGCTGTGCTATAAAAACTTGAAAAGGCCTGTTTATTTTAGGATAGCTTTATGCATGCATGAGAACACATACATCCAAAGCTAATCTCGTTCTCCTTCCATAAGCTGGCCATTCTTGTGTTAAGCAGGACCACCCTCTTCATATCATCACCTCGGAGAGGTGCAAGCAAGTTCCATTATGTAGCTGCTGTGTTTCCATTACGTAGCTGCTATGTTTCCATTTTGTTCTTGGCCCTGTTGAATCCTCCTATTTCCCAAGTGCAAGAGGTTCCCAATAAAACCTCGGCAGTGCTCTGGTTTTTGGCAGTAGTTCTTCCTGTTTTGATTCCTTTCTTCATCTGAAAGCAGGTTTTCTTAGCTGCTTCAGTTTTCCCCTATCTAGTTCTCTGCCCTTTCTACTATGTAACTTGTAATAGAAAAATAGATATATAATTTTAAGATGGTTTTCTCTTGCACATAGCCTGTTTTCTTTGACTTATGAGAGCTTCAAAGTCAGACTGAATTTTAGTCATTAGAAGAGGAGAGGCTCATGGCAGTACTGCAGTACACAGTAGTCACCAGTGACTTGCTGACTGTTATTTGAACTTGAAGAAGAGTTTTTATTCGAGACTTGAAACTGTAAAATCGTAACATGTGGTAAAACTTATTGCCGATATAGTGGCATCACTTCTGAAGGTCATATCCCTCTCCATTTGGAGGACTGATTTGTGCTTTTTCTGGAATTCCATTGTCACAGCCAAGAGCATCCTAGAAATCACCTAATCACAGGAGACACCTGTGATTGCTGCTTACTGTTTTGTGGTTGCTGCTTAGTGTTTTGAGATCCTTTTTTGTCTGTGAAAGGAGAGGATATGGTTCCGGAGGAATCTGGAGGAGTTATTTTTGATGTTTTAACAGGAACGGGCTTCCAAAACCCATCTTGGACTTCAAAGAATTCAGTGTGCAGCCATAGCTGGTGAAATTTTTCATTCATTTTTGTGGAGGAAGGTCACTGGCAATAGAGAATTATAAGAGGGAAAAAAGGAAGTATTTATATACATATGTGTATGTGCGAGTGGATATCTATGCACTCATACACGTGTAAATTTGATGTTTATACTTAAATACACATGCTCCACCTGTGACTGAAAGTCTGGCAGAAGAAAATTTATCCGTTTATCTGGCTTTCACACTTTCCTCTTAAGAAACTGAAATTCTGAATAAGTTGGAAATAATAATGCTCAGTAGTTAACATTTAAGACTCATCTTCCCAGGTGACATTTTTCTTTCATAACCAAGGAAAGCTTTTCTGCTAGAGGGAAGTTACTCGCAATTATACTTGAGGGGAACTTAGCTGACAATGCACTTATTAAGATAAATGAAACTCAGGGCTCATATGCTTATGTAATCCTTTGTGCTCAGTAACTGTTCTGTAACATGTGCTAACAAAATGTCATTTCATAAATTCACTGGTATGCTAATTGAGTCTAATTTTTTTTTTCATACTTACTTGCAAAATTAAGTAACTAAGCTCTTAACAGGAGAATACTGTCTGAACAAGGAAGGAGGAGATTGCTTTGAGTCAGGCCTTGTGTCTGTGATGGTGGAGTGGATGTGTACACTGCAGCTATCATTACAGCTCGTGGTCCTGTATGAGTTAGTCAAAGGTAACCATGCATATCAACAGGGCAGACACAAGTGGACTTGGGGGATACTTAGTAAGGACAGCAGTGTTAAATGAAATCTCTACTGTTTACAACATAGCAAAGTTCCAAATGGTCTATTTGGGAGTAAAACCAGACAGTTCACATCAGATCTTTCCTGTTTTCCTGAGAATAAGTCTTTGCTCTGCTTTCACTTAAAGAGAAACAGAAAAAAAGAAAAACATAAAAATTTTTAATTGTTATTCTTTCACCTTTTTGGTGGGTTTATTCATCCATTCTCTTGACTTTCGGGGTGTGATTTCAGCTGAACATAGAGAATTATAATGAATTACTTCACATTGCTTCAGGCAGATTTGCAATAGGATTTGTATTGAGGGAGACAGCATTCATTAATGTATGAAATTTCTGATGGTTATACTAGCTAATGCATGTTAAGGAAAAATCTTTTGCAAGCTATAATGTTTTCCTGTATGTAAATATTTGAGACTTGCCCCGTACTTACATAGTGTGCTTGACTATGATAGATAGAATGCTAGTTTATAAAAACTCTACCATTACTTTTTGAAAATATCTGTGTTTCAAGATCAGTTATAACTGCTGGTGCAAAAGTATTGATTTCAAAAAGTTTTAAAACTCTATTATTAGAACTGTTTTATGCTGTAGAGTGAACACAACCGAGAAGCTGTTTATTTTATGTGGTTAGCCACATAGACTGTGATAAAAAACCCAATTTACATATGAAATTATTTACAGTAAAGTTTAAAAATCTACCTTTACAAATATGTTGGTTTTGACTGGGGTGGATTTAATTTTCTTCACAGTGGCTGGTATGGGACTGTGTTTTGCATTTGTGCTGGAAACAGTATTGGTAACATAGGGATGTTTTAGCTGTTGTTGAGCAGTGCTTGCACACTTCAAGGCCTCTTCTGCTTTTCACCTCACCGGTGAGCAGGCTAGTGGTGCATAAAGAGTTGGGAGGGGACACAGCTGGGACAGCTGGTGGCAGCTGACCAAAGGGATAGCCCCTGGCATATGGCATCGTGCTGAGTAATAAAACTAGGGGGAAAGTGGGGTGGGGTCCACTGCTCAGGGACTGGATGAGCATCTGTCACTTGGTGGTGAGTGCTTATTTCCGTTCACTTGCCTTTCTTGGGCTTTATTTCTCTTTATTTTCTTTTTCATTACCGTTTATTATTATTGTTCTTTTATTTCAGTTGTTAAGCTGTTCATAACCCACAAGTATTCTCACCTTCAGCCTTCAAATTCTCTTCCTCCCTTGCTCCCATCCAGCTGGGGGACAGTGTGAGCAAGCACTTGTGTGATGCTGGGTTAAACTAGGATAGCAAACCAACAGTGTTTCTTCTCTTTCTCCATCCTAATCTTAAAAGCATTATTTCTTACAGGCAGATATCTGGTCATTAGGCATAACAGCCATAGAACTTGCAAAAGGAGAACCACCTCATTCAGAATTACATCCAATGAAGGTTTTGTTCCTCATTCCTAAGAACAATCCACCAACGCTGGAAGGAAACTTCAGTAAATCCCTCAAAGAATTTGTTGAGGCCTGCTTAAACAAGGACCCAAGCTTTGTGAGTTTCATCTATTTATCAGTGTATAATAGAGAACTTGACTGGTTTACATGGATTACATGAGTAATTCATGTAATTTCAGCTTTTCTAATGTGGTGTAACATATGTGACATGGTTTTTTTTTTAGATTATGTATTTAAAATCTCATTTTTATCAAGACTGAAGTCTGGATTTCTTTGCATTTCTATAGTGAGTTACTTAACACTCTCAAATGCATTAAAAAAACCCCTCTCTTCCTTTTTTTTAAAGAGACCTACTGCAAAAGAGCTCTTAAAACACAAATTCATTTTACGAAACTCAAAGAAAACTTCTTATCTGACTGACCTCATTGATAGGCACAAGAGATGGAAATCTGAACAAAGTCACGATGACTCCAGTTCTGATGACTCAGATACGTAAGTTTGATGAGTCTGTAAAATATCCTTTGTAAATACAGGAGCCAAGTAGTTATTTTTAGCACATACATTCCTGTGTTCTGTTATTTTCAGCTTTTCAGCTTAGCAGCCCTGGTGAACTAACAAAATCTTAATTTCAGTATTGCAAGGGATTTCGTGCAAGTAACAGTCACTGAGAACAATTCTTCTGGCCCATATTCTATACTACCTTCTGTTTTATGTAGGGTCTAGGGCCCTTCCTAGACATAAGGCGAGCAGCTGTGCAAGCAGAAGGTCTCATACTTCAAAGCCAAATAGCACTGTAGGAATGAAAATCAAGTGAAGAGGCTGCTACAGTTTATTCACAAATGCATTAAATTCCTCATAATAAAGAAAACATAACTATTCTCTGAAATTCCAGGACACATGCTAATGGCAAACATCAGGCTGTTCTTTTCTTGGGTGACATTACAGCTTTGTATTTGTTTACATTATTAGTGACTTCATGCCTTTCAGTGACCACAGTCTGAGCCACAAACAAAGGCTAATTTGGAAGGTTAGTTACTAGTCCTAAAACTGTTCTCACATCAGTTATTAACAGAACTTTGAGATTACAGTTCATGGTTCCTGTGGAGTATCAGACCAATTTTGATAGCCTGGTATAGGAGAGTAGTATAATAGACTTGTTATTGAGGGCTTATGAGATAATTTATCATTCTGTCTAAGCCTGGATTCCCCTCCTCTGCTTTCACAGCAGTCCTTGCATTAGATGTGATTAAAGGGTGAGTTGATTTGGCATACTGGAATACTAATTTTTCAAATCAATAAATATTTCTTCTGTTGGATCAAGTTACTGGAGCTAATGTATATAAGGAAGGTAGACCCACCTCTTTCAGTGACAGACAGACGTTCCATATGACTTCAAGCAGAAATCTTGGAGAATTTTCTTACCCTGGTCACATGGTTTTTGACTTGGTAGGCTGCACTAAATGCTTTTTATACAGTGGCTACTAGGTGCCCTTTCTGTTGGTGATTTTCTTGCAAATCATGCCTAATTCACAGATCAGAAAGAAATTAATGTAGGAATGATATTTATAGTAGTGAGAGGAGAAATGTGTTGCAGTGATTGATTAGCGTTAGCATAAATATTTTTGTTCTTTTAACTTAGCAGGAGTTATAGAAAAAATTCCTGTGCCATCCACAAACAGTGAGGCAAAAGTTTGATTGATGGTAATGCAGTTTATTAAAGTCACGCTGTATCTGTATTTTTAAGCCAATTTTTTTAAAATGGAAAATTTACCTTGCTAACTGGCTGGGGATGAATGGTCTTCCACAAAGGTATTCCAAGCTAGTGTCTTAGCTATTTTTCTAAGCAGAAAAAGTCAATTAATTTTCTATTTTAATTCCTACACTCCTCTCCCCCCCTTTCCCTAATGATTTGAGGTACTCTGCTAAAGCCAGTTTTCAGATAGCGATAAAACACTTTATGTTATTTGTTAATGGAACTTGGAAAATTTACAACCTCACTTCCTTACATTTAATGAAGAATCTTTGTTTAATTTTTTTTTAATTTACCCAGAAGATAAACTACATTACTTTTCATGCTTGTCTTTATACTTAGTGGCTGGCACAATAGAATCTGATCTTGGTCTTGACTGTAGTTTTTATGTTTAGCATGTATATTGAATGAGCATCAACAGTAAGGTGTAGGTAATAAAATCTATGTATTTCTTTTTTTTCCTTCCCTTGAAGTGAAGCAGATGGTCAGGCTTCAGGTGGGAGTGATTCAGAAGAGTGGATCTTTACAATAAGAGAAAAAGACCCCAAGAATCTAGAGAATGGGGCAGCCCAGCCTTTGGAGTTGCAAAGAAACAAGGTGCTCGAAGTATTGACTTTATAAAACAAGGAGATTGGTGGTGGGGTGATTTTTATTTTATGCCTTTAGAAGCATTTAAATTGCAAAACTTTCAAAACTTTTGCTAAAAATGTGAGTGCTACACTTGCCTTTCACAAAATGTTTTGAGTAAGTCTTGAAGTTTGGGTATTCTGTAAACGTGCCCTCTTTCTGTAGCTGACAAAATACGTACCTTAATATTTCTCTAGTTTGTGTAATATTACCACTGGAGGAAGACAAGGCAATATTGTATTTTTAAAATCTTCCTTCTGTATGGTAAACTAAAACCAGTTTTGGGGAAGACATTTTGGTGTTTTAGGGAAAAAGACTACAACATAGCAAAGAATAGAATGTGCCTGTGTCTGGACAAATATAAGAAAAACATTGTATCATATGGGAGGAACCAAGTAAATATCAGCATGTCTGTGAGTTAGTACGTGCTAAGTACGATTGTCGGTTTTCTTCCTCTTCTGATTTTGAGCTTGCATGTCTTTGATGTGGTGCAGCCTCAAATTTTAGTTCAGCCTTTTATATACATATATATGGAAAAAGATTTTTCATAAAGGGTAGTATGCTGGAACTATATTTTGTCTTTAATTGGAATATAATGAGGATACTTGTTTTCTTTAAAGGAAAAGGATATCCCAAAGAGGCCCCTGTCCCAATGTCTGTCTACAGTTATATCCCCTTTATTTGCAGAGGTAAGTTATTGCTTTAAAACTTAACAATTGCAAGATTTATGTCTCTGAAAAAAAAATGAAAAATATAATGAATGACACCTAAGGTTGCTACAACCAATTTTGAACTTGATGTGTTAAGTTTTAGTTCTGCCCTTTGCTTTCACATGTGTCTGCTTCTGAATCTGTGTTTTACTTCTAACAATACTTCCTATGGATGGTAGTAACATCAACCATGCTAGCCTAAAGTAGTGAACATGAAAAAGGTGTGTGTTTGGATTACAGCATTTTGTTTTTGACACTGCTTTATATAGCCATCAATTACAAATTTTAAGTTCCAAGATATGGGTGTGGACCAGATCAGCAAGAACTTCTTTTGAATTTCAGTGCTGAAGACTGTATTTTGTTTTCTTACTTTATGTTATATTTTATATTTTTTCTCAAATGCTTAAAAGTAAATCTAAAAAAGAACATATGAAGGGAAAGACAAATGTAGGAAGATGTGATTATGTCAAAAAGTTGATAAAACTTCTGCAGAGTGTGTATAAGCTATAGGTGTGCAAGTATGTATAATAAAGTAAGTATAAGAAGCACATCTTGAAGCCAAACAGCTACAGGTAAATATCTTGGGATACTTTCTCATAATTTTTGACTGTGAGCATGCTGAAAAGGATGTGTGAAGATTGAAGACTTGTGAAGATGAATGACCTCCTGAGAAGTAGTACAAAGACTAACTTCGAGTTAAAAAAAAGTCTTCAGTATGTGAGGATGTATGATGAAAGTCAGATCCTGACATTGTGAACCCTGATGGTTGCTTCCAAACAAGCTTCTGCATTGTATTGTAAATAGGAATATTTATGAATATCTTATTAATATATTTCTTCCTGGTTTTCTTCCAGTTGAAAGAGAAAAGTGAAGTGTGCGGCGGTAACACAGATTCCATAGAAGAACTGAGAAAGGCTGTTTATTTAGCTGAAGAGGCTTGTCCAGGCATTGCAGATAACATGGTGTCACACCTTGTGCAGAGGCTTCAGAGGTAATGAAACTACTTCATTATGGGTTTGATTCCACAAATATTTGACTTGTGTGAGACTGGAAGAATTAATTCTGTTTCTAATAGAGAAGAAAACCACTTGTGCTTGCTGTTTGTTCAAGAAGTATCAGTACTTCTAATTTCTAGCTTCAGGTGATATAGCACATATGTACATTCATCCTGTTGGTGGGCATATTGTGTGTCAAATGAGACTGGACAGCCTTTTCCCTTTGCAGTTCACATAAGGGATGCACAGGCTTTCTTAGTGTTTGGCTGTATGTTGCAGAGAGTGCTCTAGTTCCTTTTACCCACTTGAATAAATTGACTGTCCAGTTGGTCTCTGTTTCTTTCAGTCACGGAGTCAGTGGTTCCTTGTTCATTCATTAAAGGCAGTATGTAATGGCCTTCTGGTGGCGTCTCCAAAACCAACATTTTGTCTTATTTCAAAAGGCCAAATTTCCTTTCATATGAGATTTTCTAATTGCCTCAGTTAGGAATATATTCTTACCAAACACTCAATTTTCTATTCTCTTAAATACTACACAAGAAAATATGACAGGTATAAATTTCGGAATTGCTCCCTGAAGAGGCTTTAAATGCAACCTGGAATCCAGGAGCCCATAACTGTTGTGAATCTTACACCATCCAGGTTGGATTGCTTGGTACTTGAAAAAACTCATGGCAGTGATTAATCGTGTACTACTACGTTGAGAAAGATCATCCTGAGCAGGTGTCTCTTTTACACTGTCTGTAACCATACCTTGATACCACCTCTGAAGTTAAAGCAGAGTGTTGCCAGGCTGATATTTTATCATTCAGTAAAAACAATGCCAAGAAATCTGCAAAGCAATCGTGCTTGTTTCTTGAAGCCCAGTCAGCATTCTCTAGTGCTGAAAAGTTACTCCTAATGGCAGATGTCCTGTCCTGTCTCAGTTGATCCTGGCAGACTTAAAAGAGTTGAGCTTCCATCTCAGTTTGTTTCCATCAGGGGTTCCAAAATTGAATTCAGTCTTTCATCAGCTCAATATTTCAGTGTCATATTTCTATCAATCCCAGATTGATAGAAATCAGGACATTCCTGGAACGGAGAACCTCAAAGAGTTGATGCTGCAATTGAAGCTGAAAATGACCATGTGGAGGTAGTGCCCAGACATGGGCACTTTTGGGGATGCTGATGGTGATCTTACTGACAGCAACAGTCATCATTTTTGTCCTAAGAGAAAGATATCAGAACCCTTTATATACCTATTTAGAATATTGTTTTCCTTCTCTTCTGCTTCCTTGGACTGTTACTGTTTTTCTTGGTTATAATGTCTTTGAACAGTGGAGGCAGACATTTTGTTCTTTTTGAAGGAGATAAGGAATTAATCACACAGATTATTTGTTGATGGGTCACATCTGGGTGAACTGTCTCTTCAGGGAGGATAGTCAGCTAGTATTGGGATCATGGCTAGCACTCCTTCCAGCAAGGGAGTGAAAGAAATGAGTGGCATGATACCTGACTAAAAATGAATTTGAACCATTCCATAGCTTAGTAGGTTTTCCTTGTGGATAAAGCTATTTTTGGAGCTAGTCAAATTCTGAAAAGATAGTTCCTTCTTGTTTGAATGCTACTGGAAATACACTGTGTTACATTATTAAGTTGTTCATTTTTCCATTTATAACAGCCTCTCAATTTGCTGGCTAATTCCTGAAAATATGTTTTCAACAACATTTCTTAATAACATTTTCATTCCCCTTATGATTGGTTAGAGGTGGATTTTGCAAGTTTGTCTGAATGAATTAATTGGGACCCTCAGGCTGCCCAGTAACTTGAGTGAATCCAGTTACCTACTCCCTCCAATTTTGATCTTGGATGCTTGATAAAGTTTACTGAAAACTTAATGTGATTAAAATGTGTACTTCTTTCCTTGAATGACTTAAGAATCTGCTCAGGTCAAGAAATTCAGGTTTCCTGTCTCAGTAATATTTTGGAAAGATTATGGTGTAAACTTGTGAAGTAGGAAAGTTGGAATCACTGAATGTTGCCCCACTGTACAGAGTTCTTACATCATTACATACTGCTCAGTAACACACTTAAACACAGGTTGCTGCTGTTTGTTAGGAAAGCAGTGATACTCTAACAGGGTGTATTTCACGTGTTGTTCACCTCTATGGCTCTTTCTTTAAAGAGTGGTAGCAGAGGTGAGTGTTATTGTGCAAGGAAAAAGTTGGAACTTCAGCAGCCTAAAATGGAATAACTTCTCGTTGCTGCTTGTTGTAGAATGCCTTTCTGAAAGTCGCAACAATAACTATTTATTTTCCTTTTCAGATATTCACTAGCTGGAGGAAGTTCTTCATCCTACTGACATACTCTTCCTGACTTTTCTAAGACAACAGAGATCCCACAGTGTCTGCGTTGAAGGCACGCACTCTAATGTTGTTCTGCCTTTCAGTCTCTGGAAAGTCCTTTGGTGGAAGAACATTCCTAACTGTGCAAGAGTGGAAACTAAGTATTTTTGGTGGAGGCAGTCTTTTTCAGCTCCTTAAAGCTATAATTTTTTAAAATGATAATGCACATATTCCAGGGAGGTGTCCTTTTGTAAAATCTGAAATGTATATCTAGGTTTGTGATAGAGAAATTGAAGATATTGAGAAACCTCAGGTATCTTGCTTTAAGAATTCCATTGGGAGATGGAGCATGGTTGTTGGAATTGTGTACAGATATGTATATAATGTCTTTTTTAACAGAAAGCCTTTCAACGTGCATAAGGAATCACTGTGTACAAAATGGTAAAGTGCTTTTGTAGATAATGTTAGTGGGGTAAATATTTGACAGGCTATAACTGAGTATTGCCTTGCCTTTATTACATGTAAAATTTGAATTATGTGATGAGTGAATCTTGGTTTGATTTTTGTATGTGAAGTATTTGCCATTGAAAGAGTTAATCCTGTTCTATGGAATCTTCTATTCGTACCTCAGTACAGACATAATTTTATTCTGTTTCTCCAGTATTTCATTCTTTTTATCTATATTCTGAGCTTGGCTTTCTAATAATGGTTGTTTTAAATTTCATACACCTGGCTTCTTGAAGCTTTAAATTTAAATTGTTTTCCTGAAGAATGAGCTCTTTCATATTTTCAGTTTTAAATTGTGCCAATGCAAATTCTGAACCCTATTGATTGTTCAGTTTTAGTAGCAGATATTTGTGAAGCTTGTGAAATTCAGATACAATCTTTTTTTCACCTGAACATGTTTGAATGCTCGCACAAATAAATCTTTATTCCCTTCATCTGTTCTGAAATATCTCATTAAGGTGTTGACTCTGAGGCAGTGGCAAGTATTTCTTTATCATGCCTATTTTTATCGTTAAAATTAATGTTTTGCAGCATAGAAGAAAAATTATCCATAGATGCAATATTCGGTCTCGCTGCCTTGATCTGTGCACCTCTTTACCAAAAGTGACAGATGTTGGACACAAAGGCTGCAAAACTAAGCCCAAGTGCTATGTGCTAGTCCTTGTGCTAGCTTGCTTATCCAGAGAAAAGTTACTTCTTGAAAATTCTGAATTTTTAAATTTCCACTGTTCCTGTGAAGGCTTTTAGATAGCTGACATCAGGCTATTTTATAGATCTTGGAGATAATAGTGTTAGTTAATTAGTTACATGCACAGTTGACTTAGGTAGCTGCTATTTTTATTTTTTTTTCCCCCCACAGTATTACTCTGGGGTTTACCTTGGCTTGTTTCACCAAGATTATATTCAGGTGCTTCTTATTCCAGTAGCTAAGAGAGCATTTTTGCCTTCTTTTTTATGAAGAAATTGATGATTTCATGCTTTACATGACTGTGAGGACAGTGAGGTAACTTACCTCTTTAATGATTTTTCTTTTTCCTTCCCTTTTTTTTTTTTTTCTTAATATAGATATAGATAGAAGCTTTGGAGCAGAAAGGATTAACATTTATAAATATTGGCATATCTGTCTGGCTTGATACAAAAAGGCTCAGGTCCGCTAAACATTCTGGAAGCTGGTGAGGTCTCTTTGCAGGACTTCGTATCTCCATGGTAGCCCTTAGTCTATGCATATTAATAGCCTTAATTTATTAATTTAAGAATTTAACAGTAAGAGGACACTGTCTTGCAAACAGAGCTAGGAAGCTCCTGCCCAGGTTGAAAGAAATGGGTGAATGCGTGTTCATCTTGTGACCATGCTCTTAGACACAGCGTGTTTGCCAGCTAATGAGGTAATGGCTTTTCTTTATGACTAAGGGAATTTAAGGTAAATTGAACAGTGCATAAATTTGAGCAATGTTTTATAACTCCTCTTTGATTAACATCTTTAACTGTGTTGCGCTGTGTGCTCTTAAGTGTTAAGGATAGGCTTACCCTTGAGGAAACAAATTTAGCACTGCTATTGTGAAATGTGCATCTGAATATGGCACAGTGGGAAATTCACCTGTTGATGTCTAATATTAGAACATTCAGCCCTTCAGTATATCTGTGTGCTGTCACAGCACATGAAAATCAACAGGTGTGTTTGCACTGGAAATACAAATTGATCAACATAAGCTATTCCCTAGTCATCTGGTAATGTAAGGGCTGGAAATTAAATTAAGCAAGCTGACTTGGAGATGGACAGAACTCTTAAGACGTAGCAAGGAAGTTAAATTTATAGTTCTGGCTTGATTGTTAAGGGTTAAGAATTTCTCAATCATCAAATTCTAAGGTGCACTTTTTGAACACTCATTTGAAAAGTTATACATAGATCTTTTGAGTTGCATTTTAGTTGTGTTCTAGGAGTGAATGTTGAGGAAATACTTCTCTGAGTAGATGGTGACAGAATTTGCTTGATGAATATGTTGGAGCTTAAGATGAGTAAGACCTGCAGTGAGGGCAGCTGGCCAAAAGGCTTGGCCATTTAGAAGAAGATAAGACCTCATTTATGGTAGAGATGTGTATTTTTATATGTAATATATAGATTATTTAAATATAGACTGTCTTAAACTGAGATTTACTGAAAAAACAAGTGTGCTGTATCTTGAATGTAGAAGTACAATCAATTGCTATTTAAAAGAGTATTGATGCTTTAAAAATCAGGTCTATATTAGTAACAGAAAAGGAGCTTCATTTGAAAGAAGCACCGCCTCAGTTTCTCAGAGAAAAAGAAGTGTATTGATATTTTTGAGAGGTTGTTTCATCCTAAAAACATGTCTGTGTTATGATGTTGCACTGATGATTTTTCTGTGCAGGTAGTATTTCACGCAGTCTTGACTATACTAAAAGACAAGCTATCTCTATTTATGCAAACATTTAAATTAGTAGAACTGCTTATTTGTCAGGGATTTAATGATTAGGCAGTAAATAAACTCACTGTTTAAAAACAATAAAATCAGTTATTTGAACTGAAGGCTTGCTTTTTTTTGTAAGTATCAGATGTTTAATCTATTTTTTTAACTTAATTTTCCTTGCAGTTGCACTTTGTAGTTGATGGCCAGTTTACTGAAGGATGACAGTATGATCACTAGTGCACAGAATGCTTTTGGTGTAAAAATGAAGCAGCTCTTTCTCCAAGTGCCACGGTTCCTCTGCAGCTCCAAACATGCTGTGGGTGCCTGTGTGGCTACAGACAGCTGAACCAATTATTACGGAGCAGACTAAGTGGGGTGGTTTTGCCCCCGCTGTGCAGGAGGGGCAGGTGGAGGGGAAAGGTAAGGCTGGGGGCACTGGCACTTCACTGCAAAGCAGCTAGCACAGTGCGAGTTCACATCCTGCTGTAGCCACCATCAACCCTTCTTATGCCTTTTAATGTGCTTTTAATGTATTTGTGCAATTTCTAATCCAGCTCTCACTACTTTACATGACGTTCCGTATTACTTTTTGAACAATGTGGTACCAGTTTGTAATAGTTTTACATTAACCTTACTTTTTTCTGAGGGCGGAAATGCATTTCCTTCATTGTCACCATCTGAAGATTATCTGGAGTGCTGATAAGCACAGGTGTAAAGCAAGGATCAGGGCAATCATGAATTGTTTTTGTAAGCTGCTGGGGAGGAGCTTATGGTATTAGCACAAACCTGCTTGTTCTTTTTAACTGTGTTTTGCAGACGTGCTAGTAACTGCACTGAGCACATGCCATAGACAAATTGTATGTAGTGGTTTCCTGCCACCATTAAAGCATGATTACAGAGGACGAATAAAGTGCATATCTTGTTTTCTGTAATGCTGCCTGTTTATAGCAGTGTATTTAAATTTTACTTTACACCAAAATAATAAACCACCTTGTAAACTACAAGACCTAGAAATAAAGAAGGAAAAGTTTAATGAAATGTTAACACCTGAGTGGTCAGTAAAATGAGATTCGGGATCCCTTCAAAAGAGGGGATGCTCTTGAGGTTCTCTAGTGCAGTTATTGCCCTCGTATCAGTAATGGTAAGCAGAAAGCCTATAAGTTTGGTTTTTAGCGATAATCATCTCAGACTTTGTACCATTTACAGATGGCAACAAATTAAAACCCACTTTGTAGTCCCCATCCTGCCAGCCAAGTGAAACTGATGAAGTGCTCCCATCAAATTGCAACCCCCAAGGGTTTAACCTTTAACTGGTGACTAACTGCTGCACACGTGTAATTATACTTCATTACTATTTTCAGCTGCTAAAAACTGCATGTGTGGCACATTGCAAATTATTCCTTTTCCTCCTACCAACTTTCCTGTGCCCCCAGGGCAGAGGGGATGTCCATGTGCTCTAGCAACTGGAGTTGCATGCATATACATAATTGTGTTTCCTTTTGAGGGAGAAGATTATGTAATTGATCCTGTATAAAAAGACAGAATGGTCAAAATTGGGCTTTTCAGGTCTTGATTCTCTGTTTTGTTCATGGCTGATGGAATGATAGGTGATTACACCTGATTTTTGTCTCTAAACCAAATTTTTCTTCCTCTTTCCTTTAGTCAGACTTACCAAGATTTCTGCAATCGCAGCGTGTTTTACCCTACCTGCCAACTTGTCTTTCAGTCTGTCATCTTTGGCTGCTTTCAGCTGAATTTACAAAGGCATTGAGGTGTCAACATTTTTTAATTAAAATTTTCTGAAAACAGGTAGGCTTGAGGTATATTAATAAATACATCTTAATGAAAGTTAAATTAGACAGAGGATAAATAGTGGAGATGCATAGTCTTGTGGGAAAAAAAGTCCACAGGAGTCCAGGTTTATCTGATCCCATTGTCTGTGGTGCAACCTTAAACGGCAATTAAGTTCCTATTTTGTTTTTATTTGTTCATTATTTGAAACCGGCACCTATTCATGGTGAATAATAGTAACACCAAGAGTAAATCTCCTGGAGTGACGAGTCTGAGGTTTTTCTGCTGCTGAGAGCGGTGTGTTTAGTCATGGCTATTGACACAGCACTCAGTGACCCTGCCTGTCTGCAAGCCCTGCTTGGCTGAACAGGCAGCAATATGATGTGAATCAGGATTAAAAATAAGTGGTTGTATATTGCAGCTTTCTGTACACTGAGTTTTATTCACACACATGGACTTTGCCTGATTGCAAGATACAGCTGTCACAGTTGATTTTACTCTCTTACCATCATTTCAGTTTTGGGTTAACCTTGGGAATAAAGAACTAAAACAATGCTAGCAAAGTGACAGCAGTTCACATGGTTCCATTTAAAGAAACAGATGTAAAAAAATCACACTGGTAGATAAGGAAAAAAAATATCTTATTTTAAACCTTTTTTTCCGTAGGGAAAAGGTAATACAAAAAGGTGAAAATGATGAATCAGGTGGGTACTCTGGAGTTGAATCAACAGCCTGGCTTGGTCTCTGCTGTTATGATAAATAGCACTGTATCTTGAGCTTTACCTTATTTTCCAAATTTACTTTTGTATGAAAATAAGTGTAGTGAGGAAAGGTGTTATTTCTTTTGAAAGCTCAGAATAAACTTCTGCAGCAGATAGCAGTAACGAGGATTGTATCCAACAAGCCTCAGGGATCTAAACTAAAATTCAGTTTTGGCTGAATTAAGGGCATGGCCCTCAATATAATTTCCATTAAAAAATAATCTTTTCACTGTTATGGATAACCATTCTAAAGGGCAGATGTTGGGCCCTGACTGGCTTGTCAGGTGTTGCAGATGTACTATTTTACAGCTCAGTAATAATTTTGGAGGGATCACATCTGCAATCTTTAACTTCGTAGCAACATCAAGTACTCTTGCTTCTTCAGCTTTATTTTTCCAGGTCTATAAGGCTCCAGCTTGGGTAATTGTCCATCTATGCTGTGTTATTTCCTCTTTTCCTCACTACAGAGACTGTTGTTCACATTCCTGGTCAGTCCTGAAGCACAGAAGTTCCTGTATATTGCTGGTTCACTGAGGTGGTTGAACTCACTTGCTTTGGCACTGCAGAGCAGAGGCACAGGTTTGGAACAGACAAGGCAGTGGGGCCTGCAGCTGGGAAAATGGGTTTCAGACTTTCCTATCCACGTTCTAAATTTGTCCTTCATTATATCCTAGCCATAGGTGATGCTGTAGGGTAGGTATGGTTAATGCATTGGTACTGAGAGTCAGGGGCAATAGCTAAGCTAAAAAGCAACTGTGACACGTAACCTGCCCAGGGCATTACCTGCAACGGAAAGAAGTACAGTGAACTAGTTTTTTCCCTTTGTCAGGATGCACTTGGATTTGGCCATGGGGATGCTTCTTGTCTTAAGGGGTTAGGAGAGTCCATCCTCTTCTTGGGTGGAGGTATGAGTACAGCTTTGTTTAGAGTCAGGGGTGATGATACAAAGAAAGCTTTACTGTCTTGAAAGAGCAATATATACAATAGTATTGTGAGGTATTTTATTCCCTTTTGTTGTGAGCAAAGCTGTAACAAGTTGCTTTATACATTGCACACAGGTAAGCCATTAACAAAGCAAATAGCTAGATGAAGAAAAAGTAGGGGTAGAATTGCCCCTGCATCATTTCCCAGATCAACATTCAGCCCCCCTCTGCCTAACACCACGTTTCCTCAAAGGCCCATAATGGTGATAGGTGTGTTACCAGCACATCAAACTTCCAATAATGGAAGTTCTGCATCACCCTCATGACAAAGTGTTTCTTAAAACACAAGGAAAGGCATCTAAGCCTAGTAGATGCAGCACTGCCAACCTTCTAAGTGGACCACCAGCTTATCCAAAATGCTGTGCTAGCAGCTGTGTGAAATGGGTAGTTCTGCTGCAGGCTGTAGCAGTTGCTTTCTGTCTACTGAGCCCCAGGGGCGAGAGGGACAGACTGAAATTCCAAAAAGAAAATGAAAGTCGGGTGTAGCAAGCAGTATGAAAACTTGAGGCTTCAGTAGTACCTTCAGCTTAGAGCAGTTTAGTTACTGAAACACTCTACAAATGAATCACAAATAGCTGCGGTTCTTGTAGCATACAGGTTTTCTTTCAAGTTCGTAAAACAAACAGCAGAATGTCACCACAGCCTTTAATTTCTTCTTGTACATACCATTCACAGTACATTAACAGCCCAAATAATATTGCACTGGATTATTTTAAAAATTTTTCATCTTGCAAGTAGTATTCACTTTTCAAAGCCAACAGGTAACTTGGTCAACTTTGCACCAAGAAAATGGTTAGATAAGAATCCTATACTTTATTTATACCACATGGATTTGTAACCCCAAAGGGAAATGAGAATAAGCTGTAAACTGTTTCTTTGTTAAAGATAGAAAATTAGTAAATCCGTGCTAATTAAATGTAGAAAGTCTGGGAAAAAAAACATGAAATCTGAAAGTTATCTCATTCCTGTTAGACTGCTTGCTGTATATATAATTATATTCTATACTGTGAAAGTCCATCTACATTTAGAAATCCAGCAGTCTAGAGATTAACATGGTAAAAAAAAAATAATATATTTTTATGAAAAGAGAAGAAATAAGTGTTTGCCTCAGAGGAGAAAGTTTTCAGATTTCAGTCATCTGGGGTTTTTTTAGGTGCAATCTTTGAGGCAACAAAATGTCTTTTGGCATTTGGCACTCTAATAAGGACAATATTTTAATACTGGCACAAGCTAAAAACAGCACAGAATGACAAAATACAAGACATGAAATGAACTGCAGCCACTGGGATGATGGTCAGCTAGTTTGAATATACAGAGAACTTAAACAGTTTTGCTGATGAATTGTGAACGTTTCTGCAAAACCATATTTATTCTCCTCTTTTACCAAATTGTAAGTTTTCCTAAACATGGAGGGAGAAAAGTTTCAAATGTCCTCTAGAAAATCAGCAGCTGCTGGACAATCAACACGGCGGCTTGTTAAGCCATCAATAGGCGTGAGGCTCTTTATGACTGAGAGCTCGGGTACGTGAGGCAGAGCTGGTGGCACTTCGGATCACTTCCATCCATCTGTGAGGAGGCATGAGGAGAGATACAAACAGAAGAATGGTCAATTCCCAGTGGGAAGATTTCTTGAAAGATCTGGTCTGCGCTATTAGTTGTACAGTTTTATTTTTGATGTCCACCGGAGCATCTCACTTGCTACTTAACTTCTTACTTGCTACTTGACTTCTTATCTGAAGTCAAGAGGATCCAAATGACAGCCACTATAGGAAGGAGTTTTAGAGAGAATAGGCAGGAGGTGTGGGACCCAAAACTCACGAGTTTAGTAGTGGTTTTACTTGCTCTGCAGACACCAAACCTTTTTTCTTAATTCGAGAGTGGAAAAAATGTACTTTAGCTGCAATATCTACTTTTTCCTAGAACTGAGAAAGGGATTTTATGTTTTTGTTTATCACCTCTTCCCCACAGTTTGTTTTATTTATAGCTTTAGACTGACATGGCTAAAACTTAAGAGTAAACTTCTTTGATGAGGATTTTGGGATTTTTGACATTTTAATGCTTCATATATGAGTTAAATTAGTTCCCAGTGTGAACAACTGCAAACCACAAATTAGGAGGAGTACTGCCTTTTCCCTGGCTCTCCATGTATCTGAAGTTCAGTGGGAAGTGTAAAAATTACATGGTGAAGTGGCATAAATATGTAGTAGGAACAGCTGCTTCTGTGAAAAATTGGAGCTTTATTTAAGGTGTGGATTTTCCAGGCTGTTGTGCTAGAGGGAGCAAAGCTATTCTGAAGAGCTCCTGAGAAGTCCTGTGATCTGTTCATGTACTTTGTGAAGGCCAGGTTAGATGGGGCTTTGAGCAACCTGGTCTAGTGAAAGGTATCCCTGCCCCTGACTGGGGGTTTGGAGCTAGATGATCTTTAAGGTCCCTTCCAACCCAAACCATTCTATGACTCTATGAAGTCTGAGAGCTAATACTTCCCATACAGCCAACCTGATCAATTTTGACTGGATAATTAAAGATTTTGCCGTGATTACTGTTACAGCTTCCACACCATCAAAACCATTCGCTTGGTTTTAGTGGTATCAGGTTTAAAATGTTTCTTATAATTTCAAGAGGTTCTTTTTCCTGTTGCGCTGAACTACTTGCCTGCATTACTGAACCAATTTATTAAACTTTGCATCTATTAACCTTGTTCTGGAAAACACTCCTGGAATTTAACAAAAATTTCCTCTCACAGAAGACAAACTTACCTTTCAAATGTATATTCACTTTCAGCCCTGAAGTAGTACACGTGGGATTTGAAATGCAGCTTGAACACGTAATCTTTGTGAATGTTTTCAGATTCAGAAGGAATAGTAAGTGAATATCCCAGTAAAGGAAGGCTGGCTAAAGGATGATTGTCCTGAAAAGATATGATGGAAAGTGTTGTGAGATCAAATTAATTAAAGAGAGCACATTAGTAAATGGAGGGGAGATATACACACATTTAAAGATCACTGTGTTTCCACTTGTGTGTGGAAAAGCAACAGGCTTATATACTTGCAATAAACTTAATTAATTGTCGAGTAGTTTCAGATGGCCATTCTTACAGACCATCATCAGAACACCATGTATGCTCATTGTTGGCATTGTTACTCCTTTAAAAGTGTACTGGCCACCCAGCAGCATTCATTGCTGAAGTCCTTTCACTGCATGGCACAGCATGGCATGTTTGAACAAATTATTTCTTTATACCTCTTACATGCAGAATATACTCCATAAGTTTTGTAACAATCTCAGAATTTGTACAAGAGAAAAGTCTTATTTAGGCTCGCACCGCAACTTCTGAGGAGTATTGAGCTCTGCTGTACTTTTAAGGACGATCTGTACCGTGACTGTTGAAAGTTTCAGGAAAGAACTGACAGGAGAGCAGACTGAGAACAGGCCCTGCTCTGTGTTCCAGTGGCAGTGAAGGCTGTGTGTGTAACTGTGACCAGTGCACCTGCTTCTCTCGCCTACAGCATCCATGACTGATGTCCACTTTTTTCTCTGCTCCCTCTTTGGGGAAAAAAAACAAACAAACAAACAAACATCTCCAGTTACACACACTTGCCTGGTGCGATTTATAGAAGAACATGCAGAAGTTGGTGAACACCACCCAAAGCTTCTGCCACCCGTTGCTGTTTTTGAATTTTCTTAGGAGGTTTCCAGACAGCTGGTTCTGAAACAGATCAAAAGTAGCCAAATAAAACAGTGGTATTTGCAGCTTAGTGATTGTAAGAAAAATTATTTGACTTTATCTGGTTGTATGTGACCTTGTGATACATGAAAATGTTTTGGTTGAATGGACATACTTTTCTGAATTTTATTACTGCTAAGTAGTACTTTTTATGTAAAATATTTTTTTGTTTGCAGCTGGGTACTTCCAAAATCTCAAAACTACTATGCTAATTCTTTTCTCAATTGCGATGGCTGTCAGTAATCTATTACTAAAAATAAGTCTTATTATCCTACCCTGTTCTTTTGGAATGATATTTTAAAAGAATGGAAACAAAAAGTCTGACATGAATTTGTGATGTAAAGGAAAATTATGACATACTTGAGAGTTGCAGATAGAGATTGAGCTCTCAGTACCCAGGGAGTTCACACGCTAACTTTTTGAAGATTTCAAAAACAAAGACTGTTAACCTTATTCTTAGCTGGATTTTGGACAGTTTAACAAAAAGGAGGAGGAAGCCATAACCAAGTACATGTATTTAATGGCTGGTTGAAGAAACTGCTCTTCACGTACTGAATATGTAAAGCGCAGTATCATTGCTCCCTGCAAATAGAGTTCTCAGTGAGTCATTAATGACTTCCCATTCCTTGTTGACTGCAAGGGCTCTCACCTAGATCAAAACAGCTATTTACATCATTCTACTTATATAATGCAGGAGGTAATAATGTGTAAAGCTTAATAGTCAAAATCTGGAGGTCCTGGTGTACCTACTACAAATCCTTAAAAAGTTCTGTTGTCTGTCACCAGCCTTGGATATATGTTAAAGCCTTTATCATCTCATTCTCTGATATCTGGGCTGCTGCCTCTTTGTCCTAAGTTACATGTGTACTCCTTAATTTTCTGTTACCTCATTACTCTGGAGGATATCATAAAAGGACAGGCTTTGCATTCGGTACCAGCAGACATATGAAATGGAAACAGGCCGCTGATCACTGATCAGTCCAGCAGGTAGGGAGGAACAGTCACTGACAGAGAGAGGATCTTCTACCACAAGAGAGACAGAAAGGAGGGAGAGACACAAAGAAAATAAACGATAATGCTGAAGTGAGAGGCACCGACAGAATGACGTGAGCATGAGCGTAACCTGCCACGCATGAAACAGCAGTGGAGCTGAAGATGTTTTCACAGAACAACACATGTCTCCAGGGTGTGTTTGGTCTTCACTGCTTTGTGTTCATTTGAGGCATGGGGAAGGAACGAAAACGAGGAACAATGAGCACTGATCTGAGACCTAGATAGATTTGCCTAAGTAAATTGTTGAAATGAGTCACTGGTTTTATATCTCTTTATAATAAGCTCTTTGCTTTAGGGAAAAATATGAGACCTTGTCCTGTGCTGAACTGTTCTTCCCTTGCAGGATATAATGGTATAAAGAATGGAAAATCCACCTGCGTGGAATTGAAATGAAGCTCTACAGTCAGCATTTTCTAGTACAGAATAATTTTCCTTGTCATATTTCATCAGCAAACTCAGCTTCTGTTTAAAACAGAGGTGGTTACACAAACTAGGAATAAGTCTGTCCTTGCATCTCTGTGTTCTGCATCAATACCTCTTCTCTATAGCAGGGGTGGCCTGATGTCTGAGGGTTGCTGCTTGAGTGCAAGTGCACTCAGCTTTAAGATTCCTTTTTCCATTTTCATTGAGCTTTAATTTCCATTTGATGAGGGCTGTGGTAAAGTACTCCAAGCTCCCTGGAGACTCTCTTGGTGAAGGAAAAACACCTTAGGAGGCTTACCACTTCGTCCTAAAACCTAGGCTGAACTAGGAGTCTTTTATTTCAGTCTTTGAAAAATCAGTGTCTGCACCTCGGCTGTTGAGTACAGAATTAACAAATGTGTATCAAATTGGCTTAGCTGTGATCAGGGGGGGAAAAAAGGGTTTTTTATTTTGAGGTGGAAAACGCAAATAAAGAAAAAGCAGATGAGACTGAGCAATGACAAAAGGTTCCAGAAAAGATGGCTAGGTAAAGAAAGTAAGTTAGTAATACACATAATTAAAACTCTGGCTGCAGCAGCTAAAGACAATATCCTTTCCGCTCGAGCAATGACTTAATGCATCTGTAAGTGAAAGCATTAAGACAGTTTGAACTACTTTAAATTTTAAAGGGTATCAACATTTTTTTGGACAGTTGATTCTATGAAAATTACTGCTCTAACTGATTTTACAGAGGTGCACTATGGGAGTGGATACATGCTACTTAAGTGATGGTTTATGCCATCGTTCAAGGATATGGGAGGCAGGTCAGTAGGTGTGCCTGAAACTTCCCCAGAAGGAGACAACGGAACAGTACACTTATTAAGGAGGAGCAAAAAGGAAATTGTCATTCAAAAGCGAGCCTGGAGCTGCAGTTTGGATCGTTCTGAGGCAGATACCTCCACAGCAATACTAAAGTCGATCATTGAAACACTGGTATTTCTGTGCCAGCAGACGTGCACCGTAGTGTTGCCACGGTGTGGTGACTGACGTTCGAGTGAGGTGCGGGATGCACTGAGGTCGTCCTCAGATTCCTGGTCTACAGTAGTTTCATCAGGAGACTCTATGAAATGCAGGGAAAAAGCATCTTTCTTCCTCTATGCAACAACATATATAATTGGAAAAATTAAACAAATCAATTCTGTCCACAGTATTGTGAACTAATTTTAAAACACAATTTTAGAAGAAATTTTGTGCAGATTTTAAGTAGATTATTATATTTTATATATTTATTTAATGTGTTTCTGCAAGTGTTAGAATTAAAGACTAACTACCGTGCTTTGTTGGTGTTTTAATACCTTCCAATGACAGGCACTGCCAAATCTGGTTATATAGTTCCTGGAATCATTATGCTTAAGTCACTTCTCTATTAAATGAAAATTTCTGCTAACATCAACAAGAACATTAAATTGACACATCTATAAATATATCTATATGTATAAATATAAATCAACTTCAAATGTGTCAGTTTGACTTGTGGCCAGCATTTTTCACCTTTTCACTTAGAAGCAGTTAGCAATCATACTGACAAAAGTGAGTTAAACCTACTCTCTAGCATTTACTTACTGTTGTCAGGTGGGCTGCTTGCCAGTAGCTCTGGGGCAGGGCCACTGCTTTTTTCTGCAAGGTCTATTGCCATCTGGATGTCCTCAGTCCATTTGTCCATTTCAGCGCGGGTACTAACAATGACAATTCAAGTTTTATTCACTTTTTTACAGGCTGAAAGCAAACTCTAAGAAATAATCACAAGCTGAGCTTACGTTTAATTAAATAAACTTAGTCACCAGATGCTACGCTGTTTTTTTTCCCCTGATAACTTAATTTTGGTTCCAACTTGTCACTCTATTTTGTCGCATCCACTTTTTTTTTTTTTTTAACAAGTGGCTTTCACAAAAAACCCACACCTTTTAAATTGTTTTAGAAGCAAATACAAACAAAATGATGTTTCTCTATCTTACTGTGACAGCGGCAGAGAAATACAGTTCACATGTGTATGTTGTCTTCACTGGCTTACCTTGCAGCAACAACGATGGACTGGTGTTGACCTCGTAGTGTCAGACAATGAGGAACTCCCCATTCCTCCTCACTTTCTTCTATCTGAGAGATAAAACCCCAAATGCAGTTTTCAAAAAGTATGTATTTCTTAAGGTGAAACTGTGAACTGAACAAGCTCTTACCATTGGGGAAAAGAAAACTAAGAGAAATGTTCACAAACAACAACTCTGAGCTACTTTGAGTATTGAGGAAAAAAATGGTGGTTTGTGAGTTGGAAAAATGGTAAGCTAGTTCTGCAAAACCTCTTAAACCAAAACCGTGCCTTTGTCTGCTTTGTGCCAAAGAAAATATTGATATTTTTATCAGAAGAGTGATTTATCGTACAAAAGGGTATATTAAAAAGGCTGTGAGTGCTCTGGACAGTGCAGCATAACACAGTTCTGTTGTGAACAAGTTCAGGTCAAATGGCCATCAATAATTCAGTAGATTCCTTGAAACACTAGATAAAACTTGAAGCCTTACAGGTGTTTAGAGAAAAATCAGTCACTCTGATAGTGATTACCTAACTTAATTCTCAGGAAAACAGTACAGAAGATACGCAAACCCATGAGAAGTTCCAACGAAAATAATGGAGGGAATGGAAGTGTTTTGAAATTAGCAAAATATTTTTGAAAATATATAGGAAGAAGTAACTAGGTCCTATTGGCTTGAACTGGCTGCATGCCAGAAGAATTGCAGCAAGAGCTCCAAATGATATATTGCTGCCAGTTTCCCACTACTTCAGCTTTAAGATACAGATCTGGAAACATTAGGAAATGGGTTTTTAATAGAAATCAGATTGTCACTACTGTTTACTTGCCTTGCACAGCGTGTCTTTATTGAACTGGTGATGAATTACTTGTAAGAATAATGGCTAAATTACAGTGGAAAAAAAAATAAAGAACCCATCTCATGAGAAGTTTGCTTTATGAGGAAGCAGCCCTCAAAAATGCCTTTTTTCCCTGTCACTTTTGCTAGATAATCACCTTTGTGCAGAAGGCTGCATGCACACATGCTGAACCCAACACAACCCCATCACTGTAGAATGTAACCCCAGCTTCTGTGAATCAGAGAACCCCCCTTTGGCTGCTGCTTTCAGTCAAGCAGAAATTCATCAAGCACTTAAGATGGGACCACAAATGGCCATTTAAGCACAAATGCCTTAAGTTCTCATAATACTTACTGTCATGCCATACAGTGGAAGGTGCCCATGGACTTTAAACTGATTGGATGCTGTGAGGCCTCTACTTGTGTACAATAAAATATCATTAAACTAAAAAACAAGAATAGGCGTTATTAGAACGATGTTGGTTGGCATGGATGCATGTGGAAAAAATTATCAGAGCGGTAAATATAGAAAAGCTGACTATATGACAGTACTAATGCATGAATCCAAAGTATTGGCTTCCACAATACTCCACTACCTAGTGTTAGTACCTTGTCTTCCTTCTGAGCTAGTTTTAGGTATATTCCCACAATTTTCCACTGGATATTTTCCAATGCCTTCTGATATTCCCTTTGCGATCTCTGAGTCAGAACTAACAAGCCACAACAGCAGTTGTGTGAAACAGCACGTTTCACACTCTGCCACACTTTGAGGCTATGAAAGATGTGTCTTTCATCAATATTTTCTTCTGAGTGAAAAGATAAGTATATGCAAGAGATGTGTCCAACTCAACCCTTATGAATGAAGGGGTTGTCTATTACTCCCCATATTCAGAAGGAAGCCGGGAGACCTGTTTTAAGGTAGATGGATTCAGGTTTGAAATACCAAGGTGAAGAGACTGAGTATCTTAATTTGTAGATCTTCATGCAGGTAACAACTGTTGTCCAAAGCATGTCAGATGATTTTGCCATGAAATGAATGGCATGTTTTCACTGTGCCACCTGGGTCAAAGGGTGTTTTTCTCAAACCAGATGGTTGCATTAAGAAAGTCATACTTTCTGATGTGAAACAGAGCTCTCACCACAGAACTCTACAATTCAGTAGCAGTAGTTCATGAAGCTTTGTGGATCAGCCACTAGAGGGGGATTTAATTTTGCCAATGATTACACATGTATTTGGAATCCCACAATACCAACCTGGGATTTTACCTCCAAATAGACTCTGGTGCTTAAAACAGATCAAAGACTTCTTTGACAGTCCGAGCAACTGACTTGAGAGTCTAGTCTTAGATTTTTTACTTTTTATACAGGTATAATATCAAGGTATCATCTGGTGACAGGAACTATTGGTATGCAAGAAAATATGCACCATATTCATTAGGCTTCCTCTTCAGTGTCTTTAAAGGCAGAGGATAATCCTACTCAGGTAGATTTATCAGGTTATATCCTTGGCTTATTTGAAAGATTAATATCAAACACCTTGTAAAACCTAGCACACTCACAAGCTTTTCTACACACATATAGCCTTCACCTTTTGCATACAAGGAAGTACTCTTGTGCCACACAGGACTAGCTAGTCAATGTTTTACTCTGTAACATTGGATTAGAAAATCTATGCACTGATGGGTATTCCAGTGCCCCAGCACCAAGGGCTCAGCATCAGCAAGATGGGGGGCTTGGGAGCAAATCAGCTGGCCAGGAAGAGAGAAGGAACCATCTGATCAGCTCTTGTGGATCAGAGATCGTGTGGAATCACCATAGCCTGAAAATGCTGTAACTGATGCTGGGAGGAGATAACCTTTCCTAGAGCAAGAGCTGAAAAATGTATCTCCAGATAATGACATATTCACTGATATGTCGGACATCCGTGGGCTGAAACTGGGTGGTTTATGGAAAAATTTGGTTCTGTGTCCTGAGAGCATTATGTGGATTACTGTTCGTATCACCAGAAGTCACTCTTTATCTTCTTTTCTGGATATAATCACTACCCATGGTGCCACTTTTCATTTTGCAATAACTCTGCGTTTATCTAAGACAAAGTGCCATGAGGTAATATTTTACCATTATATTCACCTTGTCATATAAAAATTACTTTTATCTTTGTAACAAGAAGTAACATTGGATTTGGAGAGAAATGTAAATTCTTAACAACCAGCTACACAGGTGACGTATTATGTCAATTTAAATAAGGCTGTTTAAAAATATTTACTGTAATTCACAATTCATGTCTAACAGTATGTCTAATAGTTGCCTAGAGTTACATTTCATTATATAAAGAAAAACCATTTTCTTACTTACCAGAAAGAACATCCGTTGCTGTAAACCTTTTCCAGACAACTTACTAAGGCTGCCCAGTCTAATAAACTCCTGTAGGAAACAAATTTAAAAAAAAATATCTCCTGCAAAAATGACAATTTTTTTATTATGCAAACATAAATATTACTACTTGGTCATAGGAATGATTTGACTACCAATCACCAAGACTTTACATTTTATTAAATATGTTAAACATTTAATTATAGGATAATTTCTTTCCATTTGTAACTGTCTTTAGGATAAACTCCTTTCATTAATTTTAGGAAAATTCAGCTAAGCAACATTTTCTTTACCTAACATTAAGAAACTTAACTTCAGACAGCTCCCTCTTTCATCAGTTTTGAATGAATATTTGTCAGGCACAAATGATGTAAAAACTAATGGTAAGTTGCCCTTCATGTTATTGTTTCGCCACTGGTAAGCTTCTGTGGTGCGTGTAGCATACATATCTCTTAACTGCAATGCAAAATCAGCTACACAACTCAATATCACCATCAGCAGCAAAAAAAAAAAGGATATTTGTCTGGAAGTGTGAGTTATCCCAGTACCATCCATCTCATATAATACAGCACATTAATTTAGATCAAAGTGCTTAAGAATGTTTAGGTATGGAATTAGATGAAAAGTAGCACATCTGAAACTTGAAAAATGCTGTATTTCTTGGCGTTACTGTGAATTATGCAGTAACTCACCCTTTCACTTATCTGAAACTCATGAAAATATAGTTTTTCAGTCACTCCCTCCAGATTCTGCAAAGAGGTTTATATTTGTTTATTACAATCTTTCTAAGGTCATTCTACTCATAACTGTGCATTTAAAACCTATCTAAAGTGTCGGAATCCTTTACCAGTTTACCACCTTGGTAAACTGGCTGTCTAAAATAAATCTGTTTGGAGAGACAATCTGGATGTCTTAGGCTTGCTGTGATGTGTCCAGTCCCCCCACCTGCATTACTTAAGGGCTAAAGGGGTGGGAAAAGTGGCTAGAGGTGGTTATCCCTATACCACAGTAGGCTCATGTTACCAGAGAGGTCACTTGAAGTTGTTGTTGGCCACCAAAGAGTATTAATCATAATTAGTATTTATACGGTACCATCTGATAGTCACCAGCAGGCTTAGCATCACCATGACAAGTGCTGAGTTAACACATGGACAAGAGCTGCAGGTCACTGTAACGTGCATGCACAACCAACTGTGGGATGTTTTCATGTCCAGTGTGGGTACCAGCTTGGTGGTAGCAGAGATCCCACTCTGGGGCAACATGAAAAGGATGGGGTTACAGTGGCACTTGCCTCCTAGCCCAGCCTGCGCCAGGGCAGGGACTTCAGTCAGAGCCGGAAGAGCAGCCAAAGGGCTGGAAGCAGCAACATCTTGGGCATGTGCCAGAGCGTGGTGGCCAATGCTTCTTGCCTTGGCAGGCAAACAACCTCTGCCCCCCCATCTGCCTTTTCCTTGAACTTCCTAGGACAGGAAGACTGCTTGGTCTTTAAATAGAATAGGGTAGCAGAAACACCCGATGACAGCATTTAATTTCATGTGATAGAGAGATGCATGGGCCGTGAAATGTCCTGAGGGACTTGCCAAGGATGTGAACAGTCTGTGGATCACTAGAAAGAAACATGAGCTGTGGCAGCTGCTTGGAGACAGGGAAAAAGCAGAGTGAGGGAGTGGTGAACAGCCACAAATCCAGAAATACCTGTGCTCAGCACTACCTTCCCAATGGCACATCACCTTCATACCCCAGCATTTCACTTGCTGCAAGTATTATTTTTGTGTATGACATACAAAAGTCAAAGGAGTGGGGAGGAAACTACTTCAGCAACAGACAACTCTCAAGTTTGCATGCACAGATACGTGTGCCTAGGAAAATAAAAAAAGGCTACAAATATTACACTGTGGCTCATTTATTCTGAAATAAGCCTTTGTTCTTAAAAAAAGCATGACAAGTAAAAAAGAGATGTTGGTGGTTTTTTAGCACAATTCAGAGTGTTTACTTAAGGCAACCTTGTCTCAAATGATTGCCTTATGTTACATGTAGACTAAAAAGATTGCTTGTCCCCAGGGCCATGAGTTTCAAAGCAAGGCTTTGTGAAGGGGCTGAAGGTTCTCCAGCACAAATGTCTTATTTTCCTTTACTCTGTCTGAAAAAAAAAATAAACGCAGTGCGAAATGAGGAAATGTGCAACTGTTCAAGCTCTGAGCTCTGTGATAAATATTACAGTTTTGGTGCCTCTGTTGTAATAGATGTTTGGAATAGCCTACAACTGCCCAAATCTATACAAAAGACAAATCTAACAAAATCAGTAAAAAGGATTGCCTCTTCCTGCTTTACAGGTTGCTGTTTTCTATGGTGTGCTGGTTTTGGGTGGGGTACAGTTAATTTTTTCCCCATGGCTAGTATGGGGCTGTGTTTTGGATTTGTGCTGAACACACGGTTGATAATATAGAGATGTTTTTGTTATTGCCGAGCAGGACTTACACAGAGCCAAGGCCTTTTTTGCTTTTCATACTGCCATCCTGGCAAGGAAGTTGGGGGTGCATGGAAGCTGGGAGAAGACATAGCCAGGACAGGTGACCCAAACTGACCAAAGGGATATTCCAGACCATGTGACATTGTGCTCAGTATATAAAGCAGGGGGTAGGAGGAAGGGGGGATGTTTAGAGTGATGGCATTTGTCTTTCCAAGTAACTCTTACAGGTAATGGGGCTCTGCTTTCCTGGAGATGGCTGAACATCTCTCTGCCTGTCCACGGGAAGCAGTGAATTAATTCCTTATTTTGCTTAGCCTGCACGTGCAACTTTTGTTTTACCTATTAAACTGTCTTTATCTCAACCCATGAGGTTTGTACGAGGAAAGGCAATGTCACAGCTGCCCCTAATTAACAAGTTTCTAAAACACACCTAATACTTAAAAATCGCATCAAATCTTGATCACAACTCTGTTACTTACTCTTCCTGGGGTCACCAGATTGTCTATGCCCATCAAGTCTTTCTTCAGTTCATGCAGCTTCTGAAAGTTCTCCATCTTTATCATATTGCCATGGAGCTGAGCCACCATTTCAGAAATCTCAGCCAAAGCAGCTAGATGGACAAATTCATAAAGTGCTTATTAAAAATTTATAAGAATGTTCAAAAAGAAATGTGGCTTTTATCTGCAGCACCCATTTCACAAATCTTTTTGTGCTACTCTTCTTCACAGTGTAAAGCTACTCAGGCACACACAGGCTCAGCTACCTACACAAACTCTGGAAATCATCTTATGGAGTAGAAAGGGTAGGGTGCTGTAATAAAGAGATAGTTCACTTCCTGAATCCAAAGTTTGTTCTATTTTAGTCACAAGAACTTTGTATGAACACCAGAGTCAATTCAGAGCACCACTGAACAGATTCTCCTAAAGGACTAAATTTCCTATATCTCCAATCAATCTAGGGATGTTCTTTATCCTTGAAAAAAAACATTCATTTTTTTCTCCCTGCCTGCGGCACGCTGGGAACAGACACTTCATCCTCATCATCTAGACTTGGCTGAGGGAAATGAAGGCACTACCTCACTGCGTTCCCTGAGGTCATTCAGGCAGTAGCTTCATTTGGGCAAACATCTGTGCCACACAGCACTTCAGTGCCACAGACCTCTGTGGCATTTCCTATTGCCACAGGTCAGGTCACCTCCACATTTTGTGCATTGCATGCTGTGGGTCTCATTGTACAGAATCTGAGGGAACTCAGCCAGCGAACTCAGCTACACCTTCTGGCTGGCAGCACTTATGCTCAGCCTTGCTGCCTGCCCAGGTTCTTCCATGGATCTTTACTGATGCTAACTGTACAGATAACAGAAATATCCTTAAACATACATAGCTTACAACAGGGGTGGGAGACAGGGGTAAAGAAGAAGGAAAACAAATCATCAGAAAGAAATGGCAGGCAATGATTCCAGACTATGGGAGGGAAATGTTTTCGTGTTTGAAAAAAAAAAAATGCAAGCCAGCTGTTTTGAGTTCCTGAAACAAATCATGGAAATGGTAGTAGAGTACACTGTATGTCTTGAAAAAAAGGCAAATAACACAATATAACAAAAGACATAATAACAGCAGCCCTCCTGGGTCATATCAAGGGTTCACCTGCGCCAATATTTTGTGTTCTTAGCAGATCTAGGGAAAGTAAGGAACAAGAGGAGCACATATAGTACGTTCCCTGTGCTCTCTCCCAATCTCCCAACTGTTTTCAGTTTAAGAAACTTCCTGAACCCTCTGTCATTTCTATGTGTTTAATAACCCCCAGCAGAATTCTCTTTCAAATACCTGCCCAGACTGTGGCATAATGTGTATATAACTTTAATCCTACTGTTTCTGGTGTTCTGAGTGCTGGATTTTGCAACTCAATCCTCTTTCAATGTAAGCTTAAAAAAAATATATTTTTTTTTTGTCCAGCCATACACATCTAATGGAGTAGAATGCCATTCCACAACCCAAAGAACTGGTGTCTTTTCTGTTACTTACCTCTTGAATCCCTGAAGTCTGTGTGGTTTGGAGGATAGTGCTTGCAAAGCCTCTCCATTATCTGTTTGTAGTGCATAAGCCTGTGTAAAGGTCTGAGAAGGAAGGTGTTGAGCGGCAAGTAGCAAACTTTCTGTAGCTCAAAGTCTCTGCAAAAGGTCTCCAGCTTGCGAGAGTTCTTGATCCCATTCTCCAACTCCATTAAAATCTCATTGTGCTTCCGCAGGTGAATTGTAAGTTGCTTATATGCACAAAAGAAAAGAGGATGTAGTAGAGCTCTTAGCGATCACTGTGAGAGATGACTCAGCCCAAACCTATTCCAGCAAAACGTCCAACTAGCACAGCAGTGGAAATTCAGCAAACAAAATCACTCTAAAACACAATGGCTCTGAAATGGCATTACTCATTTGAAGTAGACACCCCCACCCGTTCTGCATTCCCTGTGAAACAAAAGTACATGAGTCAACAAAACTAAGTCTCTTATCAGTGAGAAATCCAAAGCCAAGGAGATGACATGAACATAGCTCATGCAACTGGGTGCAAGAGGGAGACAGCAAGACAATGTGAATGCAGAGTTAGGAAAGAAAACAGAATTTTCTAAAAGGATGAAGGGATTTAGTTGCCCCAGTTCCCTTAGGTGCTTTTGGGGAGTTGAGATGTAGGCAAATGGACTTTTAGCTTCTGCTGCCCTCTTATTCATGAGAAGTTGCATCTCCTGGGAATCTGAACAAACACAAAAATAGAGGTGCTGTCCAACAAAAATGGATATGTTACAGTTCTTCATTCTTGGACTACAGTCTCTTCTCTTTAGCGCAGTCTCTAAAATCACCCCACCCCATAGGGAAGCAATCAGTGCACCAGCAAGGGAATGAGGTTTGCATGAAACATGTAACTTCATTTATGTCTCAGTATTGCAGATATTTACAAGTCCCTTTCAAAACAATTCAGTAGATTTCTTTTTTAATAATTAGGACATGGAATCAATTTGTGTTTTGCTAAAGCTGAACTGGTTCTTCAGGATGCACAGGGCTTCTCTGAGCAGTCCAATAAAGTTTTCCAGTATCTGGTAAAATATTAGGTAGAAACAAAAAGAAACTGAATGCATAAAATTAATGTACTTGAGAAGAAACTGTTGCTTAATCTGAAGTTTGTGCTTTCTGACACATTTCTAGTCAACTCTCTCTCCTGTGATTTGTGACAAGTTTACCAGAAACATACCTTCCCTATAGCTAAGCTGCTTCCTCGATACACTGCATATTCATTTTACAAGTCTGTAACTGAGGCACGACACAGCAGACCTAGATTGCTGTAGAGACTGCCCATTAATTTCTTGTTCTTAACTTTTCTCCTATGTTAATTAAACAAGAAATGTCAGTCTTCAGGTCTTTTAATAGGTCTCATGATAAATAAGTAGGGTGTTAACTAATTTTACTGTTTCCTGTGCAGTTCTTTTAAGTTAAACTAGCTTTTGCCTCTTTCCTTCACATATCAGCTAATCAGTAGTGGTGAATCTCAAAGCAAAAGAAGTAAAACCCTCTAATGGGAAAGGGAAAATTGGAAGGCTGAAAGCGCACTGACAGGACTTAGTTACAGTGAAGACTGTTCACTGTCCTCAGACTAGTGTCCCAGAAGGACCTGCAGACGGCAAAGGATTTAATGTTGCAAGGTACCAAGAGCAGAATCTGTCAGAAGCTCCGCGATATTCTAAAAACTGTAAGTGAAGGTGTGCATGGAGCGATGGGGGTAGAAAAGTCCAATTTATATTTCTGCCAGTGCATCTGAATTATACCTTGAGGGGAAAAAGCAGTTCCTGGCTAAATACACTGCAGAGAGAGTAGGGTGACTAGGCTGTCTATGCTGGGGACTGGAAATGGAGATTTCTAAGCTCCCTTCTTCTGATTTGCTGTATAATCACTTGCACATCATTTAACTTCTGAGCGTCTCTCTGTCTTTCTGAAAGATAAATCCAGTACTAACTAACATCTTGGGAGAGCTGTAATGACTAAACTGCCCTTTCCTCCAGCCAAGGGCTCAAGGTTGCTGCATTTACTAACTGCAGAATGCCAAGTGGCAATCACCGAGGAAGGATTTATTGGACAGTTTCAAAAGCACTTTGAGATCACCATACCAAAGGTGAAGGGTCGTGTTTTGCCCCACACCAACTTGGACATAGTAAAGTAACCTTATATCCATACTGTAAAAGTCCATAGGGTTTTCACAGGCTCCCGTGCCTGAATTCCATGCTGTTTTCTCAGTAACACAAAGCATCAATACCAGATAAAAAACAGTTGCAAAATCTGCTGAGTATTACACCTAGATTACCATTCATACACGTATTTTTACTTCTAGCTTTAAAGGGATTGAAGGCAATTATTCTCATTGATTCAAAAACCTTTCATCTAACTTGTCACTGTAGTGCAGAAATATAACTTTTCCAAGACTAGTTAATATCCAGGTTATGGTCACTACTCCTGCAATATGTTAACATGTATATTTGCATGAAAAACTAGGCATGTTTAGCTTTTGAACAGTCTCCTTATCCCCACAGATTCCAATGCTTTGCCTTCTTATTAGAAGGAAAGAAGAGCTGGAAATGAAATGTTTCTGAACTTTTGTGTTTGTTGCTTCTATATTTGGGGAATGGAGGAAAGGGGCTGGACAATTTAAAATCAGCTTGTAATTCTGAAATCTTATGTCTCATCAAATGCTTGCTACTTCATCAAAGAAAACTTTCATAGTATAATCCTTGATTACAATTGGCAGACAAGAGCACAAGAGGCAATATCATATGAAAATGGAAAGCATGCTAATGTTAATCCATGTCAAAGCTTAATAGTTATAGGATCACTCCTACCTTCATATTCTGAATGTTCTTTAGCATAACATCTCCGATTCTTTGGTAATCTCCCTTAATGTGAGCATTAGAGCGGCCTTCCCTGTCAGCAACAGAAATACCACACACTTCAGTCATGCAATAAAACCACATAATCACTTATAAGCACAGAAAGAAACTCAATAGCTCATTTCTTTTAAAATTCTGACCCCCATGCTCCACTGCTAAGAAGCGTGTGAGGAATATTCCTGACAAATATGTAATTCCCAAGTACAGTACACCTTTCACCCTGCCTGGCTTTCACTTCTAACAACAGAAAGGGCAGGCACTCAACAGAAGGATTAGACTTCTAAAGAAAATTTTTAGCAGTTTTAAACACACCAGAGAAGGCTGAAAATGGTTTGGGAAAAAGAAGATATCAAAATCCCATGACAATATGTGGGCTTAGAGTAGAAGGTTAATTCTGTTCAGAAAGAACGTCTGAACCCCAGAACAGGACCTGGGGGATGTTCCTGCTCTGAAAAGCTTTCTGCTTATGTAAAGGACAGTGGGACTAAAAAAAAAAAAATCTATCCAGCATCTGCATTTGACTCATAAGTGTTACATACTGGTAGGAATTTTCTTTCAGGGTGTCACTTATGATATTACAAATGCAAACTGCTCCCTCCCACCCAGCCAGCTGCACTTGGATGAGTGCTCCATTTGGGAGAAACCCAACTCCTGATGAAAAAGATATTCCTGCTTCTAAACCCATGTGTGAGACAGGCAAGGATACCACGCTCTGACTGAATCCAAACACGTTTTAGAAAACAGAAGAGGAAAAACCATGACTGTAAAAACCTAACTGGTATGGATCTGTTACAACCAAGTTATGCTTTCAAAAGAAAATCACTAGAGCTGTGTGGGGAGAAGAACTGTTCTCCTCCCCTTTCCAACTTCTAATACTGCATCCAAGTTTCCTACAGCATGGCTTTTTACTTGCTGTCCTCAATTTTTATGGTTCAGTTCAGTTCTCACATCTGAGTATTGGGAGACAGATCCAGTCCTGATGTGAGCAACTGCAATTCAGCCTAAGAAATGCACTACCTTGGAAGAGGACAGAAACATAATAAATAAATATAAATATAAATATAAATATAAATATAAATATAAATATATAAAAATATATATTTATATAAATATATATATATATATAAGTATAAATATAAAACATAAATAAATCCAAGGATAATGTGGCCTCTGTTCTATGCTAAATGGATATATTGTTTTTCACTCATTTGCAGTAGTTCACACCTTTAAGACAATTCTGTGTGCTGTGAAAGAATAAGTGGACAACAAGGTTATAAAACCCTGCATTCCTTAGTATGGGCAATTTAACCAGAGAGGTCTCATGCTCAATGAATCACAGAGGATGTAGCTGTTCTTAGAAATATACTTTCACTGGCAAGACACATATTACATTCATAGATATATATTTAGACATATACTTTGTTTTGTAAAGTTAAACATGGTTATGCTTATATTGGATAAATTCTCTGCATGCTTTTCTAACTGGGAAATGTAGAGGGCACAGCTTATAAATACCACATAGTAACATCTATTTTATCCTTCAATAGACAAAGAGACTAACTTGATAAACAAGGGATTGTTCCATGTCATTTGAACAATAGCCAGTTTCATAGATTATCTTTAATTATTTCTTATTGTGTTAAGTCTCCCAAGAACTCACATGCCTATTTAAGCAAGGAAAACCAGATCTCAACAAGATTTTTGATGTTTTTTTTCCAAACCTGCCAAAGGTTACACTGGGATAAGAAATTGAGTTGTGTCAGTGATAACTTCAATTACCATCACCAGTTTTGCAAAAGCACTATGTTAGATGAGCACTGTCATAGTCAAATCATGCCTAAGAAATGGTCTAAACTGCAAGGAAGAGCAGAGGTATGTATGGGCATCACAAGACTACAGTCTCCACATCACCTGAGCATAAAAGTACAATTTCTGCCTCCAGGAAGTCTGTGTCTGTCAAATAATCTCCCCTCTATGCTGTGCCTTGACTTTCCCTTCCCCTTCCAGCAGCTCTCCCCACTAACATTTCCTCTGACAGGTTGTAAATAAAACTTCCATCCAGTGAAGCTCTGCTCAAAGTGGTGCATATGAAAGTGTCCCCAGCTGAAAACCACAACCACTTGAAGTCAAAGGCAGTAGCATTAAGCTGGCAGGAAGCAAGGGAAAACCACTCTCCACCTGTGGAGCAAGCATGCAGCATCCCATCCCAAATGCTACATGCTGTGCAACTACACACCATCCCAGAAATGTTAAAGCCAGATGAATTTGTACTGATGCCAACAACAACACCATATCTGGTAATTATAAGAATTCTTGCTTTATGGGCTATTGTCTGGCACTGCCTGGATCCTTTTTCATGTCTCTACAATTGATTTAATCTAACAGACTTTAACAATTTTGTACCTTTCTGAGCACGAAAGATATATAGTTATCTATTTATTGCCAAGATAAATACTAAGTACAGCATTACAGAATGTTATTTCTAAGTAGACATCGCTTTTCTGATCTGAAGGCTACAATACAGGCTGGCTAGAATACACGTTGCAAATTTCTTATCTATTAGCTAGCTACTTGAAGGCTGAGCTCAAGCCTACTGAAGTCACAGTGAATGCTTCCAACAGCTAATATTTAGCACAGCTGTTCACTGAACAGTCAGGTCCTTAATTCCTAAAGGTTGACCCCCTGGCCCCTCTTCAGCACAGACAGCACTGACTGCTTGCACAGCATTTCACCACATTGGTCACATGCAAAGCATCAAGTGCAATTCTCCTTCATTGGCTTTGGCCAGTGACTTTGAGGGCTTTCAAATCTTACTCTGCATGTTGGCGGAGTGACACAGACAGAGAGAAGGGAGTTCTCCAAAAGCAACAGTCTGTGTCCAGCTGCTGGCTGAACAGTCAAAAGCTGAATCACACCAGAGCCCTCTACCCAGGCCAATAGAGAGGACCTATGCTGCATGCAGGTGCATACTGCCCGAAGAAATAAAACCAGGTTTCCTTAGGAGAAAATACAGAAATGCGATGGCTGGGTATTGCTCCTTGTTTCAGCAATTCTTCTTGCTTTCATTATTAATTCCTATGCAAATGCTGCCCCTCGCAACAGAGGATGATTTTCCCACTGGGAATGGTGCATAGGCATACAGGCTGTGATGGGGAACAGAGAGGCAGGGAAAGCTGAAGCCAGGCATGGAGGAACATGACGGCTTCACATCTGCCTCCAAAATCCCAACCTCACTCCACAGTGGATTCCAGAGTAAACCTTATGCTACAATGCCCCATTTCCCAGCTCCTCAACATGTAAATCCCCAAAACACCCAGGAAGAAACCCGAAGAAAAGAGCATTCAAATACACAGAACATAAAAATAAAAACCAAACATACAATCTATCTGATGATGTCTTACTGCTGCAACAGCCCAAAGCACAGGAGCACAAAAGAGAGCTCTCCCTGCGGTGTATGTTTTGAATAACAACACTCAGCTTGCTGAGAGGAAAGAAGCTGCTCATTTGTTGTGCTTCAATGGCTAAATTGTTCTTTTTACTCCTTGTTTTCATGGGTCACTGTTTGAACATGGTATCTATCTGCCACTGATGAGGGAAAAAGCTAGGACAAAGAGGGACAAAGGAACTAGGATTTAACAACTTTTCATCAGGAGTTGATTTATGATCCCCATCTCTACAGAAGATGTAGGGGCTGCTTTCCCCAAACATAATATCCCCTCACTCCACTCACATTGTATGAGTGAAAGCTACTGAAAATCATAATGAATAGTGGAGATATTATTGTATAATCAGGTCATTTGTCATGTTTCTCCAAATAGTCCCTTCCATTTTACAGTAATAGAAGTGTACAATTGCAAGAAAAGATGAAGAGATGGACTTTTATACCTCTTAAGAAATTCAGATGCTACCTTATTTATATTACTACAAATGGTCACCACCTTGACTTACAGGGACTACACAAGTAACTATCTCAGATTTTTGAATGATATGAAATTCTTAGTGTATACAATTGAAAAGTTAACAGAAAGAAATTTCAAGTCATCCCACATCCTCAATCATCCCTGAATGGTAGCAGAACGAACAGAAGTTTGATGGGGTTGGTGGCAAAGCAAAGAAGAAGATAAAGATTTCTCAACAAAGATTCTGAGGTGAACGTAAAAATCTCTGATTGCAGGCCTCCAATTGCAGTCAAAGTAATAATAATAAATCAATTGCAAAAAATTACATTTACAATGTGTGATCTTCTGCTACATGCTGAGGAACATCATCTCCCTCCTGGATATTATAGCTGGTCTTCGAGCACTTATTACTCTTATTTGAAAGGCAGTTGTAATGGGGAATGTTTAGGGCATTTTTTAGTATAGAACTTTAGCTTTTAGTCATAAAAAGTCAAAAGTGTCTGTTTTGTAATTCAAAAAGAAGAGTCGATAAAAGCAAAACAGCCCTTTCTTAGCTCACACCCTGCTATTACACAGTGCTTCTTACTGCCCTGCCCATTCCAGCCAGCACTGCAGCTGTCCTTTCAGCAGTAAGTGGTGCATGAAACACTGCCCAGAGCATAAGAAATGTACTGATGAAGCCATCAGAGCTTCACTGAAGTCACACCAACCCTTTGGGGAATGTACACACATTTGAAGAGTTTGGCTGGCTATCCCAGTTGTGAGAGAAACCCAGCCTACAGGAAACATGCATCAGAAATGCTTTTAAACAGAAAAGGATCAGAGCAAGTAAAACCAATGCATGAAAAAATACTGTAAATGCAACAGCATTTCATATCTTGCTATGGAACGGCCTCAGAGCTGATCCTGGGTGCATCCCTCCAGGAGAGCCACTCAGATGAAAGTAATATGGTTCTAGCTGTGACTAACAGATCCTGGACAAGCAACTTCTCTCCCTAACAATTTCCAATTAATTTGGGTGTAGCACAGCTCCAATCCCCAGAAGCACTCAAAAATGACTTCAGCAATGCAAACTATCCTCGAGCTCAGTGCGCTGGCACCAAGCCCCTCTCAGTGTCTTTGTGTCAGGAATTCATAATGCATAACTCAGAGGCTTGTATTACAACACATACCTCATTTCTGCACAAAGGACAAAGACACTTTTGAAACTGTCCTCTTCATCCTTTCTCGCCAGATATGCAGAACCAACCAAATAGATGGCACTCTGCATATGAGACAGCAAATAAGGACTGCTCCCCTGTTTATATAAACTGTGTTATCCTGCTGCTCTTCTTGAGCACAAGTACTATTTCTCAAACAGAAAATGGTTAATAAATGAACATTTAGCTCATCTTCCTACACCTCCCTGAGTGCTTTCTTATTACAGGTTTTCAAACTTGCTTCCATGAGTCCTGATTGAGCCTTCTCCTTTCATATGCTAAAATCTGAGAATCTTTTTTTTTTTTCCCCCAAATTACCAGCCACACAGTCACATCTGGTAATACTGAGTAGCAGTTTTCCTCAGATGTGCCTGTGATCTAGGAGTCAAACTACCAGCTTCCCTGGAAGAGAGTAAGTCTGCCTGCATTTCTGAGAAGTACACAGTGTTTTTTCTTTCTTTCTTGAGCTTTGGATAAGGCTCAAAATGCAGATTTTTGCTGTCTGATGAGGGATTCCTAGGGCAGAAATAGGTATCCCAGTTTGCCCCAGGATTAGTCTCTTACAGTGCTCAGCAGTCAATCAAAGAGGGAAACTTCTGGTTCTCCATTTGCCACTTTCTGTCAGCATTTAAAGAAACCAGTGTGGAAACTTGTAATACAAAGATTTAAAGGGGTATGGAAAGATGAGCTCGATTTTTTTTTTTTTTGATGGAAAATGGTGCTTGTGGCCCAAATTAATAGCTGAATAAACAGCTTAGGTAAAAGAAGGAGTAGAACCCAAATGACTTCTCAGATTCAACTTACCAGAGGTTAATGGAGCACGTCTCGCCCTTGCCTGCACTGCCCCACCTCTTCCTCGTTGCCATAAAATCTCTAAGGCTCTGGGAAAAGGAGCCAGCTTTAAGTCACTGAGATACGCCTCCCATATTTTCTCCCAGCAAAAAGGATTAGGAACTCCTGGCGGTGTACCCAGCACCTTGCTGAGGAGCAACCTATGTGAGTCCTGGTAGCCTGGAGTAGGACTTGGATGCCCAGGTGCTGGATGCAGCACTTCTGGCACTTGCTAACAGGATAGACTGATATGTGCTGTTCCCTCTCCCTCCTGAAGCAGCTTTCTGCTCTATTCCTCTTCCCTTCCTGTGGGAGAGGTTAAAGGACCATGCCTGTTGGTATCCACCAAAGGTCATCCTTCCCCTCCTCAAACAACTAGCCTATTGGGGTATTTCGCTTGTTCCCAAGAACATGGCCGGTCTCCAGGGCTCAGCACAGCTGTAGCAACTGAGGGGATTCATGGATTGCTTCACTGTGCACTATGCAAAAGCACAGGCAGGGCAGAAAATAGGGCCCAGAGAATGGTACCACTGATCTTAGGATGCTGTGCAATAAAACCACCAGGAATCTGCTCCGTTTCATGGCCAGAAAGAAACTCTGGCTCAGAAAAATGCAGTAACTGTCTGAATTCTACAGCTGGCTATTGGTGTCAGTATCAAACCACGTCTTATTAAAAACATTATCACTGTGCACTGGACACTGATATGTGCTGCTCTTAGGAAATGCAGTACTAAAGAGAAAAATGGATGAATTGTGTAAAGAAACAGATCAGACCTGCCAGAATCTATAACCATATCAAAAAGATACTGGCCCTTAAGATGTTCTGTAGGAGACAGCCTTCCTCTGACTGCAGATTCAAATGGTTTAGAAGCCTTAGAAGCCTTCAAGTGAGCCAGAAATGCTTTTAACACTGTGGACCACCTGAGCTTCTTTGAGGCAAATTCTAAATGTCTATAGATGTTTGAACAAATTAAGAGCAAAGAGCTGTCAAACAATTGTTATGCACAATTTCGCCAGCCTTGCTCTCCTCACAGATCTTTAGCAGAGTATCAAATTGAAGGGGATTCAAGGCCTAAAAGAGCAGATAATGGTTTCCTGTAAGAGCTTCCAACATGAAGTATGAAGCTTTGAAACAATCCTTAGACAAACACACTAATGTTTATGCAGAGTAAGCAGGCTGAACTGCAGTTTAAATTGATAAAACCCAACATCCTACTCACTAGGGAAACACAGATGACTGTTTTCAGGAGGTTCTTATTCTCACACAAGCTCCCACAACATACGTGGGTAGCAAGGGGTTTCCAGCAGCTTGAAGTCCGCAACCCTTTCATTCAAAGGCCTTTTTTCATATAGGACATGTCACCCTCAGAGGAATGGAGAGCACACTCAGGTCTCAGGACAAGTGTTCCACCTTCTTTCTCCCATCCACCTGGCCAGAAATGTAAGAACTGACATAGAAGAGTGGGATTTAAATAAGTTGGCTGGAATCCTGCCCACAGCCACCGTCTCAGCTAGGCCCAAGAGAAGCTAGGCTGGGCAGTGCCCTGCATTGTGATGGTGAGCACAGCCGGAGCCCACCGGCTTAAAACCACCTGGGGCCAAAGACAGAGGTACCATCATGGCAGTATGGGCGTTGAGCTAATTGACCTTGACTACACTGGTGAAGAAATTCCCTACCACATTGCCACCAGCTTCTTCTACATGCTGAGGGGCTGTTTAATTTTGTCACTCACTGTTTAATTAAACAGTAATCTCTATGGGACAGAGTTTATTGCTCGTGGCTTATCTCAGCATCTGTGGCATTATATAAAAACATCAACACCTCCAAAATAATACCTGTCAGCAAGTCTGCCTCCCCTCCTAAGGCACGAATTCAAATATTTCAGAACTTTAAAAACAATCACTGCCTACAGCAGGGGTATTACATTAGGTACATCCATGCTGTTCATTGCAAACTGAATGCAGGCCATGGGCAGGAACACGACTGTTTTCTGTTAAGTGAATCAGAGCAGCCAACACAGAATTCCCAGTGGCATTACACTAACTGTGGAAGGACACGCAATATCTGAGCTGACAAAGTCAAAATGAGGTGCCCAGCTGGGACAAAGTTACCTCAGCAGAATATTATTGAACAAATTTGGATTGCAAAGTAACTTAATAGCAGATCAGCACTTTAAATCAAAAGGTAACTGCAGTTTAAATATGATATTAGGACTCTAAACTGAGGTTTACTGCTCTGTGAAACCGTAGATTTAGGACCCAAGAAAAAGCTGGAAAATAAAGGCTTACTCAGTTTGAAAAGAAGCTAACTGAAAAGGAGAAACAAAGTAAAACCATGGAAAGTCTAAAAGACTAAATATTGTTTCTTTCTTTTAGCATAACTGACCCTTCCCTCTACTTACTATAATGTCACCTTTCCACAGCTGGCTGTTATTGCAGTATCATCCAATTTTTGAAGAACATCACACCTAAATAGGAGGTTGGCATCCACCTGAAATGCCATCAGCAGCCAGAAGGATGTAGGGGGTATCTATTTCAACATGTGCCCCAGGAGTCAGCGCCCACCAAGCTCTCTAGATTAGACTGGTCTGATAGAGGGCAGAACTTGCCCCTTACTAATTGTATGTATTTATCTTTTCTCACCACACACCCTTAACTGCAACTAGCTGGAGATTAACTCCAACTACTGTTAATTTTACACCATGGTTGAAGAAACAATCAGTATTTTATAACATATGAAAGACCCTTCTTGGAGTACCTGCAATAAATGTTCCTTGGTGGAATGCAATTAACACAAGTAGCAGCCCAATGAAAAAGAGATACAGAGAGGGTGGCTGTGCAGCATGTCTTAGGAGTAACTATACGTCAGGCATCAACCAGAGTCCTGAATGAGGATATCAGCTCTCAGAGGCAGTATCACATTCCCCTCTTCTCAGAAAATACCTGCTAACTCTGGAACTGTGCAGGGGGGATTTGGTTAGCACTAGTCTGCAAAGTGCTGTGCCCTCATTCAGTAATCTAACTCATCACATTGCAAGAGCTAACTCACACACTCTGAGACTGTTTTGCTTTTGTTTTGTTTATTTAGTTAAAGGAGGCATTAAACTGATTAACACCCATCAGGTCTGCCTTTCAAATAATTTTCCACTGTCACTTTTCTAAGTGAGAAGGAAAAGCTCAGCTTTCAGCACCAAAGACAAATTACCAAAAAATGCCTACACCAAGCAAATCAATCTAGTCAAGATAGGTCTAATCAGAGCAAGCAGAGGGCTTCTGTGTGTTGCTGCCTCTCTTCAGATTTCCGTGGTCAAATGAACTGACTCAGTTAAGAGTCCTGCCAGGGAAGAAGTACTCACTTCATAGCTCTTTTGCAAAATTGCCATGTTTCACTTTCATTATTATGTTAAGGATAGATAATTTTTAAGCCCAGTGTCCCCTTCCAACACTCTGTCAATTTTAGAGTGAATCTAGACCCTGCAAGTGTCACAGCTGCGAAGCTGCAGAATGGTCTGGAAAAGCAGGTCTCTGAAATGCCCCTAGCCTACATTTATTTTGACAGAAATGGGACCTGGTCCTTCACTGCTCCCTCTTTATTACTGACAAGCCTTGCTTGCAACATGTTCTTCAGAAGAGCTGCCATGTAGAAACACACACATTTGGCAAGAGAAAGCTTCATACAGAATTATGGTCTCATTTGCATATGTCTGTACCTGAGATATCTGAACAACAGAGTTTGTCAAGTAAACACGAATAAAGCACAATTCAATAAACTCAGTCTGTTAATAACCAACACCTGCAACTTTCACAAATTAATCACTACAGTAGATCACAAAGAGTTAGTAAGAAGAGAATGCAAAAACGCTAAACTGCATGAAATAACATAGACAAGTAGGAATCAAGAATCTTACCACAGAGCAAGTCTCTGCTCAATTTCCTTGAGAAAACCAGTGTGAAACTTGTGCAAAGGTTCGAAGTTGGAGAAAATGAGATTTTTCAGTGTTTCAGGCATGCAATCCTCTTTACTCACTGCATTCTGAAACCACTAAAAAGAAAAAAAAAGAAGCAAAATTATCAGTGGGTGGAATGCAGCAGGTGTGATCATTTGCTGTCTTTATGCACCTAACCCAAATACACATAGCACTTAACCCAGCAATGGTTTAGCTGGCACCAGGAATACAACCCAGTGAGTGAACTGGTGAACTGGAGCTCTTATCAGTGGTCAGGCCCTGCATAGTTGAAAAAGGAACTCCCTCCCCCTTTGCCATCACTGATCAGAACAAACTGAATTGGCAATGCTGTAGGTGCAAGAGAAAGAGCACTGCAATACTTGCAACACTTCCAAACAACCCAGTAAACCAAAAAATATGCTCTGCATTTTCTTTTTCTGAGTTCTGTCTGAAATCCCTTTGACAGGAGTTGGTACACTAAGCACACAAGCCCATGTTGCTGTGTGCATCACACACTTTGCAAAGGGAACAAGAGAAAGACGCTACTATCAGAAAATAGGAGGGGCAGTGCCAAGCATTGTAAAGACTGAAATAGGCTCCTCCTCAGTTTTGCTCCATATTCTCCTAATTTCGCCTTAACAGACCTATGGGTGAAATAAAGAAAGCCATAGGACTAGATGGCTTGCCAAGGTAGCAATGATTATTGTCTTCAGCATGGTAACACTACTCCCTCCTCACTGCCCTAAGGGTTTCCAGCTGTCTGTGATTGACTTCCAGCAGTGTCTGGAAGCCTGTTCGGACCATAATAGGTTGTTACAGAGTCTTGCTTGACACTGCATCAGCTGGAGCTGAGCCAGTCCTGGGATAAAGAGAGATCTCTCCCAAGCCTCCCTCTCCCCTGCTTTATCTCCACACTGAGCACAACTAAAGGTGAGGCACAGCCACCAAGCCTCAAAATTCATGCACAGCTTTTTTTCCTTTTCTGATGATGCTCAATTCTGGCCTCCTGGGCCAGTCTTTGTGGGCCAAAGTTGATACAACTCTATGCTAATCTTCAGGCCTAGCCCTCTTGGTTAACCAGCAAATTCAAATTTGCCTACCACAAGAATGAAGACCAGGGTGGAAAATAGGGTTTAGCTCTGAAGAGCTAAAACGTTGTTTCTGCAGTCACTGGGTGAAACATAGCATATCTGCATACCTGCTGTTGAGACTGCAGCAATGACCACTGTCCCTCAGAACCTGGCCTCTTCCCTCATTGGCCTGGCTTCTCAAAAAGCCAGGGTAAGTAACAGCTGGGCCACAGTTACTTTTAACTGTAAAAACCATTGGCTATGTTTAAGCTGGTGTCAGATTAGCTGCATCTGTCATGTGGGCTCCTAGAACATACAAGAAGCTGAGGAGAAAGTACGGGCCTGGTTCCCAGCTGGTCCCAACACTCTCCCTTGCAGCATGTCCTCCTTGCCACAACACTCAACACAGGAGTGGGCAACGCACCTCATGGGGCAATTAAAGAACTGAGAGAGTCCTGGAGATGATGTCACACCACAAGGGGTTTTGGATCCAGGGCCCTTTCACAGACAATTATTATTTTGGGTCAGATCTTCCACCAATATTCTTGGAAGCGAAACAAGACTATTGGGGTGTGTGCAAAGACGGCACGCATTTGCCCTTGACGGTTTTAACAATTGCACTCTGATCAGATGCTGCAGATGAATGATTCCTTTTACACGCAGTTTCACTTACTGAAGAATCGGAATTATTCAAAGAGGTACTCCACAATATTTCATGTTAAATGGAGGGCATTTAATCCAGTAGAAAACATTTATATGTGCCCCTAAGGAGCTACTTCAGTTTTAAGAGAAGTCATTGAAAACCCACAGGCATTTTTAGTAATTACAACCACAAAGCATGAGAGCAAGAAAATATAACTGAACCGTGTCCCAAGTTCCTCAACCTGATACAGTTTCATAGTGCATGTTACTAACCACAGTGCAAACCTCTACTTTCTGGTTTTTGTGTTATTTCCTCCCTGGAGGAGCACTCCTGTGCACTGCAAAGAATACCTACAGTACAGAATATAGAAGTAGTGTGGAACAGTTCAGATGTTAAATGGAGCAGATGAAATATCACTGCCGAGTAGAGCTTCACATGTTTCATGAGTAACACTAAGTAAACATACCGATGTGATGACTTCAAGGTCCTTCAGGTATGTTCGTTCTGTAGTGGCTACTTCTTTAGCAATGAAGTAAGCTTTCTCAGTTGGGAATCTCTGTAAATTGCAAACACATTAGGTTTTCCTCTGCTTTTATGGAGAAAAAAGCTGTAGGTAATGAATCACGAGGAGCGTTACAAACCAGTGACCCTTGCTTGTGGTTACTGTGACTCATACTTGAATGTTCCTAAACCCTGAAGCCCTGAAAAAAATCCTTCCTTGCAAACACAAGAGAACAAGCACTTTCTCTGGGTTTTTGAGAGACTTCTTTTTCTGCCACGCTGATTTCTACAGCTTTGGGGTGCCGATATTCTTTTCAGTTTGTTCCTGGAGCAGGGCATATTCTGAAGTTCACAAAGAAGGCTAGATGACTATTTGAATCACATGTAAAATTTGACTAAATGACAAAAACTTGTCTGATTATTATAAGTTTCATCATGGGGATGAAAACCCACAGTAAAAATACTCTCAGAAAAATTTAAACCCACAGGATTTTCCCAGTGTGGCTGGACAATCTGACAGCAGGAGACGGTAAGGATTTTAGAGTAAGCTACAGGTTTAAAATTTCTTAATTCTGAAGAGCCAAAAGAACCCAGTTAATCTTCCTCTGTGTTACTCAAGAAGCAAAAATGAAGAAAAAAACCCATCCATACATCCTTTTGCTCTCTGCATCTCCCTGAAGACAAATAATGCAGTGGATACGCTAGAAAAGACATGTAAGCAAAGACTGTGTGGGTATTTCCTCGTCAGTAAACAACCCCATAGGAACCATGATCAGCTGGGATAACTGATATAACCTGGACTGAAACAGAGAATCCTAAGTCTATTAACTGATTCTTGGCTTTTCTTGTTCTCAAATTTCTCTCACATATCTTGCTAACTATGCACAGTGGGAAAAGAGATCTTCCTTAAACAAACTCCAGCAAAGCCATCTGAGTTCCAACTTTATTCCTCCTGAGATGCTCCAAGCTCAGGAAAAAAAAAAAAAAAAAGCCACAGAAGGGCAAAAGCAACCCCCTCTAGCCCTGCAGCACAGGAGGAATGAGCCAGCAGGCACCCAGAACCCCCTGGCTCAGACAAACATTTTATTTTCAGAAAGCAATTTTGGATGTGATGCTCCCTTATGGTTTTGAGCCACAGTGACTCTGAGCCAAACACTGCCAGCTGAACTCTGCAAGCTGTGGCTCAAAAAGAGCATTTTCTGCTCCTACAACCAGATGCTCCCAGTGGTGCTCTCAGCAGAGACAGACTGGAGAGCCTGAGTTGGACACTCCCACAACAGGCTCAACACTGTTCCTTTTCTTTCTGTCACCTGGAAATTTTCTATCCAGTAAGACTATGGAGTTGACTGTTTTGTTACAAAAAACTACCAAACTCCACTCCTTAAAAACAAGCTAGATTTATAGGAGACTCTGTCCAAACATGCTCTTAAGGTTTCAACCAACAGGAACAGCACAGATTTATTACAACATATCAGAGAGAAGAGAGCCAAGGCCGTCTTCATATGCCTTACTTTTCTTTTCACCTCCTCCTCATCATCAGTCCTGATGCACGATGGGTCATTCAGCAAAGGGCTGACCAAGGGAGATGACTGCTTGGCATCAGGGCTCAGGTTTGGAGATAGAGTCATATTTGCCACTGATGGTCCTCCTTGGGAATTGATGGAAAGCTCTGAAAGGTGAGGGCTGCCAGTCAGAGAACCTGCTAGGAAAAATGATAAAAGAGAAGTTAGTTAGGACAGGCTCTCTCAAGAAAGTACCAAAAGGAATTACAATATTAAGTTGCAGCGTGTGAAACTAGGCTACAAGACACAGCCATCAGGGTTCTCACACTAGCCCAAATGGCCTTGAAGCCAGAGGAACTGCATCCACTTGCATTAAGCAAGGGACTGCTTAAGGGTCTTTTTAGCTGATGGACTGGGCTGAAATTACTGTCTCTGTAGGGAGGGGGTTTAAGGCACAAGCTGCAAGTCTTTACTATGAGGGTGGTGAGGCACTAGTACAGGTTGCCCAGAGAAGTTGGGGATTCCCCGTTCCTGGCAGTGTTTAAGTCCAGGTTGGGTGGAGCTCTGAGAAACCTGGTCTAGCGAAAGGTGTCCCTGCCAATGGCAGGGGGGTTGGAACTAGATGATCTTTAAGGTCCCTTCCAACCCAGGCCATTCTGTGATTCCGTGAGCCTAACCAACAACTTAATATAAAAATTTTCACCACTGTATTCCACTCTGTGGAACAGAATAAATACAACAATACGGGAATCACCCTAGGAGTGCCATTTTTTCTAGCTAAGTAGAACTTCAAAGACTCAAATCAGTACTTCACAGGGAACTACAGGACAGAAATTAGAACAAATCTATATGGCTGAAGTCTAGAGAAAAACGATAACTTTCTACAGCAGTGTTGCTGCTAAGACCAGTCAGATCTAACATGAAGGGAGAAAACTACTAGTTTCCCAATTTCTACACACAACACAAGTATGTATATTATACCTTGTAGGTCTTTCCATGCTCCTCTGATTGTTTGGGATGGAAATGCTAGCATTACATTTACATAAGAAAAGCAATACTTTTAATGCACAAAGCATGACAATTTCATATTTTCACAAAGTCCCATTTAATTTTGAATTAAAAATATTAAATAATTAGACAATTAATTACACTTCCATGGATTCATGTACACTACATTAAATATTATTGAAATTAGCATTTTGTCTTCTGGGAGGCAGCCAGATTACTGGCTGCACAAAAAGAAAGTTTGCCAAAAATGCCCTGTGTCCTCCCAGTTATCTCCTCCTCCAAACCTCTGAAAATCTAAACCTGTTTTAGAAGAAGGATCTGTTCTGTCATGCAGAAGAACATTTACAGTCTGTACTGTTTTGGTATCGTACACTAAAACTGAACCAAAAAAAAAAAAAAAAAGTGACAAGCTCTTGATTATGACATCTTATGGCTATCTAAGATTAAATGCAAAACACATACATTGCTGTATATAATTAAGGTCAAATACAATTTACTATCATGTGTTTGTGTCCTCCCTAAATTATGACAGGTAAATGTTCCTGTTGCTAAAAAACACAGCTGAGATGCTCTGGTAAACATAATATAATAAAAAATAAATATAACTAGGCCAGTAGTAAAACCTATTTATTCTCTAGAAGAACTCAAGATTTATTGCTAGAACATAAATGTTTTCCAGTTCCAAACAAATTTATGTTTATAAATCATTCCTTTGAAAAGAGAAGGAAAAAGCCAGTACAGTTATCAGTTTACGTAATTGTGACAGTTACGTAGCCGATTATAAATCAGAGTCAAAGCAGTGTTTTTCTGAAATAAAAGTCTGTATTATTACAGCTAAGAAGAAAGGATTTACCAACAGTTTCACACTAAATCAATGTTCAGTGAAATTTGAGAAAATGCCACAGCTTGTTACACAAATGTCAATTTTATTGACACTAGCACACAACTATATACAGTATTTTCAAAAGAAATGGAATTCATCATTAAGAAATAGTGAAACAGATTAATAGCAAGGTTGTAAGGTTAAAAGTATTTAACTACATTACAAAAGACATAAGAAAAGTGATATCACTTCAAACGTGGAACAAAGAAATTCTGGCACTATGCCTGTCATAAGACAGCAAATAAATGATTTGCACCTCTGTGAGAAGTTCACAGGCATTTTAGTCTAGGAGTTAAATAGCACCTATCTGTGATAGATAGACATAGATATATTGACTTATCTACCCACCTATCTATAATCCTAGATTAACTTCTGATGTACTGGAACTGTTATCAGTACTACTCAAGTATTTCAAACTACAAAATATTGAATAGACAATGAATTAAAAAGGCTTCCTATCCTAGAGCTGGAAGACATATCTCAGGAAAAGTATTCTGGAAAGTATATTAAAAAAAATGTGCCTGGTGGCTCACAGCATTGTGCATACACCCATTGATTAAAGACTTGAATATCAGTGCATGACTGACATTCTCAAAGTCATTTTGCAGCAAGCTGAAATGCTGCATCCTCCCTTTTGCTATCAGTGTGGGGATGAGCAGCGACCAAATACAACCACCACCACCTACAAGCAAGAGCTCAGTTAGGCCCCATCTGCCAGTATGCTGAACAAGTGAAAATTAAAGCTAGGTGTAAGAAAGCAGCTACATTAAGAAAGGGCCTCAAAATTCCCTTACGTTAGTACATTCTGGGGCCTAATTACAACCAATATCAACATAAAGATCAACACACTGGATGTCGCTCTGGTAAAGGTGGGAAACAAATTTGTTTTGCTGTAAGTCAGAAAGCCATGAAGAAATGAAAATGGAAGGTCTTTCCTCCCCCATTGCCAATCAATCAGGACGTGTGTCATGCTGATGGGTCATGATAATGCTGCAGTGACTTTATCTTTTCACAGAGGTGAGGAATAAATTAAACTGTATTAACCAACTGTTCTATCTGACCTCCTGCCACAGAAGAGTATATTCTTACAGGCTCTACTCATCAACTACATGCTGCAGAATGTAAACAGAAATAGAAGGGAGAAGACCAATCTTATTTACAAGGTACCTAAATTCCTCACATTTTACCCTAAAGGATTCATTGACTGACAGGCAATTATTAGTATGTCAGTTGACAGATATTAATGGTACTGCACACTGGGGGCCTAAAAGGTTTGCAGCTGGTAACATGGAACTGTCTTTGCTAGCACTCCAAGTGATTTTTATTTAGATTCAGACTTGGGCCATCTTTCAAAAATAATGGAGTCAGCTGTATACACATAAACCAAGAGACAAGTACAAAAGGATGTTTATCTAAGGATTGCTTAAGTACATACAAAAATTTTATCCTTGGTGGAGTGGGTAGGAATTAATAAGCATGTGCTTCAATTACTTTCTAAGCTTGGGTTTAAGAAGAGAAACAAACACTGGCTGACGACAGAGGCAAGTAATGAGAATGCACTTTACCACAATATGCCAGACTGGCCCATCAATGCCAAAATACCTGGAGTGGTTCTTAGTTCCACTGAGCTAGTTTACTCTCCAGACACTAGATTAAAGTGCTGCAGTAGGGAAGGTGACAGAAGAAGTAAAACTTGATTGAAATCTAGCTTGAAAAAAAAATCCAAGAAATGACAATGGCACTTTACATGGCCATAGGATATGAAATTTTGGGTTATCTTCCTAGCTTTACACGTCTCTCCAATTGCTCCCCACCAACATACATGTTCAATGTGCTACACAAAATAAAGCCAGCGGCTAAAATCAAATAATAGCTATGCCTCTGTCAAAATACATATTAGTTGGTTGCTGCAGTTGGGTGGTGGGAAGGCACAGGAGCACTGGCAAACTGTGGGTGTCCTGCCAGAGAGAAACAGGCTGTAGTCCATGCCACCAGCCATATCTGCTTTATTCCAGCCTCCTATCACACATAGATGTTAACCCACAGGGACCGGTGCTGAGGTTGGTGCCCACGGAGTGCTGGGCTGGCTGAGTGATACTGCTTTAAAACATGGCTCATATCAAGTTAAAAACAGTTAAAATCAGTATTTTCCAGCTGATGAAGAAAGTCTCTCCCAGAGGTCAATTCACATCATAGGTGACCTGAACTGCCTGCTGCCTCTTTCTTTATTGATTACATAGACAGCATAAGATCATCAGAAATCACTGGTCAGAGACTTTAATGTAATATGGGGGAGCTCCCCTCTTGTGAGGGAGAAAAATGGGACTCAGTATATCCTGAAGATACTCCTCCTCTTTTCCTTCTCTCTTGAAGCTGCTAAACAACAAACTGAGGCCATTTAGTGTTCTGCATCTGCTTCAAAAGAAACAGTTCCCATCCATCCACACTCTTTTTTAACAGTGAGGAATAGTACAGCAGTGCTAAGATGCTCATGGGAATGCTCCTTCTCTGTGGAGTACCAAAAAGCAAAAATTACTCAATTATGGAAACTGAGAGAATACATCAATCATCATTGAAGGTGACTGAAATTCTGCTGGAAAACTTCACATACAGCTTAAGAGCTCACCAAGTCAAATGTTATATTGTTCTCAAGGTTGTTATTATTATTATTATAAATTAAAACATGTTAAGAACCAGAAAACCACCTTTCTCAATACCTGGAATGTTGCAGGGCTTACTTGCTCTTATGACTGCTCCACGGCCTGCTCTGCAGTCCGGGTAGGCTTGTGACATCAATATCCCAATTACTCTCCTTTAACATGGGATCAGTGTTTTCTAAACTCCAGTCTGGCAGATGGAACCCAACTTGCTGCCTCTTTGACCTTGGCATTATTGAGCATATGAAGAAAGCATAATAAGAAAGTATCTAACAAAGCTGCTGCTGCTGTGGCCACACAGTCCAGCTTAATTTTCCTTTTTCACTCTGGTTGCATAGCTCTAAGGTGTATCTAAACATTTTGGTCAGAGGAAGATGCATAGTACAAAATGACATGTGGGACAGATAGCACCAGATAAAGTGAAAAGAGTTTTCATATGCACTTCACCAATCACTGAAGTACCTTAGACTGGAGAAGAGTTTAATAAGGGTGTCCATCCCCTCTCTCCAGCTGTGAACCAGGCACAGTCATTTTGCTGAAGAGTTATGGGATGGAGATTCTGCTCTGTTCTCCCTCAATGCAAGAACAATATCCCACTGACTTCCACAAAAGCTTGAGAGGAACCAGTTCATCAAGCTGTGCTTCTCTTCCCTATTACATGAATCAAACTGGATACAGTTCATTAGTTCGAAAAGTAGTTACACACAGCCATGAATTCATGCACAAACATCCCTGAATGCAGTACCAAAGAATTTGAGAAGAAACAGGAATTAAAAGCAACTCAGGAAGAGACCCAATCTAACTCTGCTTGGCTTGAAGAGGAACTTCACAGGGAGAAATGTTCACTTTGATTTCACAGCTTCAAAATGTGTGCCCATGGCAGAGAGCGGAATTTGGGGAAATGGTGCACCTTCTCAATGAACCAATTTCCTCATATTTAGGACAAAGCATCAGCCAGCAGTTGGACAAAACAATTAAATCCGTGACAGTTTTACAGCAAAATACCAGTTAGAATGAGTAAAAGCCTTCAGTACAGGTGAAACTAAAAATAATAATAAAAAATTAATTCCATGCACACACAGTTAAATGGTTTGACATGCTTATAGTCTCATCAAGCTTGGTGTTGGTTTAGTAGACAGCAACCTCTCCAGTTGGTAAAGGTCCATGCTTTATTGGTATACTGCAGTATTAGACAGTGGTGAGTGTGAAATCAGACAGTAACTGCTGTTGGCCTACATCAGGGTGTACTCACATCTTAAGAACAAAGAGTGAACATTACAGTCTGGGAAGAATGTAAGGTCACTGGGCATCAGTCCTTTGTCTGGCCTTGATCTTTCCAGACAGAAATAGAGCAACCTATAGAAGGATTCCCTGTTGTACCCAGGGTTAGGGTTGGTTTGCTTTTGTTTTTCTTTAAACCAACATGACACAGCTCTACCATATAATTGGAAACCTTCATCCCCCGTGTAAGTTTACGCCACAGATACTGTCCATTTCAACAAGAAATCTCCCTAAGACTGCAGTGATCCTGCTTATGAGCTACGGCAGATGCACTTGATCGCTGGGTGAAGCCTTCATTAGGAAATTAAGGGCAATCTGGCGTGCTCAGTGGAGCCCAAATGCCCTGGAAAGGAGGTCTTCTTCCCCCTTCCCCCCCCCCCCCCCCCCCCCC